>NC_137427.1:11640000-12240000 GCF_964374335.1 Astatotilapia calliptera | reverse complement strand
GGTAGGTGAGCGAGAGATGCCTGCTTCGCAGTGTACCAGGACCTTCCCCCCTGATTGCTTCACATGATCTGGAAGAAAAAGGGAGGAATCTGGTGAGACAGTGACATATTTCTCTTTCTTTAATCATCAGCATAAGAAAACCACACATCAAACTGATTTCAAATCAGGAGTTTGGAACAGGAAAGAAATTTAACTGGGCTATTATTGTCTAGTCGATCACTCTCACTATATTATAGGAACACTTTTCCCCAAATATTTTATCTCTCTTTCTTTCTCATGAACATCTAGTTTGCCACATTTATTTTGTAGAAAGAAATGAGCACACGTCATTTGCTACTGTAAGTGGCACACACAGAGGCACGTGGGAGGCTTGACTTAGTCACAGAGTGCAGCTGTACATGTGATTTGTTTTCTGCTGCACCACTGTGGGGGTGCTGGGTGCTGCTGTGGTGTTCGCTGTGGCAGAGAGAAGTGTATTCTAATTTGGAGCCGCCTCGCTCCTACATACTCGTCAGTATGTTTTAAGGCCTACACACGAGTTCACTTTCACACATCTGTCTAAATGTCCTTCGCAACACGTTTCAAGAATTCTTAGAAGCAAACACCCACATGTCTTCTTTTCTGTCTCGCATCTAAGTCTGATCTACATATTGACACTTAGTTCCACGAGCCGGTAACGACACCTACACATCACCTCGTCCACTAAGCAGAAACATTAAGGGCCACTTCTGTGCGTTTATGAAGGAGAATGACTGATTTCTGACTGCTCTGATTCCCGATAAAACCACATGAATGAATAATGAACCTTCATCTGGAGAGGAGGGTGCTATGAGAGCGGGGCAGCAGCAGCAGTGGGTGTTTTAATTACCGTCCTTTGGCTGGAGATGTCATGGCATGCTTCAACCGCTGTTTTCACCCACGAGGTCAATAATATTTATTTTCTCCTCTCCGGTTTACATCACCCGCTTGGTCGGAAGGGTTTCCGATTTATTGATTGATTTTATGAGACCAGCAGCCCGTGTCTAATCAGTTAGCGTGCCTGATGAAATGTTGAGGCCCTCTTTGAATGTAGGCTAAAACTGCCTTATGTAATGGACAAGATATTTAAACACACCCTAAATGTAGGCTGCATCCCCAAACAGTGCACAATACTATCCAGCTAATACAGGTCAGCCAAGCTGCTTGTGGGTAAGCTTTGTCCTTGGTTATGCCTGGATATAAATAGCCGCCAGCACATTTTGTACATCTTTTGCTGTTGCTGCTATTATCCGACACCTCTCTCCCTCCCACGCACTCTCTTTTCCTCTGTAACACATTTGCTGCCCTGCTGGCCACAGGTCCACCAATGAGTCCCTCTTGCTAACAAAAAAACTGATGTCCTCCCTCATTGTGTAGCTGTCATTAATCCTCCACCCAACCATCATAAACAATGCTGTTGTGCATGCATGCACGTATGTGTGTGTGCCAGCCAGCCCCCAGCCTCCTACACCCGGTCATTACTAAACACGTACAGCTCACCCAGTTGTCACACTGACTGGCCACACCCGGCACCATGTGATTTGGCCAGCATGGGATTGTCTTTTTCAAGGAAAGAAGGGGGGGAGGTCGGAAGGGAACGGGGGAAGTGAGCAAATCCTGAATGAAAGCAGACAGGCAGTATATGTTGGTGGGGGATTGAAGGCTGGCGATTAACTTAAACTGATTACAGCCGGGTTTCTTATAGCCCTCTATTTGTGAATGGCAGCAGGTGAGCAGCACCGATAAAGGGAGGCTATTTGAAGACAAAGACGCATTTCAAAAATAAATGCATCCATGTATAGATATCTCGCTCACTCAGCGTGGGTATTTTTGAGACTCCTTGGGGTGAAGCTGGATTATAAATACATATAGACCGAGGCTAATGTTGGTCTATTTATTCCCTTTCCTAGCATGGTTTGAGCATTAGTGAGTCAGCCGTATTCTAAGATAGCAAAACATCTCAAGGCAAACCCTGTGAAGCAGAAATCAACAGTTAAATGCATTTACTCTCCTCAACTCACCTATAAAGTCTATTGCCTCCTGGAAGTGGGAGCTGATGTCGGCCATGTGGCTGTCCTCCACAGGGATCCACTTGTAGTCATAGTGGCCCTTGGCCGGCTGCAGGTCCCTGCGTGACACGTTGAGCAAGGCTGTGATGTGAAGGTCGCTGAGATAATCCTGTCTGGAGGCATGGTAGGCACTACCGAGGTAGAGGAAAGGCAGGATCTCTACTGGTTTACCCTGAGGAAGGAAAAGAGGGAGAAAGCGGAGACATGAGTCAAGCTCACGACACACAGCTTCGATCGCCAGATTTATCCATCTGCTATGACACAACCATTGTCCAAGCAGGAACATCCAAACACCTGCCAGCCGATCATTACAGTCATTTGCAGACAAAATGGACGCAGGATGCTAGAGGAATTCCCCGGTATTGAAAGAGCCCATAATGCATCAACCAGACACAACAGTGTTCTTTGAAATCTAAACTAGCCACATGTTTTCTATTTGGTCAGTGGAAATAATAGCAGAAAGGTCAGGGATGAAAGGCTGTCTTTTCTATGGGGTGTCCTGATATCAGCTGGGCATCATGCTGTCTTTATAAAAAGACCGGGGAGCAGCGAAGGTCATATAATATCATATGTAAGTTGAGAAAATGTTTTGATGTGCCAAAAATAAAATTCTCTGATGTCAGCATGCGTTGAGCGTGCCTGTGTGTATGTATCTTTTTAGATTAAGTTTAAAAAAAAAACTGGCAGTGGCTTTGTGCCCCGTGGTCCTGTAGGAGAGATGGTGGGAAGTACTGCATTGTACGCTAAAGGGTGTTTCCATACCTGATCATAATCTGGTTTGTGGTGTGAAAGCTTCTCGCTGTGGTTGCTGACTCTTTTCTCGGTTTCACTTCCGCTCTGGTCAATGGTTTTCACCTCAGTGCAAAGTTCAGGGTATTGAGAGTGGAAATTCTCGAATCCTCCTGAGAGAAGCAGTCAAAAAAAACCCCCAAAAACAAACAAACACACTTTTAATAAATGAGCTTACAATAATTCTGCCTCCTCCGACCAACACCACAAATCTTGTGAAATGGCAGCGTTTATGAAACAGACTTAGCACCGGATTATAACCTCTATAACCTGATTACAGACGCGTAATTAATTACAGGAGCCCGCAGCGAAGGACCGGTAATCGATTTAGGCCAACATTCTGAGGACGCACAAGTGACAGACGGAGATGGATGTGTTTAAACACAAACCCCGGGGGATTTGTTTAGCCTAAAGAGGTAGTGCGGATAGGGAGGGGTGAAATTCTTCGTTTTATCAACGAAAGCAATTGCACCACCAATTTGCTGGCGTTTCTCTCGCACTGACTCATCCGCTCCACTGACGCACGCAGGACATCTACAGTATGTCCAAGAAGTAAAAGAAAATGTCGGCTACTCTTAACACAGGCAAAAGGGGCGAAGAACTGCCCCGAACAGTACCAGTGTTATCAGGGAAAAAATAGACTAAGATTAAATATTAAAGGTTTCTTTCTGCCCTTTCGTCTCCTTTTGAAATAAAATCACAATAACTTCTTAATATTTCATTTAGTCAATTATAAGGATACATTTTAGATTATAACAAACAATATTTACAATTTGTCATAATAATAAAAAAGATTTCATCTTTAAGTCTGTGCCACAACAACATACAAAGCCATAAAAGATATAAAACTGACTCTGAATTTATATCCCCACAAATAAAAATATGGACGAATTCAAAACTCTTATGAAATAAAATAAAATAGATTAAATGATAAAAACAAACAAATATAAAACTGAGTTGCCTTAATGGCTTTTTAAAAGGTCTATTTAGTAAAAAAAAAAAAACTTTCCGACTTTTCTTTTTGTCTATATTAAAATAATTCATCTCGCCAAATCTCTCACCTTTCAAGAAACAGATGTTGGCCCCGCTCGCAAGATGTGACAGGGTGTTTATTACTATTTGAGCTACGCTGTCCTTTTTCAGTTTTTGCCAGTGGGACGTCCGGTCATCCAGCGCTACTATAGCCGAAATGCTCCCTTCCCGAAGCCTAAACAGAGCTCTCTCATCCGGGATGACAAACTGCAGGGGCACCGGTCCTCCTCGGGATCTCCGGACTACCACTGAGTTAAGATTAACATTGACTGAGCCTTTGATATTAGAGTTCGTGAATGAAAAATAAGGTCGACAGTCCACAATAAGGCAGCTTCCATACTCCTTCCTGATGATTTTCCTCAGACGCCGGCAGTCTATGCTAGAGACCTTCATTTTGATTTGTTGGACTTGTTTTTATTGCCTAAAAAATTCAACTGATTACTCCTGAATACGGGCGAGAGAAGTGCCCGCGCCAGTGCCTACATTTCCTCCAAGGGGATTCCTGCCGATCAGTTTTATGTGAATGGAACCTCCGGAGCAAGACGTCACGAACCATATATGGACACCGGCGCGGCGCGATGGCAAGAAAACACGCCCACAGCTCTGACTCGACTGTGTGACTCCTCCCGCGGCCCTTGTAAACACGACACCCCGATTACAACTGCGGTGAATTTGATTCAGCCATTACTCACAGAGTGTCCTCTGCCTGCACCTACACCTGTCCTTTCATTATTTTCAGGTTCCACTTCGTGTTCAGTGACCATTGAAAGGACACAGAGGCAGACGCTTTAAAGGGATGACCCTACAGCTCACTGCACAAAATAAAACGAAAGGGTCCCACACGGCCAAAAAAAGATGAAGTGTTTTGGAGGAAGGATATCAACCATAACATCCAGAAATACGAGTGCAACACAAATGTGCACCTTACTAAAGCCAGCCTATTAAACGACAACCATACAAAATGTCTGAAATAGAGGTGCAACTATCATTTCATTAACCTTTTACTGCTTTCTTTTGTCTGACTAATTAAAGCTTAGTTAAGTATGAGCATTATAAGTATTCATTTTCCTCTTTTTCAGCTAAACTTGTTAACAAAAACATCATGTAGTTGTTTTTGCAATTTAGAGCTGTGCTTTCCCGTAAAAGTATGCCCTTTTCATGTGTTTTTAATGTTTTTTTATTGCCTGCAGCAGTTTATCCAACATGATTTTCCTCTACAGGACACAATTAAGCGACCTTAAACCGAGAAAAACAAGAGACGCAATTGTGAGTCAGCTGTGAAATCTGATTATATCTGCTGCTCTGGATTAGAAGGTTCCTGGTTCATACCCTTGCTGGGGCCTTTCTTTGAGGAGTTTGAATGTTTTCACCAGAGTGAACAAAGTAGCCCACTCTATGAATGCATGGTTAAATGTGACATGTAGTCTGAAGTACTTTGAGCGGTCAGTAAGACTACAAAAGTGCTATATGAATATGAAATGATTTCAATGAATGTTGGTATCAATTAAGTGGAAGCAGAATGACAAAAGCCCGCACCAAACCCATCACATCAAATATCCAGAAAGAATTCTTCTCAGTTGCTTTAACTGATATCTCAAATGTTGTCAAAGCAAAATGCTATCACACAGAGGTAGCACTTCATAACACTCCCCACAAGTTTTTGCGTAATGTGGCGAAATTTCCCATGTTATTGTTCTCGATTTTGAGTGTAGTTTTTTACCTAACATAATTATCAGTAAGTAAAGTTCAATGGGGAAGCAACATTCAGTAAAACTGCAGTAAATTTCTCAGTAACTTACAGGCAGATAGATAACAACAAGTTACTATAAAATCTTTAAGTTATATATTACTCTATGTTTTTTTTTACACTACTACTTTATGTTTATTTACAACGCTATATCTGCATGATTTCTTCATTTTCACAAGTTGTAAAGAAAATGATTTAAAAATTATGCTGCTATTTACTATTTCTAAGAAACAAGTACCTTTAAGATATTTAAAATCAAATGATACACTGATTGTACCCAAAGTAATTTTTCAAGTATTGATTAATTTCGACATTATGCAGGGGTCTTTGCAGATCTGTGGACATACTAAAGACATTCCAATAATGTCATACTGTAGTAAACTTCAGCTCTAAAGTAGGTCTAAACTACATCTTTAGAGCTGAGAGCTTCAAATGCAGTTTTAAAAATATGCCAAACAATTAAGAAATAAATGCAAAACAAATTCACATAACTCATCACAAGGCTTACAAGTAACAACATTTACACCAAGAGCAAAAGAAAACGGTTCATACGGTGCATGTTTGTGAGTAACACACCTACTCTACTGTAAATACCTAAAGAAGAGTTTTCTTTTCTTTTCTTTTTTTCTAAAGGCTACGTGAGAATAATCTTCCATGTAGTATTCAGCAATGTAGGGAATGTCATAGAGAGCTCAGACAAAGTAGCTGACAAACACAACCTCTAACTTCCGCTTACCATGTAAAACCCAGTGAACCAGCGTTATATCCTCCCAACATCCCTGGTCTTAAAATCCTAATCCCACAAATGAATTAACAAGTTTAAACGTCACACTGTCTACACTCACATGACATGCAAACAATCCTGACACACTGCTCAGGACTGTGTATGAGTATTGTTTACATTTGCACATTTGGATTTCAATATGTAGCTGTGACTGTCTGCAGCCCTTAATCCAACCGAAACCTTTTTGGATTGAATGTATGTCATACTTGGTGTATGAGTACATGCAAAAGAAGAACCAACACCCTGAAGTAGAATACGTTCATTGGTGACTTTGTTATTTTTTCTGAATCTGCTAAAGATGAGAAAAGCATAGAAATTAGTCAAGTGTTATGTATACCACTTTTTAAATCCAGAAACAAACCAGCCGTACATAATGTAAAGATGGGACACGGACAGCCTCTTTGGGTAAATGAACCTAACAAATAGGTGTTACATCATGTTGTGTCTGCTGCATGAATGAGTGGGAACTAACAGAGCAAAACAGAGCAGCAGTCAACAACAGAAATATGACAAACGCGCAGACAGTGAAACAGACGCAGTGGCAGACACAGATGGACTGACACTGTGAAAGAACAAAAACAAAACTATCTCTATGTGCCCCATGACAGAGAGAAAAGGACCTAGCCTAGATAGATAGATAGATAGATAGATAGATAGATAGATAGATAGATAGATAGATAGATAGATAGATAGATAGATAGATAGATAGATAGATAGATAGATAGATAGATAGATAGATAGATAGATAGATGCTGGAATGGCAGCAGAGGATTAGAGGTGACAGCAGGCAGCGTGCCATATGGTCTGGTCTAATCTTGGCTTGTGACATCACTGCTGATGAGTGGGGAGGCCCGCCATCCGTTTCCGAGCCCTCATTTTATTATGGGTTTTGTTAGAGTAGCTGTAAATAACAACAGTGGACCCATGCGAGCCAGGTAAACAAGAAACATGTTCTCAGGCCTTTCTCCTCATCTCTTTCCTTCCATCTCTCTGCTCTTGCTCTCTCACATGGATGGTCTATGTCCATACATATCACTCTAATAGGATTGCTTCAGTATATAATTGGCTATGTGTTATAGATAATACATTAAGGAAGCAGGCAGGCAGCTTTTAAACCACAGTGTTGCTTGCACAGCGACCTGTAACCGGAATTAATTTTGATGCTCAAGATTTAATTGAATTGTTAAAGCATGCACAACTACTGTGCTTCTGTTACAGTCAACAAAATCGGATTCAAAATAGATTACACACACAAACTAATTAATATAAATACAGAAATAAAGTTAAGAAGAACTGTGGGAACAGAAACAGAAAGAAATCTCCTCCTCACAAATTACTTATTATTTCATCTAACTCACCGTCTGGATGAAGTACTATAACTTTAAAAAGACACAAGTTTGAATTTTGCTAAAGAGATTAGCTTTTTAGTTTGTCTGAATGTTGGATTGTTGGTTGTAAAATACAAAACATTTAAGGCATAAGGCTTTGTGTCTATCTTCACAGTGATAATCTTTTCTGTCCACCATTTTAAAATGTCAGCAATCTATGGTGTTTAGTGCTTTTCTAAACTTTGAACTTAAGGTTTGTCCACTTCCTTATGTGTTTACTGTAATCTGACCGCACTATTTTGTGATTTACTGACTCTGGGAAAACAGTTGTTCTACCTTAAGAGTGACTGAGTATGATTTCTTACTGTTTTATTAGTGAAGCCTAATCCAAAATTGGGGATCTAGAAATGCTTCTTTACATCATTTGTTGACAGAACTGCGCCGTGTGTGTTTTTGTGCTTGAACAAGAATTCATTTTTTTTTATATATACCCTGGACAATAAGTGTTGGCCACACAGCATATGTATGGAAAGCCACTTCCTGTTCAGAATGTCCCTTTTTACACGTGACTTCTAAAAAGAACTCCTACACAATAGGTTGCCTTCGCAGGAACGTGTACCCCTCTCACCCCCACTCACCCTTCCTCCTTTCTCGGCTCCACAGGTGCTTCCTGGTTTGCTGACAGAGGCTCCAGATTGTGATGCAGTTTCCCAATAAGTCCCACATTACTCACCTACCACTCAGCTGACCATGGAGTGAAGCAGGTTGGAATTCAACTCTTCTATCAAAATAACTAAAAGATTGGCCTTTTGTCTAAAACTAAAATCAGAAATTTAATAGAGTAACTTCTGGTAATGCCACCCACAGAATTATATTTAAAAAATGCCTTCACAATGAACTAATCAACTAGTGTTTCTCAGACTTCTTCTGGTATGCTCCAATTCAGAAGCCAAAAAAAGCGTATGCCCCCCTGTTGCATTTAATCATTAACATTAAAAAGTACTAAGTTTAAAGGTTTATCATCATTAGCATCAGCAAACTCTTTTTTTCTTGTACCACCCCAAAAATCACATTTACTCATCTTAAGTTAACTTCATATTTTTCACCTTGGTCTCTCATGAATGTAAACATGGTGCAAAATGCGGGAACTTCTTGCTGAGGATTTCTGACTGCTGAATGATACTTAACATTACATTTTTTTGCTTTGATCTTATGGTTTTCTTTTTGAATTAAAAGTTTAGGTTATTTAGGTTTTTTTTTTTAAATTGATGATGTAGCTGCCAGGGAGGAGGGAAAAAGGAAGACCTCAGAGGAGGTTAATGGATGTAGTGAAGGAGGAAATGAAGAGGGTGGGAGAGATAGAGGAGGACAGAGGAGATAGAGGAGGCTAGAGGAGATAGAGGAGGCTAGAGGAGATAGAGGAGGACAGAGGAGATAGAGGAGGCTAGAGGAGATAGAGGAGGACAGAGGAGATAGAGGAGGATAGAGGAGATAGAGGAGGCTAGAGGAGATAGAGGAGGATAGAGGAGATAGAGGAGGATAGAGGAGATAGAGGAGGCTAGGATGAGAAGGAGACAGATGATCTCCTGTGGTGACCTCCAAAGAAGAAAAAGAAAAAGAACATTATTTGGCTTCTGAATTGATTTGACCAACGTTTTGATCTATAGGTTTGGGTAAACTTTAAACAATGAATTAGCTTCTATACTACTGTGTTTTGATATTGTTTTTTTTTATGCTTGCTGGAACTTTTATGGTTCTCTTGGTAACTGATTATAGCATTTGGCTTTATAAATTAGTTATAAATGCATTATTCGGCTTCATAATTTGCCTGAATCGCTTTCAGTTTAATGTCCTATTCAATCTTTTAGATTTATAATATTTTATCTTTTTTGTATTTCTTTTTACTGGGAATACCAATGTCCAATAATAGTTTGATAACCCATTTCTATTACTCAAAGTGGCATATTAGCTCCAGAAAGCTACACAATCTCTACAATTAAATTCTTTATTTTAGTTACGAGAGGAGGGTCCCTCTTCCAAGACAGACAAAGTGTTACCATATTAGGCTGCAATCTTCAAAAGTGTTAAGAGACTTATTTACAAGAAGCATTGACAATGAAGGATTTCTCAATAGTGGTACTGGTAATATTTCTGGGGTTGCTGATGACATGTTGTTACATGCTGGCTCTTGTTAATGCAGAGAATACTCAGAGTCAGCAGCAACAACACATTTCAGTGTTGTGAGTAACTATGCAGTCAAATCGCATCACATCCAGTTCTCCAGTAAAGCAGCGTCTGCCAAATTCAGTATGAAACAGGAATGTTTGGTATTCATGGGTTCAAGTCATGATATGATGGCCCAGATGACACATGCTGAACACACACACACACACAAACACTTCAAAGTCTTGACTCACCCACTGTTTCCACCCACCACCGATCGTCATGCCGTGACTTTTTGAGGCAAGCCAAACTCTTAGGCAAGACATGGAAGGAGAGGGAGAGATACCGAGGAAAAGAAGGAGAGAGAGAGAGACAGATTGTTGTGCATGATAAGCAGAAACGAATTTACCTTTTATGATTGTTCAAAAGAAAAAAACAATCGCTTCTGATCTTCTGTGAAATTTCCACTGAATTGACGCTTCATGCGGTGACTAATTTGGCTTGCCCTTTTTATACTTCAGAGGTAAGGGAACTTAGTGAATTTATTGTGGTGCCTGGGGTTTTCTTGTGCGACTCTGTGACGCTGGAGATATAAAGAAAAACAAACCCAACTGATAATTTTTATTTTTTTTACTCATTGTGTCCAGACAAAACGTCCAATTATCAGTATGCTGTAACTTGATGTCCAAGTAGAGCAAAATTACATTCTGTACTGTACTGTGAATCACAGCATGACCTGGTTATTGAAGAGGAGGTTTACAGCAGAGCCCACACTTCTCGCATCTCTTAAAATACCCACCAGCAGACCTGTGAAAGCTACCACAACAGATGGTAATCAAAGAAAGCTGCTCTTCACCTGCTTTACATTCACACTTACACAGACTCACATGAAACCCAGCACACTACTGCGCTGAAACCCATAACCTTTATCTGCACTTCCTAGACTGAAATGAGTAAGTTACTCGAAGCAAAGATGAAATAGGAACACGTGATCAGAAAGTAATATGTCCCCAAACAAAAAGGTGTAGTCATTTCCTGTTTTGGCTTGTGAACTAGCCAGCTTCTCGTACCTAAAATGGGTTGCAGAATCAATGCATTCTGCTCTCTTGTGCAGTGAAGAGCAGGGGTGACTTTCTTTGACCTTTTTTCCAAGTCAGTTCAATAAGTTCAGGTTATTTCACTTCTGAAATTACTTTAAACTCTTTCAGTAAGTTTAAAGTAAATAGCCAGAGGAGTGAAAACACAAAGTGATTATTATTATCTATGTTTGTCTTGTCAACAAATAAAAACAGGACAATTGTAAATCTATCTTATTTAGTGATGACCCTAGAGTCTTTTTTCACGGGGCTGTAAACAGACTGCAGACTTGACCTGCCTTTGCTCCATAGAAAGTCAATTTGGTCTTGGGTATTGTTGCCAAAATAAGCATGATCTCTGCCGTTTCTAACGTCTAACCTGTCATGTTGTAGGACTCTTGTTGGCTGTTGTTGTTTGTGCCAAAGCTTGTTGAGTATTAAGTACCCTAAACTGTAACTGTTGACCAAAAATTCTTAGATTAATAATTCCCAGACTGTTCCACCAGGCAAGGTGGTCCTGTTTTTAGTTTGCGCTAATATCCGCAATATCTGTACCCTCAATAATACTCCTCTGACTAGAATTACTGCATGCTACCTCAATACCTTATTAGCATACCTTGCATACACATTTTATATTTAGCACCTTTCATATCTAGCACATTCTGTTTTTAGCTACTGTGTAAATCACTGCATGTTTGTTCTTTGCTTTTGCAAGTGGAGGTGTAGCTGCTCTGCAGTTTCATTATCAATGTATAATGTCAAAAGTTTGAACGTGAGTGTTATTACTTCTTTAGATAGAAAAAGTTCAAAGTTAATGAAGTCAGAGCTGCACGGTGTATTATTGGTTACAGTTCACATTAAACAGAAATAGTAAATAATCTTGGACCATGTTTGTATCGGCTCTTTCCTTTCTTAGAGCAAAAGGAAACTGATCTCTGTTGTTGTGCCAAAAACATGTATTTCTTTCTAAATTTGTTATTATGCCCTCTTTCTGTGAATGTGCTGTAGAACATTTGGGCAGAAATATGACAGTAACCCAGCCTCACTGCCTGTAATCAGTGAAAATAGTACAAAGTACACTGCAGCTATCTGCTTGGCTGTTCACCATCATTTGAACACATCCTCCTTGCATATAAAACAATACCTCTGCAAAGCCTTCCTTTTCAGCTTTGTGTTCAAGTTCATTTGAGCATCTATAAATAACTGTATATTTCACTATATTGTTATCTGTCTTCCCTTCCCGTCAGTATAGTGGGTCACAGAAGAGAAAGAGGAAGGAAGCCAGAAGAAAAATAAACACACAGAGTACTGAGAAGTAGCTGGTTAGCCTGACAGTATTAATGTTATTTTGAGGAGGCAGTAAATATCACTGTAAGCCTGTGGCACTATGTCAGCCAGCTGGATCAATGGGCGAATACAGAAAAAGAACCTGCGTTGTGTGAAAAGCAGAAGAAAGCTTTTAATATCATAGGGGTTTTTTAAGAGTGTTTCCCAGGAGGCTGTGCTTTTGTCAGAGTTCCCCTTCACTCGCACTCTGATAAGAGATATAATACATGGAAGACAAATAATTGCTACAAACACTTTCAGATAATAAAGTTTTCTATTGAAGTTTCATTTAAATTTACTCATTTCAAGAAGCTTTGAAGTGCAGAGGAAGTGAAAGTTGTTGTTTAGGCATGCCAGTGCCTTCTTCCATGTCTTCTGTACAGTTACAGCTAACAAAGGCTGTTTTGCCTGTAAATTAAACAGATTTGTTGGCAAAACAGCCTTCTGCTGCTGGATACTTATCAAGCAGACAAGTGTAAGCATATTCCTGCCAGAAATCAAATGTCTGCACCTGCAGCTCATTGTGTGTTTCATACGTAGCTGTAGATGTGCAAGCAGTGAGGCCTCGGGTCACTGACAACCAAAGATGAAGAAATATTTTTCACTGAGCTGTAGAATCGGTGTAAAACTTCAGTAATTACGAAAGTGGAAAAATGAAATTACTAGTAATGTTGTGGCATTCTCTTTGCATGAAACAGACTCCGTTTACAGTATAACAATATTTGTTTATATTTCAGACATTAACTCAGGTCAGCATCTGAGTAGTCATGCACAGAAATTAAGTTTTGACCACAATTAGATGAATCTCAGTAGCAGTACATCACCACATGCTGGATTCCCAAGCAGCTCAGAGACAATTTATCCAATAAGGCTTGGATCTGGCCCTGGGTCTTCTTGTATTGGACAGGTTTGAAAAGCCTTAATAAAGAGATGTCCATGAGGACTGCTTCAGTTCACCTTTTTCAACATGTCTGTGGTAGGACTCGACTTAAGCGGTCAAAGAAGTGCAGGAGACTGATGCTGTCCAGTGTAGCAAGTGATTTATTCACCATTCTGTGGCCCAAGAATATTTACAAAGAAACAAATAAGAAACTCAACTCTATAATAAACTCAATTCAAATAAACATAACTGAACTTAAATCAACAGAAATTAAGGTCAAACTGCACACAGCTACACTGACCTGAACCCTTCTTCTGAAACACCTGAGTTCGTCTGCTTAAATAGTCCCCTTAATCAAACACTTTCTCCTCTGGACTATTCCATTCAGTAGGTAGGTGAGATGAACATGATTATATTCATCCTCTACTACTCCTCTTGACTGGCAACATAAACTCTGGTGTAATCAATACATATCACAACATTAAATCTATTTCTTTATAAACCCTTTAAAATCAACTTTATTAAATTATAAGAATTCTTCCCCCTCCTGCCCTTGGTCTCTTCCTGTGACCTCAGATGAACCCAGAAGGTATAAAGCAGGAAGTAGAACTACATTTCCTCCTTTTGCTTCTGGAAGACAGGTAGGTAAAGGTAAGTTCAAACAATACAAATTAACAGTTGAAATAAATAACATGTTAACTTAACAAACTTGCATGAATTGATTTAAACCAAGATGTTATATTATATAATCTGTAAAAGTGCAGAACATAAACAAACCCGGGATAGTAGATGTTTGCCTATTGCAGATTACATGTGAAATATGGTTAAATCAAAACAAGAATGTTAACTAAGAATGTAGACAAATGGTCTTCTCACCCACTTTGTCACAATGTCATATAGAACGACACAATGTTCAGTTCTCTTGAAATGTAGGCTGAGCTAAAAAACAAACAAACAAAAAAGCACCAAGACAAAACTAGTTCTGCACAAGCACCACACCGGTGGAAGTCAAGTCACTGGACCGATGCCCTGACTGCAGCGTGAGCCCAGACACCCTTTGGAGAATACTTGTTTGAGCCGCTTGTAACTGTAGTCATATATTTTGGTCACTGCCAGTTGCTCTTGGCCATAGATAAAGGCAGGGATGTAGACTGAACAGTAAATTGTCAGCTTCACCAAAAGTAACAATAATACATCTAATACAATATTTTGGTTGATTTTAAATGGAATTGCAACACTGATAAACACACAATGACCATAAATAGAAAGTATTCAGAGATACAAATGTTTTTCCACTGGAAAAATACAAGTTAGCGAACACAAAGCAACCTTTTAACCTTGCAATGTTGTTTTTTACTTTTCAATAGTGTTAGCATAAGAACTGTGGCTCATCATCAAAGCAAACAGGACCTGACCTTCATAGGAAACGATATCTGAAGTCTTCCCATCCACAGGTGCAGAGATACGTTTTTTTTTTCTCATTTACTTAGGCGTCATTCCCAAACTCTCCCCTCCATCTGTCTCCCCCCTTTTGTCTTTTACTTCCAATATCTTTCCTCATCCCCTGTTGTCCAGCCTGCTTCCTCACTCTGCTCTGCCTCCCCATCCTATTCTCTCATCACCTGTGTGGGAGGCACAAAGCCAAATCCACTCAGCTGGAATTAAACTCACTGGGACCACATAGCACTTCTGCACTTTAAATACACACATGGACTCATATACACGCACCTGCATGCTCAGCGGATGGAAAAACCTAGGCAGGGATGGAAAGATGTAGATAGGAGCGCTGGGAGTGGGTGATGGCTGGGGAGCGCCCACGTCACAGGAAGTAGGTATGGACATTACTGTCACAGACACACACACTCCCATGCATGCATGCGCACACACATAGTGCAGTATATAAAGCATCAGTACAAACACAGGCTGTTATCACTGGGAGCAGCTGTCATTGCATCGCAGAAATACAAAAAAAGATAACATAAAATAAAATTTGCAGGGAGGGTTCTCTTTATTCTGAATACGGTGAGATGATAGCTCGGTAACATCCACATCACCGGCGCCCAGTTGGTTACAGCTGTGGCTCTGCACCTCCAGTGTTTAAAGGAAAATTACACTATTACATCTAGACTGTGCCTCAAATTACAGTCTGTTTTCTAGACGGATTCCTACGCTCTGCTTGAGGCTTAAGTGGCTCTAGGGTATATGAGTCACTACTAGCACAATACTGTTGCATTTTGGGTAAAATGTAAGCCAGTTTTTGATAAGAAAGGAGAAGTAAAATAAAAAAAATATGAAGCCAGTATCACTATTTCTGCTGCATCAGTTTCTACATAACAAAAGAACTGTGCATTATAAGTTTGATAATGGCAGAGGAAAAGGACTAATCATGGTGGCATAACAACAAACTTCATTAAGCATTTCTAAGAAAAAGGGCTGCTTACATAGCTGTTGATACATTAATGCAAAAAAAAAAAAACCCAAGCATGTTTTCTGTCACACTTCATTTTGGTTTCTCATCGCTGACTGGTTGTTAGCTTCTTTCCAGTAAAGAAAAATAAAACTGTAAAGAATGCAAATATGTTTATTACCAAAATATTTATTTTCCTTAAAGGTAGATGTTTTAAGAAGATTAAGGTTGCCAGTTGACAGGCTAACAAACCCTCCTGTGTCAGTGGCAGCTGTGTCAGTGGCAGCTGAACTTCATTCGACCATGGCCTGCAATGACTTTGCCAAATTCTTCACTGAAAAAATCCAAAAAATTAGACAAGCAATTGGTACATCAACAGCAGATCCAGGATATGTACTGTGTCCACCAAAAAACTGTTTAAACACCATGAAACAGTTTCAACCTATTAACAGCAAAGACCTGGAGGACATCTTAGGTCAACTGAACTCCTCCTCCTGCTGTTTAGATGTCCTGCCAACAAGTTTTTTCAAAAAGGTCTCAAAGACTTTAGAGTCAGACCTGTTACAGATCGTCAACTTTTCTTTATTATCAGGTGTGTTTCCAGAATCACTAAAAACTGCTGTAATCAAACCTATACTGAAAAAGGACAATCTTGACAAGACACAAATGAACAACTACAGGCCGATCTCAAATCTCCCGTTTTTAAGTAAGATCATTGAAAAAGCAGTTTCTCAACAGCTCAGTTACTTCTTAAAACAGAATAATTGCTACAATGCCTTCCAGTCAGGTTTTAGACAGAACCACAACACTGAAACCGCTCTGACCAAAGTGTTTAATGACATATGTCTGAATACAGACAGTGGAAAAATGTCAGTCCTAGTTTTACTGGATCTCAGTGCAGCATTTGATACAGTTGACCACAACATATTACTCAAATGACTGGAGAACTGGACAGGTCTTTCAGGAACTGTACTAAACTGGTTCAAAACATACGTAGAAAACAGGAAATACTTTGTATCAATAGGTAACTTCACATCTGAGCAGACAAGTATCACATGTGGAGTTCCCCAAGGTTCCATCTTGGGACCCCCTCTGTTTAACATCTACATGCTCCCACTGGCACAGATTATAAAGAACAACAAAATAAACTACCACAGCTATGCAGATGACACACAAATATATATCACAATGTCACCAGGAGACCGAGGCCCTGTACAGGCTCTTGGTAAATGCATTGAGGAAATCAATGACTGGTTGTGCCACAATTTTCTCCAGCTAAACAAAAACAAAACTGAGGTAATAGTCTTTGGCGCCAAAGAAAAACGATTACAGGTCACCAGAGAACTTCAATCTATACATCTAAAAACCACAAACCAGGCGAGAAATTTGGGTGTAGTGATGGATGCAGACCTAAACTTAGAAAAACACATTAAGACAATAACAAAGTCAGCTTACTATCACCTCAAGAATATATCAAGGATAAAAGATCTGATGTCTCAACAGGACCTGGAAAAACTAGTCCATGCATTCATCTTTAGTAGGCTTGGCTACTGTAACAGCATCTTTACAGGTCTACCTAAAAAATCAGTCAGACAACTACAGCTCATTCAGAACTCTGCTGCTCGAGTCCTCACTAAGACCAAAAAAGTGGACCACATCAGTCCAGCTCTGAGGTCCTTACACTGGCTGCCTGTCCGTCAGAGGATATACTTTAAAGTTCTGATGCTGGCCTATAAAGCTCTGAATGGTTTAGGACCAAAATACATCAATGACCTCCTGACCCAGTATGAACCATCCAGATCCCTCAGGTCATCTGGATCCGGTCTTTTATCAGTTCCCAGAGTCAGAACCAGACACGGAGAAGCTGCATTCAGCTTTTATGCTCCTTATATCTGGAACAAACTCCCAGAAAGCCTCAGATCAGCTGAAACACTCAGTTTATTTAAATCCAGGTTGAAGACTCACCTGTTCTCAGCTGCATTTGAATAAAGCACCAAATCCACACTTTAAGCTTAAATTTCAAAACTTACATTTAACTACTGATTTTATCTACTGTTCTGATTTTATCTGTTTTGATTTTATATACTGTTGTTTGTTTGTTTGTTTGTTTGTTTGTTAATTAGTTAGTTAGTTTATTTGCTTGTTTTAATCAATTTTAAATCATGCTTTTTATTTGTTCTTGTTTCTAATGTCTCTGTAAAGCACTTTGAATCACCTTGTTGTTGAATTGTGCTATACAAATAAACTTGCCTTGCCTTGCCTTGCCTTGCCTTGCCATAGCTATTTAGTATTTTCAGAGGTGCAAAGATCACTACGTGTGCGACAAGAAGCTGACCCAAAATATCAGCAACTTACTGCCTAAAACACCGTCCAGGTTCATATTTCATCTTGTATAATGTGCAGTGACAGATTATCAGTGCGTGGGTGAGAACTGTACAATGTAATCTCTTAAGGTGGACCATGCCTCTGCACACAAATGCATACACAAAAATATAATGTATGCTTATTATGTGGCTATTCTGCTTAATTTTTATAGAAGTGTGACATTTGTGGTTAAGCTGACGCGATGCATTACACTGAAGTTGGTGGAATTATCAGGGTTGCTGACAGGCAGCTGGGTTGTGATATTTCCTCTTTCTATATCATTCTTTTACAGTCTCACAGAGGAGATGAGGTGGGGGCTGGGCTGGTGACTCATACGTTGTCTGTCTCCATCTAACTACCCCCAATCAGGACGGCGGGAGGAAGCAATGTGGGATGTTTGACTCTCAATTTTTCTTTTTTTCCACTTTTCATATTGGCTGGAACACCCAAGGGAGCCACCTTGACCAAATTACTCAAGGAAAACCTCTTTTTTAATTTTTAATTGTATTTTTTTTGGAGACGACATGAAAGTTATAGCATCCTATATCACTGTGGTCCTCCCCCACCCATGGCATCCATCGTTCCCGCTGAGCCATCAGATAGAATGAGGGGCTAATTTTAGCTTGTAAACTCGTCTCCTTGATTATGAGGAACTGCTGCTTCTTGATAACACTGTGGGTGGGGTAGTGGGTCAGAGAAGTATCAGGAATGGTAGCGGTAGTAATTTACAAGAGGAAGAAGAAGAAACAACGTAAGCATCACAGCTGCCAAGTGGCCACATCACACCTAAGATTCTCAGTTATGCTGAAACACAAAAGGTTTCACATGATTTTATTAACAAACAAACCGTAAAGATGGAGGTCATCTTGACATCTGTGCTAGATTATGGCAGCACATGTTTCTCTAAAAGTTCTCCAAGGTAAATAATAAAAGAAATCATCTGTTCATGCTGTCCAGTGAGGGTTACTCCTTGCTGATCCATTGTTGTAAGACGGATGCTGCAGGGGAATTAAATTCCATTCATGGTCATGTGCTCATAATAGTAAAACAAAACAGCACCAAAAATTCATGCGCCACAATAACTGTCTCATTCATTAGCTGCTTAGCTACCAGCTGACTAGAAGCATCGTGTTACATCCTTGCTGGCAGAGAGTGAGCTCATTATAACATGATAAGAGAAAATGTTGCTCATTATTACCCTACATTCATGCCAGTCTTGCTGTAGTTCCCTCATTTCCTTTATTATCCCACCCAGGCCTTATTGCCCCACCCATCATTACTATGCACCATTTAACGTTTTGTTTCTAAGAGAATTTCTGTAGGTTTTTGATGGGTTAAGATTCCTTGCCAAGGGAAGAGTAACTTAGTCGTTATAAGAACATTTCTATAAAACATGTTCTTCTTTATACAAAACATTAAAGTGGATTAGCTATATCAGCATAGCATTGTTTAAACTCCCCAGCCTGTCTGAATATTGTTGCTGACCTCGTTCATCCCATTATGACCTCAGCGTGCCCATCTTCTGATTGCTGCTTCCAACAGTATAATTTACCAAATGATTTGAGATTATCTAAGCTCACAAAGCTCAGATCATCTCAAAGTGGTTTCTTGAGTTCACTGTACTCAAATAGCCTCCATAGACAGAATTTCTCAATCCAGCAGAAAACCTCTGGGATACTGTGGAACAGGAGATTTGTATTACGGATGTGCAGCTGACAAATCTGCAGTTGTGTGATCGTATCATGTCAACATGGACCAGACTCTGTGCCTTGAAGATTAAGGCTGTTTTGAAGGTAAACGTGGGACTAAGCCAGTACTAGCAAGGCGAACCTAATGAAAAGTGTATGTACACAAATCACTTAACTGTTGATAAATTATAGTTTCTGAATGAACCCCTGTTTTTCCAACAGAAAATGAAACAAGGTGTGTTCCAGTGGACATTAAACAACAAGGAGTATAAGCTTCCATTTGTTCTTTAGTAGTCTTATTTTCAGGAAAGTTCTATTAAACCATTTTTAGAAGAACAAGGGTGGTTTTTTTTAGTAACCACCACTATAATTCTTTCCAAACCATTTATGTATTTTTCTGCTACATAAATGGTGAAGTTAGCTCTTTGGGTTATCAGTCACTCTAACAAATAGATTAGGACATGTCTTGTAATAAATTCAAGCAAGCTGCTATATTCTGTACATAAAGTGTCTTTTATGCTGCAAATTAATCGTTTGGCGATAAAACAGAAAACATATAATAAAAGACAAAAAGTCATGATAGTCTCTGTCAGGGCATATTGTTTTTTAATTTTTTTTCTCCAAAGTGAGACACATACTTTTAATGGGAAGCTGTTAAAATGACCCTTGACCGTGACAAACAGGCCAGCCTTTTCTTTAAGCAGGTTCATAACAGGTTAACTGAGATCAAAATGACATGGATGACTCAGCTGGTTGAAAAATAAGCTCACCAACCCCCACAAACCAGTGGAGACTGAGGAAGAATGGTCTTTAGGGAATACCCTCACAGTCATTTCATTTTTCACAGTAGCAAAGAAGACAGACTCCCTCTAATATGAGAGAAGTTAGAAGAGACCAGTAGCTAAAAGATTTCAGAAACAGAAGCAAAAGTGCATTATAAAAACTCTGGGCAATGCACCTCTGGATTGCTCACCTAGCTTTGGGGTTAACGAAGAAAGGGTTTGAGTCAGTCCAGTAGAAATCAAAAGTTTTTTTCTAATAGGTTTTTGTGGTAACACCAGAAACTTTTGCTCTCAGAGTATCTGTTGCAACATAGACTTAATTTAAATTTTGATCTCTTACTCACCTCTCTACCAAAAACTGTTTGGGCGTGTTCCCTAAAAAAGTCTGATTCACCTCCTGGAGAAGATTGAAAATCACTGACAGAAGAAGAAAACAATGAGATAAGTTTACACAAAGAAGACACTCATAAAAAACTAATTTACAACATTTTCTTACAAAATAAGCTGAAGAGTGTGGATGATGGTGACTAATGGTGTGGGAGCATCCCTTGATTATTACAGGGAACATGGCTTCCTGTACCAAAGAAATATCCCGTAATCTTAGTTCACCTCCTTTAAATTCATGTATTTTACTTCCCTTATCCCATTTCCTCTGACATACAATGACATAAAGTTTTAAATGAGAAATGCAGTGAAGTAAAATTAAGCTAGCAGTTCGGCCTCACGCTACATTTTTTTTTATGTAGCACTACTGAAGCAGTTTGAGCCATAAAAGAAGAAAATATATCTGACATTAGTTTCTAGTGTTTCATTCTAAATTTATACAATTCAGGTTCAACATTAAAGGTAAAGTCTGTAAAATCACAAAGCTAGACGTCAGTAGATTTGTCCAATCTGTCTATCTGTAGTGAGTGTATGCAATCAGTTAGTTTACCTCATGTCCATGTCTATATACTCTTGGTTGTAAGGAGTCTGGTACAAGTTGCAGAGATAGTGGTCCCCATTTCTGTCCAATGACAGCAGTGCTGAGGAAAGTTGTTGAGGATATCCTAATCCTTTTGCCAGCGTTAGCTGCTGTTAGCTTGTGATAGCATGGAACTTTCCTTGAAGTGGAACTAATATTGTTGGACTTGGACACCTAAACACAAATAAAATCTCATATGATGCGTGAATGTAATCAGACTGTTTATCAGAGGGAAAGTATGATTTTTAGGATACGTAAAAACATAAAATTAGCTTGTCTAATGTTAGCTTATAACTGGCTGATGTTGTTGTTTAGCCACCTCCTTGTCTGCTGTCCAGAGACAGGAGGCTAGCATAGCTAATGTGCTGGCAATAAGAAATTGCAATAATATCCGAGATACATAAGCATGCTGGTCTTAACCCACATGCATAAAACAAGATTAGGTGGATGTCCCACTATCTTGAATACAGAGCCACTATCCACGATCTTATTATTAACCATTAGGTGCAACTGCACCTTATGTACATTTTGTAGTATTCATTCCACCTCATTCATTTCTGTATTTTATGTATATAAGTTTAGATTCGTTATTTATAGTTGGTTTACATAGCTTTGTGTATGTATGTGTAATGTGTATATATAGACACTTGTGTGTGTGAGATTTACATTGCTGTGCTTGAGAGCCACCATCTACCGGAACCAAATTCCCTGTATGTGTCTGCACATATACTTGGCCAATAAACACGATTCTGATTCTGATTCTGATTAAATAACCTCATAAAGTTATTTGCTGTACCTTTAAAGCTGACATTTTTGAACTTTCTCATTTGTTTGTTTATAGTACTTAACAAATTTATTAAATCACCTGATCTAAAAACAAGAAAACACATTTTTGAGAAAAAACTTATGTCTGTCAAAAATAAGTTTAAAACTAAAAAATATTGTTATTGAATAAGCAAATAATAAACTGAATTCATGTTTTGTTCCCAAATTTGAGCTGTCACACTGAACTTCTCTGAGACATCAGAAATTAATTAAGCATAGGATTTAACTATTAAAACCATAAATAACTGTAATTTGGCACTTTAATCAAAACATAGTAATCTGCTTTACTATTTTTTCTCTTCTTTTTTTAAAACAGTATATTTTTAAAATTAATGGATAAAAATACTTTGAATAACTTTGAATAAAGAGCTTGCACATACTGGTGGATTAACCATTACAGAATTATTTTGGTAATTACAAATACAATTAAATTAGGACAATGAAGCATAAACCTTACATTAAATGGTATGCTAATAAATTTGTTATGCACTGTAATCTAAAGAAAATTGAGCTTTTTTTCAGAGTAGCTTCCTTAACCACAGCAAACTAATGATTAGCTGTTCATTTTCTTGCTGTAAAGATCAATAGAAATAGTAACAAAATCAAAAAGAAAGATCAGAAAGTCATTTTCTTTCCCCTGAAAGTCAAGCCCCAGTTGCCCGATAATGGGCATATAATCTACCTTTGCTTCAGAGCATTTTGTTGTTCTTCCGCTCTTAATGTGAATTAAGGAAGATTTACTCTATTTACTCTAGGTTATTGTTGTTCTTTGTTTGTCTGAGTTTGACCACTATAAATGTAAAGCTCAGAGTCTTTATACAAAAGGCTCCTTGGTGTCTGTTCATTAAGGAAGCGATCAATGCCCTGGAAATGAGCCAGTGCACCTGAATTCAATCAGCGACGGAGCTAAAGCCTGTTATCACAAAGACCTCTGGCACTGATGAAAGGGGACGAGGGAGGCAGACATCTCTCAGCTGAGAGGAGACGGGTGTGGTGAGACGCTAGCAAGGTAATTTACCCTGAGATTGGAATTCACAGAGAAGATCTGAGCAAGGGGCTGGTCAGTGGTATCCCAATTTATGTTTATAGTTTTAACGTAAGTAAAGCGGAAGTAGACTCTAAGTAAAATCCTGAATCAGCTATAAAGTGATATATAGATCAAAAATCAGCATGAATACCTATTGAATGCAGGCTATTGTAGTTTTAGAAACTTTGCATTCAAACACAACCAACCTGCCACTATTCGAACAGCCATCAAGTTTCACAGTTTGCCACATACAGGTATTTTTTATAGATATTCAATTAAATTCAATTTTATTTATACAGCATCAAATCACAACAATAGCCACTTCGAGGTGCTTTATATTGTAAGGTAGACCCTACAATAATACATACTGATAAAAATCCAACAATCATATGACCTCCAATGAGACTTTGGCGACAGTGGGAGGGAAAAACTCCCTTTTAGTCTGTGTCTCCCTTAGCATATCAGACTCAAAAATGCTTTACACAAATGCAAGTAAAACATAACCCTCATCAAAAGTAATACAACAAAGTCCTCTTAAAGCATACACTGGTTAGTTCATGTGCTTTGAGTTTTGTTTAGTTTTTTCTTTTTACAATAAACTAGGAAACTGTTTGAGAACTATTAGTAAGGAATATTTTTATTTTATGATTTACAGTATGATGAATTAAAACTGATCTGCTGATACAGCAGCTAAAGCCATTTGACAAACGTTTATGGAAGACTTTGTAAAAATGTACATTTGCTTATAATAATGTTTAAAAGCCATTTTTTTATTTTTATTTTCCTTGTTTTCCTTTTTTGTTTTGTTTTTTCTTGAGAATGTTAATAATTCTACCTTATAAAGAACGAGAAAAAAACTTTAAAATTATTGAGAATACAGTACATTATAACATCAAAACGTCTGTGAACGTTCTCAGTCATCCAGGTCATCGTAGTCTAAGGAGCTTGGAGAGGTGAGATGTCTTTAAGCAACTTAAAGAAGTCCAGACGCTTTTCTTTCCAAGCTCCTTAGAATAAAATCAAAAAAAAAAAATTAATTAAACATTTCAGGTTTCATTCAACCTTCCACCAGTTTAGAAACAGCCATTCGATCTCCAACCAAGTACTTCTGTGTCTAAACCTATGATTGTTATGAATCATATTGCTTTTTTGTGGTAACATGGCCATTTAAAAAGCAATGACAAATCATTTGCTTGGACTTGTTGGAAAGTAGTCATCACCATTACTGTATATAAACATCACAGTGCTTCCTGTTTTGGTACTAAATGTTGCCAGTGAATAACAGCACTAATACAAAGTAGCTAATGTGGATGTATTCTGCAGGAGATGACGTTGAAGCATAGTCATATCGTTCACAAATACCCCCACACACACACCTCAAGACACTAATGTGACTTTCAGGTTGACTAATATATGAAAGAGAGGATTAGAAGAAAAAATAAATTCCATACACCCAAACTACAGTGTGCTACAGTGGCACAGATGAAAACCTTATACATGAACAAAGTGAATGAGTCAGAAGACTGAATCCTTCCCCCCAAACTAAACACTTTCTCGGTGACAGCTGTGGTTTTAAAAGCCTACTTTATCCCATTTATGCCATTTATGGCAATTACCTTTCCTCTTGATTCATCCTCCCAAAATGAACTTTGTTTCACATATTTCGAATATCCTTCCCTTATTACCTGGGACCTTTCCTGTTTCACTCCGTCCTCACCTGCTGTGTGCTCCACCTCTTTTGAGCCTGTCAGTTCCACCCGACATCACAGTGCATAAGTTAATTGTCTTTCTTGCTCTTCTTCGGATGTGACTGCTTCCACGGTTCAGTTTTAATTAATAGTTATCTCTTCTGTACTAAAATAGTGGAAGTTTTTGATGGTGAATTGCTCTGAAGTGAAAACTGATGTAAAGTTTTTCAAATAGAACAAAACCAGGACCAGCACATCGTAAACCTCATTAAAGAAGCAAAGTGAACAAATCACATTTATTACATGTTAATAGTCATAGAGTACTGCCATGTATGTCAACCATTATTAGACCAGCTATTTATTTAATTTGAATTTTCCCTAAAAATGAGGTAACAGAAACCACTTCTATAAATTATGATAAAACAGCTGAATCTTCATATTTTTTAAGTCGTCAATTTTTGGGAATTTTTCTCCCTAATTTCCTTCGGGATTAATAAAGTATTCTGATTCTGATTCTGATTTTGTAAATGACCTATTTGCTTTTGCCCCCTCCAAGAAAATATGCTTCACTTCAAGCTATTTAACTAAAATACAGTTAAATAGCTTGAACACAGCTTTAAAGACAGCTTAGAACTTTAAAGCAACAACACAGCTCAATGTTCCTGTTTGGAAAAAAAAACTGTGAATCTTTTTATACATTAACATTGATTGACAGGATTAACAAGTTCAGAACTTTCCATCTGTAAAACAAACCTGTGGACTCAGCACAAACAAAGAGCAGATTAGAAAGGTCGTCCAAACATTGCTTTGGACACTGTTTAGCCTGTTGAAGGGACTGTTTCCTGTCAGCCAGTGTACTCTTCCTGTCCTCACCGCAAGTGACACTGAACTTCCTCTGCAGCAGGAAACCGGGCCCACTTTGTCAGGGCAGGTGGTAGAGCAGATCGCCCGGAGGGACGCGCTCTTCAGCTATGACTGGTATGTTGCTGTTAGGCTAATAATGACGCTCTGGGCTTTGGAAAAGGTCTCATGGCAGTTAACTGGGTCAGGTGTGGACTTCTTTAATGGAGTTTGTTCTTTAATGTGTTTTTATTTAAACTTGTTTGATGATGATTAGTATAAGTAAGTTACACTGATTGAAATATCGAGTGGTTTGTGCAGATCTCTTTATTTACCAAGATGTGGTGGGTAGGAAGGTGGAAAGTGATATGTGCACATGCAGTCCAAGTGGCAACCAACAATCAAACACCAGATACCCTTTCTAAGGCTGAGTTTGTGTCTCCTGCCAGATATCAACCAGGCATCTTTTATATGTAAGGCTTACATGTTAACCCCTCCTGTGTGGGAGTGCACAGCATTTTTAACCTTTTTATTCCTTGTCCCCCTGTCCCAAATTTTAAGACAATATCACACATTTTGACTGGTTCTGTGTGGCACGCTTTAAGGAAAGATTTTTATTATCGTCAGTATGAGATTAGCCTGTCTATTTATCAGGGAAACTTATAAGTCACCAAGGTTTTGCAGAATTTGCTTGAGGGAAAATACCTTAAACAAAATGAAGTGCTAGTATATTCTGAGCAGTCAAATAAAAAAGAATGTAGAAGTATATGAAGATGACTGCACCATGAGACCATAAGAACAATATTAAGCTTTATACTTATTGTCTTTATGTAGCATGACAGTTGGAAATATATTTAGCCCGTGCATGCTAAATGACCAGTAACATACAAAGGTTATTATATTTTCAAGTAAAACATTTAGATTATCTTTCATCACTATGGATGTGTCCCACAAACACAGTTTACCCACAGCTAGTTTGATGGTATCTGGTCACCCTGTTGAAAGTAATCGGTATTTGAAGCGCTTATGTAAATGTAGTAAATTAAAAAGCGTTATTTTTACCTCCAAAATGTAGAAAAGTGTAGTAAAGCATTGAGAATGCACTGATCCATTATTTGGAAGAGAGGAGAACTGCAGCAATTGCTGCAGAGCTAGCATAACACGGAGGAAGCTAAGAGCAAAATGTCAGCATGTTTTATGACACTACACCAACAGCTTATGTTTCCATTAAAAAACCCAACTTAATTACAAACTGTGTCTCAAATTGAGCTGACAGTACTGAAAGGATCTGAGGACATTGCTTTGTCTCTCTTTCTTGCTAGCTTACTTCAGCTCTAATTGTGTTTGGTCTGAGATCTTATCTGAGAAGCTAGAAGAACCATGTAATACTTGGTTCCTTTACTTGGTAAACTTTTTTATTATCCTGTGGTAATAAGAGGTTTCGTTGTCAGCAGGATTAACTGTTATGTTCACTTCAGCTGTCTCCTGTCAGCTGCGCACCTGTGTGTGGGGAGAAAGAAAAGAGAAACTACTGACTCTAAACGACTGCAGTTTGTAGCAGGATATGACTCACTTTGATCCAAATTAAAAGCAGTATAAATACATTAGATGAATAATATCACCACATTTAAAAAGTATTTTAATTTAATTGATCCCCAGTCTGTTTCCACCTAAGTTTATTTAAATGTATATGAATTTATATTCTGAGATGCAATAATTTGTTACATTTGATATTAAAAAGTTACACATTCATACACATAAACAATGTTTCCCATTCTTGTGATGCAAGCAGATAATTCTTTTAACACTAATATTGGGTTGCCAAGGTAGGGAGTAGGAATTTCAATATGCACACTCAAGAGATTTATTAATACAATGTTATTAGTCATTGCATTATTAAAAACTGAGAGACACATTAAGCACTAAATGATTTTTCTTTTGTTTTTGAGATCTTCATGTGATAGTTGGTTAGTTTCATAAGCTGAAAAAATGCATAAAAATGCAATAAAAATAAATAAGAATTTTAGTTAAATAAAAGCAAGTCTGTTTGTAGGCCATTTATACGCTTCTATTTTGCTCCTAGTCCTTCGCATCCTACCTCCACTGCCGCACAGTTGACAAGATACAGAAACAAATCTAAATATCAGTCACAACAGTTGCAATGCTCTCTGGCTAATCTAGCACCACGAGGTTGTTGGAGGTTGCTGGGTATATTTATGTAATCATGTAAAGCTCAGGGCCTCCCAACATAAAAAGGTGCTGTTAAATATGAAAGCCCCATTTATAACGTGACTAAAGCTGTGGTGACTGTTACAACAAAACCTCTATTAGAGCTCACACGAGTGTGCATGAGGTTTCTGTGGGCGTAGAAAAAACCAGTGTGATTAGTAAATTAGTCAGAAGTATGTCGGCTTGTAGCCTTATGCTCCTAATGTTTGTGTCGTTGAGTTTCTTTAGAATTAGTAGGTATTAAATAGTGACAGACAAACACGTCTTTGTTTGTGTAAGGATCAGTCAGGATAGTTTTCCATCTGTAAAACAAACAGACTGTTTCACTGAAACTGTCAGTCAAACTAGACTTTTAGGGAAACTTACTTTATCATCATTATTTATTTATGTATTTATTTATTTATTTGCCATAATGCCACTGCTTAATTGCACAATTATATTTGAAGCAGTTGTTTCATTGGAAGCGTGGATTGAACTGAGTCACTGCAATTAGCAGGGAGCTCAAGAGCCAAACCTTTCATAGGAATGTTGTGAAAGAAGTCTATGAAACATTTTGCTAACAGGTTCAACACATTATGGTTTTTGACTTTTCATAGTGTAAAAAACATTTCTGATGAAAATATTCTTTACATTTTTAATTTTGAGGGAATTAATGTTGACCTGATATGCCACGAATACGATTACCATTTGGAGGGGAGCTTCTTTAGACGTGACATAAAATGTATTACTGTTTTTTGGTGTTAGCCTTGCTTCTGTGTATTTCTTTCTGCAGCTGACTCGATTCACATATCGCATAGTGAACGCTCCCTGTCGTATTGTCTGGATCCTGGTGGGAAGGAAGCAGACATGGTGTGGGGTATCTTGCCCTAACACTCGCAGCCCTTGAATCTCCCTGTTTACCCTCCAACATCCTGCGCAAACAGGCCTGCCTCAGAGTCAGACAACAGTGAGTAATCTGGCCCAATCTGTTCCTCCATTCCTCTGGCTTTTGCTTCCTCCCAGCAGGCCGCAACCCAGCGCCAAGAGCTCAACTCGCGTCATGCAGAGCTGCCGGGCGGGAGGGTGGTGTGGCGTGTGCGCATGCAGCCCACCTGGCTGTTTAACTAAGTGCGATCTGCGAGGATGATGTTAACAGGGACTAGTGTCAGTGAGGATGATGGTGACAAAGCTGGTATACAGCAACAAATGTATTACCTTCTGTGGAGAAGTGCTGGCTGGTGTTCCAGTGAGGCTTTAGCTTTACAGGAAAAAGCTTTTTATGTAATTTATCCTGACAATTGAACTGTTTATGCTGGGTTCGTGATTGCAGCGGGATAATGAATATGTACCCAACAACAATACTGGCCGAGAATAACACAGGATGTGGTTATGCGGCAGCAGCTAACAGGTGCGATTAAGAAAGTAATTTTCTGCAAGTCTGATATCTTAAAATATAAAACATGTGCTCTCTCTGGGAAGTGGGAGAACTATATACAGAGGTTAAGCTAAAGGAAATAGCAGCATGAAAGTGAAGGAGTCACTGGAAAGCACCTGGAAAATGTCATCCTTCCAATTATAATCACAGTGCTCTGGGTTTGGTGTGATGTAGCAAGTTTCCAGTTTCAAGTCTGGCAGGTTGAAATCATGAAATGAACATTTGTCATTGAGGTTTCTGTGAGCTCTATTTTTCTTACTTAGCCATAACCATGGCCTTAAAGCAATGGTTCTGCTTTTTGGGAAATAGCTTTGTTACTTTCTTGCCAAGAGATTGATGGAAGAGCAGATTGTGCTGGTTAGGTCACGTCTCTCGACATCCTGCCTGCCAAGGGAAATTCTCTTTGGGGAGCTCGTCAGTGGCAACAGAAAGCAAGGAAAACCACTTCTGATACAACTCAGCCAAATGCCTGACAATGGTAGAATCTTAATTTGTCAACATTTAACAGTTCAGTTAGCTTAGCGTAGGTAAAAGTACTACTGTGCAAAAGTCTTAAGCAATCCCGCATTTCCTTATATTTTATTTGAGAGCCAGACTTTTCACAAAGTTTGGCTTTTCACTCATTTTCACTCAAGTTCTTATACCTAACCATTTCCAGACAAAGGTTGTTTGTTTTTTATGCCACTTAAAACAGACCTACTATTATTTCAGCATAAATTTGGCTGAGATATGCCAAATTACACAAGAATATGACTGGAAATCAGTGGCAGCAGGTTTTTATAGGTGAAGACTCTGTTGAGCCAACAGTATAACCTCTGATGCCTACCTCCACCGAATATTATTGTACTCTCCAAGTCCGTTTCCAGTAATCCCAGATCGACCATTAGCTGCCAGTCTATGATGCATAGATTAGGCCTGCGTGTACTCTATTTTGTGGTTTTTGCCAACTCTTCTGTAATAATAAAAATGCAATGACACCCGTCTGCTGTTATTAAATAGCCAGTGATCCCAGCCAATGCCTTCAGGACCTACTCATGGCACCACCCAGTGACCATCCCCTAAGGCCTTCAGGCACCTGCTCGAGATGTGCTTGAGCATGCCCTTCCAAGAGCAAAGAGGGCAGGAAGGTGTTGGTGATGGGCTAGGTAACATGTCATGCACAGGCTGGATGAGTAATGTAATTCTTTGAGGCTTTACTCACCAAATGTCAGTACAGGTGAGCCTGCATTCATTCAAACCTCCTCACCTCAGCCAAGCCCCCTGCTCCTTCATGCATGACATCCTGCTTGTTCTTGTTTTGTTTAGTGTTGCTCTCACTTCTTCCTGGACTAGAAGTAGTTCATTTAGACTCTGGGGCTAATTATGAATACAGAAAAGCACAGACAGATTTTGATGCAATACCACTGATTGACAGTGGCTTCGCATTCAGTATGACAATGATGGCAGATACCATACCTGGACAGAAAAACACACAATGGAAAACTATCAGTCATGGATTGGCCTCCTCGGAGCCTAGAAATTAACGTTATTGAAGCAGTATGGGATTATCTTGACAGATAATGTAACAAAAGACATCCAGAACTTTGAAATATCTTCGCCTGGAAAACTTAGGAATAGTTTTCTATTTTCTATTTTATTAGCAGTATTTAAAAAAAATAACATTATATTGTCCAGTAATATTTGAAACTGGAGATAAAGAGCAGTAAAGGGCAGGAAGGTGTTTATAGAGGTCATAGAGTAAGGGAGCCAAGGGTTGTTTTCTCACAGATTTCAGTACAATCTGACCTCTCTTTCCCCCTAAGGGTATATCCCCTGCAGAGCGTTAGAAACAATTCATGTTTAAGGCACTTCAACAGTGGCCTCTTTTATCACAGGTAAATTTTTCTTTGTTGTTAGGTGAGCTTTTGAAGTTCTGGTTGAGTGTTACCTTTACAAAGATTAAAGCGACCTTTTTACACAAAATCTTTGTGCTACTCTAAATGACTCTGAGCTCCAGCTTTACATTTAGCATGCAAAGGTCCACAAGGTAATAATCTCATCATTCAGCTGGCACAAAAGCAAATACGCATTTCCCCAAATTTAATTCCATATTTTTCATCTCTCCAAACTTTGTGAGACTGTCATCTGGAAAGAGGACAGATACTCTGCCAACATCTCCTGTTAAATAAACACTGAAGTAATTCAGTTTCACACGAGGTATTTATTTTCATGCCCAGCAGGCAGAAACGATGACACTTTCAATAACAAGCTATGGGAGTGCTGCGTAGAGGCGAGGCTGAGATCCATGACTCAGCGTGACAGCCTTGTGCCATTAACAGTGATTCTAGAAAATACCTTACTTTCCCCTGAGTCCTCCAATGACCTACTAGAATGAGTAGGTCATCAATTTACTGATGCCTTTTTCATTTTCTTTTTCAAGTTTGTTACATTATACACTCTATTGCAATAAAAACATTCCAAAGACTGTTATTTTTTTATGTAATGTCAGGTGTAGATTAATAGAAAATATTCACACCTGAATATTTTGTCTCTGATGTCATGAGTTGTTTTCCAGACTGGTGTGAGTAAACACCATTAATACAAGTAGAGTGGAAAAGACAGGAATGGCGTGCCGCTTGCACTGAATCAAGTTTGTCAGCATTCGGAAGCAAAGATAGAGGAGTGTCCATCAAATACCTGTTCATACAGTGTTGGTTGTGTACACACATGGCTTCTCTGTGAGTCACCTGTGTTTGTGTTTTTTTGCTAACCTCTCTTTGTGTCACATTAAGATCCCGTGACCCTTTTAAATACTTTGTGCGCCATGTTTTGTATGTTTTTGTGTTCTTTTGCTTTTGTATAGATGAAAAAAATTCTTTTAAAAAGTGTGAAGTTTTTTTTTTCGTATGTGTCAAAACTTTTACATTATACCACAGAGTTTAAATTGAATTTAGATCTTTATTGATTTGATCTTTTTACTTCCTCGGTGAGTGGCTACCGATTTCATTTTCATCATACTTTCATAGAGCTTTAATGTGTCTGGGAGAAGCATACAGGGACAAACTTGAATGAAGGGATGTAGGATGGCAGATAAACGTTTCAGAGAAACCGCTTTCTGTTTCCAGTTCTGGATGACCAAAGCTGGGTGAGATTCAAAACAACACCACAGATGTTGTGAGATCTATGAACATCATAACCATGACTCTATGTATAGTCACTGTGTGTATATCGCACGCCCTCAGATTCTGATGCCATTGCTGTTCAGTGCTGTCTTTGGCAACACCGACTATCTGGCCTGCCATCCCAAGGGACCAGCCCGCTCCCTCGGGAACTTTTGATGACTCAAACCTAGATGTAGTTGCCTCCAGCTGGGTAGATGATTTTGTTATCTCAGCCTCTCCTTGGAGAAGCTCACTTAAGGTCACAGTCGTCACCACCACTGCTTTGCAACCTCCCACGAGGCGTTGGGCGGCCTTTAAGGAGTGGAAGATAAAGGGTGGGTGTTATTTTGAGCTCCTTCTTGCGTATAGAGGTGTAAAAGCAGCGTTAAGTTGGTGGTGTGAGTTGGACAAAGAGAAGGAGGAGAGGCTTTAATCAGAGACACATACGCATTCTCCTTTTCATTGAAGGGTGAATCACATACCACTAAACATATTCTCTGCTTTACCTGTGGTTCAAACCACTCTGCAGTCACGTATATGAGTATGTGTAATATAGAGCGTGAGAGTGGCAAAGGGGAGAAACTGTGCGTTCAAACACGTGGGTGTGATCCCTGCCTCGCTGCTGGTATATGAAGTGAGCGACACACATCAGACACAGGCGCTGCTGGGTTTAAAAGGATCCTCTGTGCCTTTTAAAAGTATGATCATTTAAAATATACTTAAATATACTTTTAGTGATGAAAAGGGAAAGCCCTGTTTGAAAATACACGAGCCAAAATGTGCACAAAAGTTTCAAAAGATACTTTGCTGTGATCAGAAAGCTAGTTAGCACAGTGCTTATACTGGAATATATTCACATATTATCATCTTAATTATATTATTAGTGTTGTATTATCATATGGTTTCTGGGTTTGTGGTCTTTGGATGTTGTCTTTGCTTTTGATGATTTGGTTCTGTTTGTTTCATTGAGTCGTGACTACCAGCGTGCACCGGGGTTTTATGCAGCAGAATGCGAAGTGGCTGGAATGTGAATTAGCCATGTTTGTCAGCCTGAAATGGGAAGAGCCTACTCCAGTTTGGGGATAAGTTGCTTCTTAGAGTGGGGGACTTAGAGCATCTCGAGATTTTGTTCATGATTAGGGGGATTATGGAGTGGGACACTGAAAGACAGAGAGTGGTATAGCATCTGCAGACATATCTGAGTCTGGTCCATAGTGGAGAAGAGCTAGCTGAGCACTGCTCCAACTTTGTTCTTTACTTCACCTGTGGCCAAGAGCTATGGGTAGCTACAAAAATAAGATTAGATAACATATATGTGGCAGAAATGAGCTTCCTGAAAAGAGTATAGGCTCGCTCTTAAGCCTCGATAATAATCTGTTGAGGACACAAACACAGACAGCTGGTGATACCAAGAAACCAAATAGTCATTCCTGTTATACTTATTTGAAGTTCGCTAGAAATTCACCATCTGGGGCGCGTGAGTAGTTGGTAATCTATATTCTCACTGGATGAGTCTGCATGGTTAAACAAAAACTGACAAGCACCCTCATGCTCCCTCAGACCAAAGTAGACCCTTGCACACTTGCACAGGTGGAAAGAATAATCAAGAGTGAGAAGCTTTGACATTCAGAAGAGGCTCAGGGTGGAGCCAGTACACCTCGGCATTGGAAAGAACCAGTTAAGTAGATGCCTTGTGTGGCTCATTACGTAAGTTGCATGATAAATGTTTATTTCAAAACACAAACAATAACAATGACATACCGGCTGCTGGACTACATACCACAGTAAATAGCTCATAGTAACGTCACCAGAATCTGCTGTAAACAAAGACGTGGAAGGTTGAAAACATCTGAGCACATTACATACCTCAGATACCTCTAAGCTAGTGATATGTTTAAGGTCGTAAGAGGAGTACAAATGCAGTTTGTAACATTAGTTCTTTCTTTTTTTCTTCTAAAAAGCGATTGAGTGACAGACCCACTTTTGTTATTGTCAGTCAGCTCAAGCATTTGCACTTCACCTCTTTTTGATTAAAAAATAATAGTGCAACAATGTGGTGTCTGATTAATTCAAAATAATTAGTTCCCCACTGGGAAAATTTATACGAACGCCCCCTCGAGTCAGAACAACAACATGATGAATGAAAGTGAAACTCTGGCTGATTTCCAAAAACTTTTGATTACTGGAGCCAGTTTACATGCTGCATATCACGACTGACTGACATTAGTTAGAAAATTCTGCTTTAGATGTCATTTTTATACAAATCAGCAATATATGTGTAACTTCCACATTTTCTCCATATTATGACTTGAACTCTCAACAAAATCAGGAAATAGGACCACACCAGGATGTGAATACAAGATTACTTGATGCATATAGGTTTTTGTGTAAGGCTTGTGTAATAGCTTTTTTGGTGCCCACGACTTGCAGGGTGACCTGGTATTCTACTTCACTTGGGACTGCACAGCATTTGGAACCCTTATTCATCTTTCCTCGATTGTGGCACATTTTGATTGGCTCTCTGTTTTAAAAGGAAACATGTCCCATGAAATACACCTCAAAAAGTGCCATAGCTGCAATTGAATTGAATTGAATTGAATTGAACTGAACTGAAACACAGAAATTAATTATTAGACAGAACTACAGCCAATATTGAGCAGACCACAGCTTTGTTATGCTTATAGAAGTGAACTGAAAACTGAATTCAACGTAAGAACACTGTGTTTATGAAAAACTACATAGTTTTTCATGTTTTCTACTTAAATTGGATTTATTCTTTGTTTCTTTGTGTTAATACAACCTGATGTCATGGCAAAGTGTGTAATAAACACGCTGGTCCACTGTGTGGATATCTGTTTAGCGTGAAATGGAGAAGCTGTAGTAGGTTGCGGTAAGTTGCAGTGAGTTTTAACACCACCAGCGGGCAATATTTTATTCCAAACCAACAAGAAAACAAACGTTTAAAGAGACGTTACTAACACATTTATCTGTAAATACATCTCAGCCACCTAGCTTAATTTTACCTGACGTAGAAGGAGCCTGAAATGTACTTCGTACCTTCTTTGGTCACTTGTGACTTGGTGGCTTTAAAGTTTTCTCCCCCTGCGACTTCTGCATGTGTGTCCATTTCACACTTAGGAGAGGCAAAGCGTGCCGTGATACTGTGTTTGTTAATAGCATACCCCACACAGACATACTCTTTACCCCACATATATCTACGATTTCGTCACCCCAGCTGCTTGATAGCTAAGGTGTGGAGTTAGAGAGGGGGCATAACATGCATAAAATGGTGTGGTACAGAATTGGGCCCTTTATTGTCTCATGCTCTATCCAGCATACAGCGTAAATCAGAAGTATTTCAAAGATTTACAACCACCAAATCGATTTGAAAATACTATGAATGTGTCATTTATTCTCATATTTTATTGGTAATGCAAATACATATTTTCTCGACAGTAAGAATACATTTTCTTTGGAGACTGCCACATGAGGAATATTCGAAACCACCAGCAGCTGCATCCCTGCAGCCATTCAACACCAGCCAGCATCAGACAGCCGCACGGCTGCCTTTGTCTGCTTCACTTTGCCTGATGCAAAGTCATCAATGACAGCATTGTAGTGCACCTGCCCACAGGCGTTTAGTGTATACTAGCAAGTATAATGACAAGTCCAGGAAGGCATCAAAGCCCGGCCTCTTATTTTAATTCTAGAGGCCTTTTCTTTGCGACTGATCGCCTCAAATCAAGTCACAGCTGAAATATGACGTCATTTGAGAAATCAATTTTAATGAGATATTGACTTTCCATCACACACACACACACACACACACACACACACACACACACACACACACACACACACACACACACACACACACACTAAACAGCTTATATTTAAAAACTGTTTCTGTTTCTGAATAGAATCAAAGCTAAAAATTGACAATGGTGGACAGTTATGCCTAAAGAAGAAAGAGCCCACGCTGGCTTCTCAATACCATTTTTATCTTTGGCTACTGCTCCAAACCAAGACTGTTTACTTTTCCAAATATATCAAAACAGACAGCCATTTCCATGGAATATACTTATTGCCCCATCTTGTATTTAATTCACACATCATGACACACTGAAACATATTTGGTCCTGCAGGGGCACACACACACACACACACACACACACACACACACACACACACACACACACACACACACACACACACACACACACACACACACTGAGGAAGAGACAGAAGCCTGCAGGCATACACACACACACAAATACAATGGAAAAGGGAAGAGCGAGAGACAGATGGAGGAAGAAAAAAGAAAAGAGGTGAATGTGACAAGCCTGTAGGCACTGACACACATTCAGACAGACAAAAAGACACTAAGCCAATTAGATAGATAAAAAGCAGAATGAGAGACAGAGAGAAACAGTGAAAGAAATAGAATAAAGGGGAGAAGCAGCATACACAAAGAAGAAGCTTTAGTATATAATTAAGCTATGACTCATACTCTTTTGTCAAAACACTCACATGCATGTCCACGCACTCACACACAGGCTACATTTGTATGTCACTCCACTTCCAGATGTCACACCAGATGAAGGAGGCAGGCTGTTGGGGACTGAGATGGCAGATTGGCCAACCAACCCCATATTGACTTGATGCAACAGGATGTGACCCACTCAGCTGATCATCCAAAATCACTACCTGGCTCTGAGCGTGCACCCACTGGACTAAAAGCCCTACTTCAGCTTTGCACTTCTACCTCTCTCAGCATACCATCTTGTTTCATCTTCCCCCTTTCCTGTTTACAAAAATGTTCCCCTAAAAACAGCTTTGATCCTACTTTTTGCGCTCAGTTGGATATCAGGGTCATCTCAGTGTCAGTGTAGCCATTTTTCTTGTTAACAAAGTGAAAAGCATCTATTGACCATTGATCAAAATATCTGCTAAACTCCATCAAAATATCTGACAGGAGTGATGTAGAGTTCAGGTTTTATTCAAGATCCATCGTGAATTGAACAAAAACTCATTGCACAAATGTTAAACATGTTAATATACTGAGTGTGCTTGCCTCGTGTTGCTAATATCATCATGTCAGTGACATCATCAATGATATAATATTGGTTTGTGTAATCAGGCACAACAGGAAGAATGCACGTGAACAGTTCAACTCTTCAGATATTCACAGGAAAGGTTATCACTGAAATATTGAAAGATTTAAATGCAAATACAGAATTGTTTCATTTCTGTTAAAAAACTGTTTCCATGCAAAAAACTGTGCCGTGCAGTGTGAGCTTACTTGTTTGCTTTGTTGCACTTGGAGACTATACAACATTTTGTGTACACAGTATGTATTTGCTACTTAATGAATGTTCTCACGATGGAGAAACAGATGACTGGACCTGCGTTCTTATGTGTATAGAGTCAGAAACATTTTTAATGCTGCACATTTGCATACAGGCACAGAAGACAAATGTGTGTAGAAGCACAGTGATGACGCAGGAAGGCGTCTGCATAAGTTGAAAGTGTGAGAGCAGTGTGAAACATTCGTGCATGTGCAGCTTTATGGGTCTGCTTTACATTCACACCGCAATTGGAAAAAAGAAGGAGAGGCATGGAGGAAACATCTGTTCATTATTAGCTTAGGTGATGTGCTGTGTTTTCCATTAAATTTCATCACTAATGGGCAGTGTTGGGGAGTAATATAAATCACCAACCACAACTCAGGACCAAATATGAGGGTTTGAATGTACTTTGACCAGTAACTATTACGAGAATATGGAAAGCATTACTGTAATAACTGTGATAACAGGTGCTCTATTGGACACAATATACGTCAATTTACTCTTATTCATCTTACTTAGTGCACCAGTTAGCTGGCAAAGTAATATAAAAAGACCTAAGAAAAAGAGAAGTGATTAGAAGTCACTCCTCCTCTTGTTTATCCAATATGAAGTGGTGGCGACTTCTTAGAAACCAGATCAAGTCTTGTCACAAAGCCTTCAGTAAGACGTGTGGTGATGAGACTGCTGTACACCCAGTGTGATTCACCCCTCCTCATTTCCTGTTGACCAGAGTCAGGGAGGCACAGAACGCCACATGCATCGAGGCGGAGAGAGAGCAGACCGCTGCAGATCAGAGGCAGACGAAGGAAATGAAAACGTGACTCCTTCACAGTTATGAATGCAGCCCCCCATCCCTCGAGGTGCTCTCATTAGTTGCAGCGTGTGATATAATAAAGTGTGAATGATGCCAAGTGCCAGGCATGCCAAATCTTACACTGTCACAGTCTCACATCTAATTGGACTAGCGACAGGATGTTGTTGTTGTTGTTTATGTTGTTGTTGAGGGAACCACGGTCACTCCGAGAAGCCTGGAGATGAAGAAAGACGAAACAACAAAGGGATGTCTGTGATGCTCTTTCACACAAATACAGACAAACAAAGGATCGTTTGTATGCGATTGTTCTGTAATGCACACGCGCTTTGTAAAACACCTACACAGTAGCTGTTGTACAGTATCTACACTCACACACAGATACAGTACAAAGTGCAAACACAACACACACCCACAAACTCGCAGCTCTGTAGTGAATAGAGACGCCTCACTGAATTTGTATTGCGCTCACAGTTTCCCTCCTCTACAGTAAGCGGTGGCGCGGGGGTGCTGCTGCTAGTGGCGTTGACGTAGCAATTATCGTTCTCGTGCTCCAGTATTACAGCCAATCCACGAGGATTAAGTGCACAGAAGAGGAAGAGTTAGTCATTATCCTCACATGAGCGTCATCTCTATCATCATAGCAGTCATTTGCTGTGAAGATATGTTAATAGAGGGGTTCGAGCTGCAATACAGCCGATAAAGGCAGACACCTTCACCTACAGGGACTGTGGGAGATGACAAAAGATGAAACATTTGAAAGTGGCTCCACAGCAGGTGAATTCCTGCGGTTTCCTCCTTCCTCTGTGTGAAGCAAAACACTGCCAGCATCAGCTCACTCAAGAAATCCACTGGGAAAAAATTAAAGATTATTCCAGTACATGTTTTTGCACTATGGTGTTTATTATTATTATTATTATTATTATTATTATTATTTTATAATTGTTCTTTTTTAGTCTCATTAAGTTACCTTCAGTGTTTTGTAGTGATGCCAAATACAGTTTTCATATTTTTTTTGTTATGTTTTGTTGTGTTTTCTAGTTTCCAGTTCTTGTTTTGCTCATTGTGATTTAGTTTTTCTTTAAATATTTTTATATATTTTGGGGGTATTTTCTGTTTCTTTTTACTTTTTGTTTTTGATCTGTTCTTGGGTAATTGTCATGGACAAAAATGAACATTTACAACAATTAAGAGTTAGGCCTAGCTTTTGGAATTTAAGTCAAAGTAAACTTTATTGTCATCTCTGGTATATACAGTACAGTATATAGAGAGATGAGACGACAAGGCTCCAGTTCCATTCAGTGCAAAAAACAACAATAAATATAAGAAGAGTAAGAAATAAATAGGTTGTCTCTTTGTTGCGACATCAAGTTAATGGAAGCACAGCCATAAATTAACATTTAAAACGTACAACTTTCTCTTTATTTTCCAATCATTTATTTATCCCCGATCTTGTTTTGGACACCTTTATTTCCTAATTCTTGCCATAAATTGAACAAGTTGTTGGAAACATTCCTCAGAGAGTTTGGTCACTATTAACATGTTGGCACTGGCAGTTTATAATTTGTCATTTCCACACCCATGAATAAAAAACATCTGCTGTTGCTGAAAGGGTAAACTGTGGTAACATGGGGTAGGCAGTGGCTGTGAAAGGATTGACATGATCAACATTAATACTGTCTGTGGTGACTATGGTGTTTAAATGATGCTCAGTTGGTACTAAGAAGCTCAAAGTGTGTCAAGAAAATGACCCCCACACCAATACACCACCATCAGGAACCTGAGCCTCTCATATGAGGGAGAATGGCTTCATGCTTTCAACTCTCCATTCTGTCTGCGAAGGTTTTCAGTCATACAGGTCATTGTAATCTAAGGAGCTCGGAAAGAAAAGCATCTGGAAGTTTCTTGAAGACGTCTTACCTCTAATCCGAGAAGCTTCTTCAGCTCTAAGAGCAACTGGTGGAGTGCCAGATTTTAAACCCTGGGATCTGGGACTCTCCACACCAGTTGCTCTTAGAACTGAAGAAGCTTCTTGGATTAGAGAGGTAAGACGTCTTCAAGAAACTTAGTGAAGTCCACATGCTTTTCTTTCCAAACTCCTTAGAACAAAATCTGTCACAGGGCAAGATATCTCAGATATCCATTAGACAGGTAACAGAATTTTGGGAAGCCCATACGAATCGTAGTCTAAGCTTGTAGTTGTTGGTTGACCGCTAAGAACAGCTTCAGCTCAAAGCAGACTGTCCATTTTGCACCGACCCCTGGCATCAACAAGGCATTTCACTTAGAGAACTGTAAACCCTACAGATGATTTTGTTTCTACATACGCAGGCTAGCCGGTCCAGCACCAACAACCACACCACTTTCAAAGTCATTTAAATCAGTGGACTGGTTTATGTCCGTCAATATTTTCACGGACCGGCCTTTAAGGTGTTGCGGATAAATACAACAAAATAGAACCAGTACCAAAAAAAGAAGATTTATTCATAACACACGGGAAAAGACCCAGGGAAATCAAGTTAATGATAAAGACGATTAAAAAAAAATGCTAAAAAACGATAAAAACCCTGAAAACCATGAATTTCACACCCGAGCCTCAACTCTCACAGCCTGGTACCAAAAGACTTATTTTAATCTAATTTATCACTGATTTAATCATCTTTCCTCCTATTCTGACACTCGATTTTAACTTCAGCAGGCCCTCCTGTCCAGGCCTGCATGCCACTGAGCCGCTGGCATGTGACTGACCAGTTAGATATTTGAATTAATGAGCAGCTGAACAGGCGTATCTAGTGTAGTGTCCAGTGAGTGTATGTAAGGACCTAATGCACAACATGATGAAAACAAACACTGCTCATGAATCTTCCATCATAAAAACCTGCTCACTAGAATTTTTCACTTTCTTGGACTACATCACCAGAAGTTTTGTAACTCGCAAATAATTAATCCAAATTAAATGAATATTCAAAGGATACTTAATACAGAAAAGCTGATGTAAAACACAGTGCACTTTATTTTACCCAGACTTGTTATTCGGAGAAAATCGCGCTCTCATGTTACATGACCTTTTTAATATGTCGCTGAACTGAACAATACTCTGAATCCACTTCTGCTTTGTTTGTACCCTCACTGCATTCATTCATTGCATTGAGATCATTACCCATTTATGCAGCTTTTCATTTCTACCAGTATACTTGTGCTGTTAACATTAAGCGACTGTATAAGTGCCTTCAACATTGCACTCTTAAAGTTACAGTAGCATTAGGCTGTCGTTTTATTTTTTGTGACATTTTTTAAGGTTATCAGTCACTCATGCTGCCTTTTTGTGATGTCCTATGTGGTAAATTAGGTTGGGAAGGGCCAGTTAGTCAGCTGAATTCAACTTATTATCATTACGCAATATTAAAGTAAAGTTGGACCACATTGAAATACAACCAGATCATTAGCGCTACCAAATCTAGTTTGGGCTGCATTTGATAGTAGAAACATGGGCCGCACTTCATAATAATGTCACACTATTAAACATTATTAGTAAGGTATCAGCAAGTGCTTAATTTATCACTTATACAACAATATACCTCCTTAGTATAACAAGAGATATATTATTATGATTATGATTATATTATGATTATAATTATTACAGTGATGTAGTGGCAGTGATAGATACATAGTGTAACAGTAACAGATGGATAAACATATCTACATTTATAAATGGCATACTAAGGAGGAATAGTGCTATATAAATGATGAATTAAGTACTTACTAATACCTTATTAATGCTTAATAGTGTGAAATTACTTAGTCCCACCAAAACATGCTTTGTAGCCATCATAGATTTTGCCATAATACTTACAGACTTATAATAAAAATCTCAGAGGTTATATTTGATAGCAAGCCACATCAGTACTTTGGTGACAACAGCTCACCACTCTGAAAATGCCTGTTTTATACTTGTATAGCATTACTCTTGCATTGAATCAGCCTGGAGTGTAGTGGTTCTGGGAGCCAGCTGCAAGAGAGATAGAGATATACAGAGAGAAAGGGAGATAGGCAGATGGAGACATGACTGGGTGCCTGGTGTGTTTTGTCATACATACCAACAATATTGGTGACTCATCAGCATCCTCTCTCCACGTCCTGTCGTCAGACATTGTCACATGCGTTTTGTTGCCCCAGGATATCTTTCGGATACACAAACAGAAACATTTCCAATCCTAACCTAACCTTTACCTTCACCTTAACCTAAACCTAACATTGTCCAGACCTTAAACCAGAGTCTTTATGTTGAAATGTCATCACTTATTTATTTATTTTCTATTGTGAAAAGAGTTCCCACAATGTGACTGCGTCTACAGATTCATGTCCGCATCCTATGAGTAATCTCACACACACACACACACACACACACACACACACACACACACGCACACACACGCACACACACACACAAATCCAGAAGCCTTCGGATGATGTGTTTCTGACGCTTTCCATGATGTGTTCCTGTCTCAGTGCTGACATATTTGCTGGTGTAATCAGACCTCCCCGCATTCACTCACTGCACCGCAAACAAAGCTGCATTCATAGAAATGATTTCATTAAAATCAAACCAGGTGCACTACCAGTGAATCAACCTCAGCAGAACCAGGTGTGAGGTAGCAGCAGAGTGATCACCACTGTGGAAATTTTTTTGTTTTTTTTAAGCAAGTTTAAGCTTTTTTAGGGTTTTAAAAGAAATCAACTTCTGTGGGGGATTTCAGGGATTTCAATCCCATGCATAGTCTGAAGTTTGTTATATTAATAATTTATTAACAGAAAATCCAAAAACAGTTTTACCATCTGAAATGTGAATCCTGTTCATTTATTTTTGTGAGGTTGTTCACTTGCAATTTTACAAATGCAACTTTAGCAAAAATGAAACAAAACACACAGCATGTGTATAATCTCAGCTCTTTCAGCAGAAAGTAGAAATTGGGTGATATGATGCACTGTTAGTTCTCCAAACTGGCTTTGTGGTTGCACAATTTTCCTGCCAAGCCCCAAAAGTCTGAGTCAACAACACTAGAGTGGATGATTATCATCTGAGACATCTCCAGGGCAGCTGCTCTCTGCCTGCCTTGCCCTTTAAGACTAAAAGACTTTTGCCCATTTGAGCTATCCCACTCCTACACAGTGAAACCACCACACACTCAGACACACCACACACACACTGATTGTTTTAATCCGTTCATCATCAGTCGCACAAAAAGAAGATGAAAGCACACAGACCAGGAGACTGGCTGTACCTTTTTATATTTTGTTTCTCGTGTTAAATTTTTAAAAAAGTTGCAAACATTTGTGAAAGAATGAATCGTTCCAAGAGCTCATTAAATTCAGACGTCAAGTTTGTGAAATGTTATCCCTCCTAGATTCTCAGCGATCAGCTGTCACAGTTTTGCAAAGTGGAAGTGTTTGTCAGGAAGTGGCAGACCATATGAAGTTACCATAAAAGTCACCAATGCTCTGCTGACTGAGTAACTGCAGAGCTATAAACCTCTTCTGGCATTAAGATCAGCACAAAAACTGTGCATTGGGAGCTTCATGGCAAGTGCCGAGCAGGTAGGTAGGTGTCCCAGTACTTTTGTCCATACTGTGCATTTACACCGAAACAGGGAGTGACTTTAGCATTCACATAAATTTTTTTTATGCAAGGCAAATATTTCCCACTTTTCTTTCACTTCTGTTTTTAATCTTCATTAAGCAGAAATCTCAAGGGGCTAAAAAACAGTCAGTTTGAAAGTGCCAGAAACTGCAGATCTTCAAATGTCCACTCAAAGTTGGCTCCGTCTCTATAGTCACTCATGTAAACATGCCCAATTCCATAGCAGAAAAAAACACATTTACATCCCAGTAGCAACAAAATAAAATAAAATAAAACAATAAATATATAAATACATATACTCAGAGATGAGGTGTTCTAGGGATGTCCAACTGGGAAGGATCCCCGGTGATGATATCTCAGACCATGGTGTCCCCATGGAGGTGGAGGAGGTGGCTGGGGAGAGGGAAGTCTGGGCTCCAGACCCAGACAAACAGCAGAAAACTGATCAAATAAAATAATACAAAATAAAACAATACCATCAATATAAAAAATTCCTTGTTTAGAAATGTAGTAGTGTATAAATAAGTCATTACTAAGGGTTTGCCTGCTTTTATTTACAGGTGAGTGATGACTGTTTACCTGGATCTCTTGACCATGTTTGTGATATCGATGCTTTCCAAAGCAAATAAAACCATAACTATGCTCCAGGTTTTTAATTAATTAATTAATTCCACAATTATTTGCTGATGCCAATTAACATATGAACATAGTATGTGTATGTGTGTTAGCAAGTTAAGTTAGCATCCTGGGCTCTCATTCAAATGTGGCCACATCAGGCTTCATTAAAAAAATGGTGAAGGCCATAATGCTAAAGGTGTTCACAAGCAGTGTTGGTCAAGTTACTTGAAAAAAGTAATCAGTAACTAATTACTGATTACTTCCCCCAAAAAGTAATCCCGTTACTTTACTGATTACTTATTTTCAAAAGTAATTAATTACTTAGTTACTTAGTTACTTTTTAAAACACGATTTACAACTTGAATAGGTGATAAAGTGATAGATCTTTCAGCCCAATTCTACTTTTTCTACATAACCCATCATACAAAATGTAATCAAATGGAAAAGTCTCTTTTAACTTTATGCATCAAGCAAAAATTTAATTATGCAATATTCTCTGACTGGAAGAAATTTGTTTAATATTTAAACCTATTTTCCACATTCCAGCACATAAAATATTTTTTGTGTGTGTTTGCACTCAGTCTTTCAAATAGACGCAAGTAAAACACAGCAGAAAATAAATAACATCAAAGACTAGCGGTCCTGTTGCTCTATTTTCACCTGTAAAGCAGGAGTGGAGTAGGCGGAGGTTTACCCTGGTGCAGGTGTGCCGCAGCGGTCAGTGGAAGAATCCGCGAGTTTCTCTGTGAATTTCCCATTACGTCGTAGCGCACTCGTGCTTGCTTGGAAGTTTAGGGGTTTTTTTCGCTGTAAAAAGAAGTTTTTTTCCCACGCACGACGGACAATAATGTTTTTGTCACTTTTTATGGAATCAAACTCAAACTAAGGTCAGTACTTCCACGCTTTAAACGCTGCACGCTCATACTCTCTCCCGCACTCGATATATTCTCCATTGTTGATCTGCACACAGCTGTTGCCACGAACTTCGCACTTGCTTACGTCACTGTCATGAGACATTCTCGCAAAAAAAAAACGGTTTTAGTAACGCAGTAACGCAGCGTTCCTACGGGAAAGTAACGGTAATCTAATTACCGTTTTTGCAATAGTAATCCCTTACTTTACTCGTTACTTGAATAAAGTAATCGGATTACAGTAACGCGTTACTGCCCATCTCTGTTCACAAGCCTACAAGTGACATGCCAGTAGCTAAGTCCATCTTTCATATACAGTGCATTATGAAGTACTCTGCTTTGTTTACCGGCTTGATGCCAGCATCATGTGACTGTTGTGTGGGCTAAACAGGTCCCTTGACAGTTAAGGGGAACTACAACTAGTCACGGTTATCTGTATTTTTTTAAACAGTTTTTGTAAAGTTCCCCAATGAAAAATTTCCCTTTTGGCAGATGTCTAAACTGTATTATATTATTTTAACTTGCCAAGGTGAGTAAATCCTGTTTTTTTTGTATCAGTGTTGCAGACAGCCACGGCAGCTTGATTGTGGGCAGACAAAAGGGCAAAACCTTGAAACTAAAGCACCCAAACTGAGCTCATGTATGATTAACACCGTAAGTTGCCAGCTATGCTGTCTTCTCCTCTTCTTCTTCTACTACTACTATTTCACCCCATTAGGGATTGCCAAATCTCACTGTATTCCCACATCCACAAGTCTTCTCTGTGGTCTTCCTTTTTTCCTGCTTCCTGGCAGCTCTATATTCAACATCGTTTGTCCAGTATATCCACTATCCCTCCTCTGCACATATCCAAAACATCTCCGCCTTTCCTCTTTAATTGTGCCTTCAAACCATTAAACTTGAACTGTCTCCCTGATGTACTAATTTTTAATCTTGTCCATTCTGGTCACTCCCAATGAAAATATTAGCATGTTCAGCTCTTGAAGCTCCATCGACTTCCTGTCTTTTTGTCAGTGTCACCGTCTCTCAACCATGCATCACAGCAGGTCTCACTACTATCTTGTAAACCTTCCTTTTCACTCTTGCTGCTATCCTTCTCTCACAAATCACCCCTGATATTCATCTCCACACATTCCTGCCTGTAATCTCCTCTCTTGTGCATTGTCCGTTAGTTTGGATGTTTGATCCCAGGTATTTAAACTCATGTATGTTCACCTTTCCAACTATCTGCCTTTTTATTCCTTTCAAATGACTTTCATTCCTCTTCTCTCCAGACGATACCTCCACCTCTCCAGGCTCCCTTTCACTTACTCTCTACAGATCACAATGTTGCAAAAATCACAGTCCACAGAGACTTCATCAGTCAACCTGTCCATCACCATCACAAACAGGAAGTGACTCAGAGCAGATCCCTGATGTAATCCACTCCCACTTTGACCCCATCTATCACTCCAACCACACACCTCACTGCTCTTTCTTGGCATGAAGAAATACTGTTACTGTTACTCATCAGCCTTATCCCTCTGTAGCTTCTATAGCTCTGCACATCACCCTTATTCATGTAGCCATGCAACCTCATCAATATATTTATTAATCTTCAGGCACTGGCTAAGCTAACTTTAAACCTAACCCTAACCGAATGTATTCGTTGACATATACATATATACATACATACACATAAACGGAAGACTGACCTTCCCATTTAAGTGTTATGCAGCCGCCCCAACTTACTGCTGGGCTTCACTGTCACCAAATCATTTAGGGTGGATTAGGAGCAATGTAGCAATGAGAGGCGAGGAGACACAGTCAAGGATAAGTCAGGCAGGGAGTTTGGATCCCTGCAGTCTGCCTCCAAAAGCCGTCACCTCACCAGAGGCTCCAAACTGCGACATGTCACACCACATGACACAGAGACAAAGACGTGAAAGAGCAAGAGGAACAAATCATGAGGAACATATCGTGATGGAGGGAAAAGAACGAGGTGATTACAAAAGAAATATATAGTGAGGTGCAAAAAGAAGTTACACAATTGTAACGACAGCTTGACAAAAATACTCCCACCTAACCTTGAGTGTTCAACAAGGGCAGCCTGTCTGTGTGACATTGTGAAGGAGTCAGCGCAGTGTGTGTGTGCGTGTCACCCACATGTGTCAGTGGTAGTTAGCGATGTGGAATTGTGTGCCTGTGTGTGGGGCACAGCAGTGGAAATGACACATCACTCCATCAGCAAAGTGCTACTTTGCAACAATCACCATTAAAGAGATGATGCTCAGCAAAACAGAGACGGTAGAGGAGAGTTAAGAGGAGGACGGGGACCAGCAGACAAAGACTTTCCTACTGACCCACAACAGGAGGAGCTTTGTCATTGCTGTCCATCTACCACGCTGTGAGACACAAATAAAGGTACTGAGTGGCAGCTGTTGTACATATAATGCACAAGCCTCTGCTGCTCATTTACATTTCTCTGCATTAGTAGTCCAGACTAGACACAAGTCTTACAGAAAGAAACACTGACAAAGATGGCGGATAGCTGACGTGAATAGAAGCAACACTGCACTGAGGCAGTTCTGTCACTCACACAAAGCAGCAATAATTGCATTGAGAGCGAGAACAGGCTGGCAATGCACACCAAAAACAATAATAATAGACAAACAGCGCAACAGAGAGACAGAGAGATAATATGAATATTTAATTCTGGAACAAAGTGTGCACATCATATCATAAAACAGATTTATATTTCAACAGTTCTTAACATGAACACACTTTTGCTTTGTTCCACAGGAAACTGAACAAATCAGTTTTGGACTTCTACTTTGTGATGCAGCGAGTGATTGGTGCATATTTACATTTCTGCATTGCCTTCTGTTTTTTACAGCACAGCAGGTTTGAAAGTGCTGACAGGAAAATTCCCCGAAACGTCCTTTCCATCCACTTTTTTTCCTCTAAACTGCTCTATGAAAACGAAGACAGCAACCAGAAATAAAACACCGTCTCGCACATCTGAAAGCATGCGAGGCATCTTCTGCTTCCTGTGCTGAAATTCAAGCGAAGGCCATTCTCAATTAAAATTTCAGCAGACACAAAGAGCCATAGAAGCATTCACATACAAGTCTGGCTGGTAATAAAAGAGACTTTATGGCAGAAAGTGATGCATGATCATTTCTTCTGTGTTATTAAATCGATGACTGATCTGATTATGTCCACCAGCCACGATCCCACTTTAACGAGGTTTTCACTGGTGAGACGGAAGCAGCTGTCACTTCTCGTTTTGATTTCTGTTGGCAAGGCCCGATGGTTTCTGAAGTACCTGCTGAATTGCTAAAAAAAAGAAGAAGAAGAAGCTTCAGTGTAGTGTTTCTCATGTTTGGCTGTTAGTGAGACAGAATCAGGTTAGAGGTAACAAAGCCCTTCTGGGGTTTGCAATAAAAGAGAATTCCCATTTGCAGTTTCTTCACTGAAGGTGCAAATAAACCTTAAATGGAAGTAAATTTCCTTCAAGAAGAAACTGCCTTACAGACAGTTCACATCTTCTCAGACATTTCCATCTGTTAAGCATAAAGTTTATTTATCTTTAAGTCTCTGAGTTATTTTGTTGCTCCTCCCCTGCTCTGAAACTTTTTTTTTCACATTTATTACCTCTACTCCATGAGGCTATGTGATCCGTTTGGTTTGTCTGGTTGTTAGCAAACAAAAAAGTTCATAAGTTATGGGTTTTCATCGTTTTCTTTACCAGAGCTAGCAATTAGCCTAGCTTCCAAGCAGACGAGTGATTCTTTTTTAAGAGCTGATCCAGATCTGTGTTGACATGTGGCATTTTAAAAAATTGCAGGAGATAAACGGTGCTGAAAATTTAGCTTGGTTCACAGGATTCACAGCCTTTCTTGACTCCTGTTCAGCCACGGTTCAGAAATCTATCCACTCTCCCTCTCAGTGTGTCAAAGCTTCTTTTCATCCCACAGATTCATCTACCTGATCAACAAACTCTTAGCGAGATTCTCCGTGACACCTTTTGAAGATTTCATTTGTCTGGCTGACTCACAGGTCACAACGCACAAATTTTCCATTCAGGCTTTTCACAGTACTTTGGCTGAGGACCGAAAAGACTGGACTACGTGAGCTGAGGGAAGGACCTACGTGCCTGCTGGGTCTCCTAATCCTGATGGCATGAATAAACCCACAGCAGAGACACAGAGAGAGCGAGAGAGAAAGGGGCTTGTCGTGATTGGGTGCCCTGAAGCCTGGTCGGGGCATGACGTCGACCTGCCTCGAAACCAGTCCTTCTCCCTGCAACTACAATTTCCCTCGCTGTCTGTCAAACGGATGTCACAGACACTGCTGCACACACACACACATCTGTCTCCTTATTATAGCGCACCTCAGGTCTTGACTGCATGCCTCAGAGATATGATGCATAATTTGTTTTGCTATCAGCCCCCTGCTGCCTCATCCATCAGCTGTGAAAGACATTTGTGGGGAATTGCGTTCCTCCTCTGATAAGGCTGCTGTGATGTCAGAAGCCCAAGCGCTGTGGGGATGATGACTCATGCTCATCACCGGAGGAACCCCTCTGCAACCCCACCCCCAACATATCTCCACACACTCAGCCCCGATGGCCTTCTTGCTTTTACCTCCTCATAATCCCCCATGGACTCCCACTGGTGCTCTCTCAGTGCAGTAATTGGTGGCCTGGGTTTGCTTCTCAGCAATGGAAGAGGGGGTGGGGGGGTGAAGAACAACTACAATATGGAGATGAGGTCCAGAGTATGAGTCATGAGGGGAGTGAAAGTAGAGCAGAGCCCCTCCTTTGATATTCCTCACTACAACCCTTCTCTCTTATGTCTTGCCACAAAATTTAAGGACCTCTGGTGTTATGGGAGTAAGATGTGACCTTGACTGAAGTGCAAGCCACTTGGAAATAAAATCACGGCTTCCAAAAGTCACACTTTTATTTATTTTTTTAATTCACAAGCGTATGGTTCACACGTTAGACAAACTGGCGTTAATGGCTGAAAATAAGATTCCAGCATCTGTCTCTGGGATATTTGCTTCATTTCGACAGACTCTTTAAACTCAGTTTCAGCTCCAGAACGACAGAAAACTGTCGGCACCAGCGGCTCTTTTACGTGGTGACTCAGGTATAATCAGTCTCTGGCCAATCATCCAGCGCTACTACGTCAGATGATGAAATCCGTTAAATCTGATGCACCATCTAGATTCAAGTGCAGCACATAATGACTAAGTCGTGATATCCTTCATCACTGCTGAACCCTCATCTTAGTGGAAAGTCAGCTTTTTGATATTCGTTCAATGGCGGGCTGAGAACTACTGAGTTCTAATTCTTGATTCACAAGTTTTTTTGTCTTTTTAAGTAAAGTTTAGGTTTTTGATTGTCAGCTTAGAGGACTGAACTGTTTTTAAAGTGTTTTTTACAAGCAGCCACTAAACATAAAAAATATGACTGTTAATAGGACCGTGTTATCGTTCGCAAAGGTATCACTTTGCTTTTGATAAACAAAAATTATTGTGAAAATTGTGTAGGATGAAATTGTTTCAGTTTTATTATGAAGTAGACTGATTTTCTGGTTTTCTGAGGAAGAAGTTCAATTCAGAAATGCTCTAATCTGTGATTTTTACTGCAGATCAGACCGGAAAACACAACACACTGCCCTATCATACACAGTAAAAGAACATCTTTGTAGCCCTCGGCTCACGTAGTGGCTCAAAGTGTTTATTTGTGAAATATCTAATACTTGAGTGCAGCCCAGTGGTTCAAAAGAGGAAAATCGACGTGTTGATTCAGTACTATAGGCTCACTGCAGACTCTCTCTGGGTCCTGTTTTTAGTTTAGATTCAAAAGAAAGTTAAACTCTAAAGCCTGAAATGCTGAATTTGTAAGAAGTATGAACGTTGCCTTTAGATACACAAGGACTAAATGACATTACTGTTATAGGTAGGTCAAGGTCAAAGTCAAATGTATTTATATAGCACATTTCCAGACAGACCATGCTGCACAAAGTGCTTAACAATAAGAAAATAAATGCCATTGAAACAGAAACAATGTATATAAAAAAAAGTACAACAATAAAAGTAAAAGGACAATAAGAGCACAAGAGACAATAGTTAAGTAAAGATGACCTTTAACCTTAGTGGATGGTGTTTAAGAAGCTGGGAAAGTTAAGAACATTTATACCAGAAGACTTGCAAAAGCCTCACTAATATTCTAATAACGATAGCTAATGACTTAGTAGCTAAAGGTTATTAAAAATTTGCTATTTTATTAACCTAAAAGCAAGGGTAAATGCACGGCGGTGCAAAAAAAGAACCAAGGTTTCTTTCATTGAAGTCACAGGCAGGAAATCAAACAGAGAGCAGCAGAGGCAGATTCAGGCCATACCAGGGTCCAGAGGAATAACAAAAGCCAGAAAGTAGCGTAACAGGATATAAAATAGTTCTTTCTTTGATACACTTATTTGTTAAAAGAAGGGACAATGCACATTTATTAACACACATATTAAATCCACTCTGCAACCACAGGTTACAGTGCTGCAATTTCACCCCTTCCATGTTTTTGCTTATTTTCAAGCCTCTTGTGCCACCAGGTGGTTGGTGCTATGCTAGACTTCACTGAATTCAAAATCGCTGTTTTTTCCATGCTTCTATTTGACCATAATATAATAAACAACATCTGGGTCTTCTTTCTTCTGATTGGCTGCCCCTCACAAACACAGAGTTTAAACAGCATCATAAATATCCAAGATTAGAAAATAGTGCCTAAAGAGTCTGTATAGCCCAAGATTATGTCTCACTGTGATCTCTAGGCTGACTTCATTTATCACTGTAACCTCTGTAATGCGTACATGAGATAAATGCTTAGATTTAGAGAATTGTGGGGGGGGGGGTTTGTTTGTTTTTTTACCTGATTTGCCCATAGTGTCTGTCGGGCATTATCATCCTATTTTTCTTTAATATGTTGTAAACATTTAAAGCAAAACACCCTGAATGAAAGCTGAAAGTCTTCACTTCAGTCACATCTTGACTGTGTGGTTTCAAATCCACTGTGTACGCACGTCTAATTATTTAAAAAAGAAAAGAAGTTTAAATGTAAAAAAGATAAGATAAGATAAGATAAGATAAGATAGAACTTTATTAATCCCTCGGGTGGGTTCCTCTGGGAAATTCGACTTCCAAAAAAAGCACAGCAACGACCAAAGTTACAGTTACAGAACTGTTATATATATATATATATACACACACACACACACATATATAAATACAGAGACAATATAAATAAAATATACGAAGGGGATAAATAGAATAAATAGGAATAAAAAATAAAAATACAAGTGAATTGCACATTTCAAGTATTGAGTCTATTGCACTGTTGACTATTTACAAAAAGTATTGCACAAGGTATTGCACAGTGAGGTGAAGAGGCACTACAGCTTAGTTGTTCCCCCCTCCTTTGTCCTCCTGTTTCCCCTCCCTCTCCCCTCCAGAGAGGAGTTAAACAGTCTGATGGCGTGTGGGACAAAGGAGTTTTTAAGTCTGTTAGTTCTTGTCTTGGGGAGAAGCAACCTGTCACTGAACAGACTCTTCTGGTTGTTTATGGCCGTGTGCAGAGGATGCCTGGCATTGTCCATAATGTCCATCAGTTTCTTTAATGTCCTTTTCTCTGCCACTGTCACCAGAGTGTCCAGCTTCATGCCGACCACAGAGCTAGCCCTCCTGATCAGTTTCTCCAGCCTGGATGAGTCCCTCTTTGCTGTGCTGCTCCCCCAGCACACCACAGCATAGAAAAGTACTCCAGCAACCACCGACTGGTAAAACATCCTCAGGAGCTTCCTGCAGATGTTAAAAGACCTCAGCCTCCTGAGGAAGTACAGTCGGCTTTGGGCTTTTTTATACAGGTGCTCTGTGTTGCATGACCAGTCCAGTTTGTTGTCCACCCACAGCCCGAGGTACTTGTACTTGTTGACCACCTCCACCTCCTCCCCCTCTATCTGAACCGGCAGTGGACCTGCTCTGGACCTCCCGAAGTCCACAACCAGTTCCTTAGTCTTTGAGGTGTTGAGTTGCAGGTGGTTTGTGTGACTCCATGCGACAAAGTTCCTCACCAGACTTCTGTACTCCTCTTCCTGATCATCCCAGATACACCCCATGATGGCCGTGTCATCTGCAAACTTCTGAATATGGCATAATTCAGAGTTGTAGCAGAAGTCAGAGGTGTACAGGGTGAAGAGAAGAGGGGACAGCACAGTTCCCTGTGGTGCTCCTGTGCTGCTGACCACAGTGTCAGACGTGATGTCCTTCAGCCTGACGTACTGTGGTCTGTCGGTGAGGTAGTCGGAGATCCAAGCCACCAGGCAGGGGTCTTAGTTAAAAGTCTTAGTTAGTAGATAATACTGTTCATTGGATGTTGGATGTTTTTAGTGTACGTGCTGATATGTAATGTCATATAAATATGTAGCACTGGCGTTGTCTCACAAAATTATATATTCAATCGGTGCGTGTAATGAAAGGATCAGAAAGCTGAACTTGAAATTTTATTTATTTTTGAGCTTTTATCCTCTAGGTGGCAGCATTTTGCACAGTATGAAACTGATAAGAGCTCCCTATTAGATACCACACTGACAACAAAATGGCTTTATCATAATGTTCCAGATTAGTTCAAAAGGAGGACAGAAAGGACGTTCTGTCTTTCAAAAGATGGGCAGAAACACGAGTCTTCTCTTTTTTTGCAATTTCATTCTTGTGACACACGCTGTGCCCGATAACTGTGAGATTTACTGCGATGCAAGACCAGCTGAAAGGCATTATATTCATTATATTTTCAACATGCATTCACAAAAGCCATTTAAAAAAAATGAGAGTAAACCTGCAAGCGAAGAGTTTGTATTTTACTACTTTGTCAAATACATATAAAGACAAGCTTGTCCTTTCATCATCAACAGTTTCCAGGTTGTTGTTTGACTTTAAAATATCTTTTATAGTTTATAACAGTCATCGCTGCCGATGGGAGTAAACGCTGATGTGGAGTTCTAATCAAAACCCAGATTATCTGTAGCTACAGAGACTTTCTCATGAGAACATCTTCTTATCACACTTACACAGTGCTTTTGTACATCTTGGGAAGTCGTGCTTCGGAATAGTTTCTTACAGGCTCTGATCTCCTAAGAATAATAATACATGCAGCAGATGTTAGTGCAGTGTGTTACAGATGGGGGGCATAATCTATTTCTCCCTGCCAGAGTCCTGTGAAACCATGGACATCGTGTCACAGATTTATAACACATGTACGCTGCTGGCTCTACAGTTTAGAAAAACACGGCCCCTAAAAGAGATGCTGAGCAGCATCACTGAACTGGATCACTTTCTGACAGTTATTGTTAAAAATCACTTTGCATGATGAGAGTTCATATTAATATTGTCGCACATTTCAAGACATCCAGTTTGACGTGGTTTATAAAAGGCTTTATGAAGGATGTATATAAACAGAAGCAGTCAAGTTACAAATTAGACTATTTATCAAGGAAAATAATCAACCTGAAGGTCGGAAATTTCAGGTGGGGGGGTGGGGGGGGGGGGAGGCCTTTGATTTTGATTTGGATGATTATGAGACAACATAATCTAGTTCGGCTTAACAGAAGTACTCAGGGTTCAGCTGGTCTCAAAGCAGATGAATGAGCTGTGTCAGTTTTGGCTTGTGACTCATTAAACTGTAGACTAATCTTCTTGCAACCTTTTCCCAAAGGATTCCTGTTTGCCTGTCAGCTATAAACAGTTCGAGCCGAGTTATCATTGCTTCTTATGATGTTTGATTAATATTTAAATTAATGGAAGAGAGATAAAAATGAGAGAAATCTAAAAGAAATGCTTTTTAGTAGAAGACCTTTTCGTTTTTATGAGCTGCTACAATTATCTTCTGACTCCTGTGATTCATCGAGCCACCCAATAAAGGGCTTCAGACATTTATGTTCTTAGTCACATCTAAGAGACACTCTTTCATTATGAAAATGACACATCACTTGTGGAAAAAAAAATTGCTGCTTTGTCGAGATTTGTGCACATGTGGTAAATGGGAATCATGTGATTAACAGGTGACTTGTATTTAACTTGGCGTAAGCCATTTGCTTTACAATACATTCAGCAGTGACACACTTCACAGTATTAAAAGCTCGGTTCAGTCCTTCAGGTTTGAAAATCTTGGTGTTTTTATTTTAAGTATTGCATCATCAACTTACACAGCTAGAATCGTCATCAGAGTGCATGTTTTACAAAGGTTCAGAACAACAGGAGGGCTCCCTACTGCACTTGGGACTGCTTGTTTGGTTGGGCTAACTTGACTTCGTGGACCCGTTTGCTCAAATCAACCCCCTGAGAGAGACTGACACCAGAGTGGAGTGGGGTTTTACAAAGGACACTGCAACTTCCACTTCACGGGGCTGGTGCACTTCTGGCCAAGCTGTCCCCTAACCACCACTGAAACCTTAAACACAGGTAAAAATACAACTTTGTGATGAGGATATGCTAATGAATTTTGCAGCATGGCCAGAAATGTTTTGTCAGACCTCTCAATCAGCTGATCCAGGACTATTCTGCACTGGACTGAACATCTTTTGTTTTTGCATCGTACGCTGGAGAGCTTGTCTTTTTTAAAAAATGACAAACAGCCTTCAGAAGTGTGATATTTACTGAGTATCAAAGTGGCAAACAGCCCACTGACATCTGTGCAGACTAGTCATGGACTAGGTGCCTTTCTAAAGCTCAGCTTTAGTAAGAACACAGAGATCACACACATACATACACCCATGCACACACACATAGTAGACTCACATGAGTGAGGACAGACCTGGCCTCAGTAAAACCAGTTCTTTTAGTGTTGTTTTTGTTTTTAACCCGTCCTGGAATCATCTCGCATCTCAGCATTTTACAACGTGGGACAAAATGACACACATTTTGTGATAAACACTCAGTTTGTCCCATCATAGTAAAACACAACATTGTGTACTGTGTGAGCAGGTTAAAACACTGCAAAGAACTGATCGAGGTCTGAACAAGAAGAGAAATTCATTTGTCGCAGAACACTGAGACCTTTGTCGTGTCAGCAGTGCAGTTTCATAAAACCAACATAAGAAGAAAGCAGAAACAAAGATCAGATAAAGGTAATAACTTAAAACGGGGCAGAATAAATGTAAACTGTCCTCCACAGAGAGAGAGAAAGAGATAAAGAGAGAGGACACTGAGGTGTTCTGAGGTGGTTTTGGCTTTTTTTTTTTTTTTAAATATCTGAGCACCAAAAGTGGTGACTTTCTGATTTAGTGCCAAGTCCAACAACCTCAACAGAGCTCCGCAAAGAGCGTACATGTCGAACTCTACACCGTAACGATGTCCATCAGAGAAACCGAAGGTTTTGTTCTTTTGTGTTTTTATTTCTTTAAATCCTCAGTCGGAGGAGTTGTAAATGTAAGACACATTTTGTCAACTAAAACAAGTCTAATAGAGACTACAATCCTCCTAATAGAGGAAAGCGGAGTTTTAGACCCCTTTTATTTCATAGCAGCCGGCTCAATATTTGCCAGTAAAGTCTTGGCTATGGGTGAGTCTTGTGCAGAATTAGCTCCCCTCAGCACAGACCCAGAAACAAAGTCGAGAGCATTTCACCTTGCGACAGCAGAATGGGTATAAAGGTTCAGCCTGTGCTCCTGTTTCAGGTCTGTGATGCTCCTCACAGGCCTGGTGTGTGGCTGGGGAGTCAGCCCCGAACAAGGCTGGTGACTCTAAACAGGCGAGGCTCAGCACTAGGAGCAGCTTACGGGCCAATTACATTTCAAGTGTCCATTGAATAAAACAGCAAAAAAATGAAAACAAAAAAAATGGCTACATTTTCTTAACCACTCTCCCACCCACCCGGCAAAAAATAGAAAGAAAAAAAAAAACAAACCTTAACAATAATCCATAAAATATAAATTTTTTTAAAATAAGGAGTGAGGAATAAACATCAAAGAGAAGAGTAAAATAAGACAGAAACAAAATAAGTTAACCTTCTCCCCATTGTGTGTTCTTTGAGGGATTGCAGAATAAATATTCATCATATTCTTAGTTTTTTTTCTCTCACACACAAAATAATGGTTGGCAGCGCAACACGACAGTGGTAAAGAAAAACAAAGCGAACTGCAGCCGAAGTGCAATTCTTAATGCCGGTGGAGTAGGGATGGAGTACATTGACATCATACAACCCGTTTTCTTTTTCCAACACTTCAGACTTTCCCTCCACAGATCACCTGACCACCATTGGAATGCCATATAATATATTTTTTTTCTTTTTACTTAAACCGCCATTCACAAACAAGAGAATAAAAACTGTCTAATTGATTAAAAAAAACAAACAAAAACAAACAAACAAAAAAAAAACAAACAAAAAGAAAACAGTGAGAAACAAAGTCTGCATTTTCCAACAAATGCCATTTTAGATCACTGTTTACAACTGGATGGAAAGTCGTTCTACTGTTTCTATCGAGGATATCGTTCCTTTTACCTCCTCGGGGCGGGGAGCGGGGACAGAGAGGGTAGCGTTTGAACGTTTCCATCAGCAAATTTTATCGGAGGATAAAAATTGTTCTAAACTTTCAATTTAAAAATGCACAATAAACACAGGTCAAACAGCAACAGAGGCAATAGTTCTATCTGTAAGCACTACTTTTTTTGAACTCATTTTTAAAGTTTTATTTATTAAGCTATCTGTATGTACAAAAAAAAAAAAAAAAAATGTGGACGGTCACATGAGTCTTGAGGGAGAAAAAAAACAAACAAAAAACGGGAAGGAGTTCAAACTGACGAAACAAAAAACTGCACGAGTTATTGCTTGTTACTGCTGGAGAGAAGTTGGACATCTGTTCCAAAGCTTGTAGTTTGGATTTTTTTCCCTTGTTGCTGTTGTTTTTGTGTGTGTGTGTTTCTTCCTTCTTGGTTTGTGCCATTTCTATGGACAGCTCTAAAGTAGATAAGTGCAGGATAGCTTGTAGTAGCTGCTTGTCGAGGGGAAAGAAACCAAAACAAAACACACGCACACGCACACACACACACACACACACACACACACACACAAAGTTACAATTTCCACTCTTTGAAAATGCACTGAGCACCCACATCCGACAGGAATGTTTTCTTATTTTTTTCCCTCCGTTTTTGTGGCTTGTTTTCCTCCGTGTGTGGTCGGAAACAATCACGACAGATGCGCTTTGTTCGCTTTAAAAGCTTAGTGGTGGATCTGATCTGCTTCCCCCATTGGTTGGTTGGTGGGTTTATTTCACAATAGCACCAATTCAAGGGTCAGAGCTTCTGTGGTGTAGAGCACAGGTAATATGAAAAGAAAAGAAAAACCTCGATAAGACGAGGAAGAAATTCAGGGCTGCGGGGACGAGCTGTGTAGATATGGCAAAGTTCAGCCTCAATCCAGTCCAGATTTAGCCAGGCCCAACGCCAGAATAATAAGATATAGGCAAACACCCACATTAGACAGAACCAAACAGACAATTATATTAATTAAAGAGCATTTTAGTCATATTTGGGGCTGTGTAATTTGAAATACATTTGGGGATTTTAAAGGTGTGTGGAAATAGCAGATAAAAATCAACAGTTAATTTTATGTTGTGGCTTCAAACTTCAAGATGATGTCTACGTCTCTGGTCCTCCTTTTAAAATAAGATTTGAACCAATTGGCAGTCTGTGTCTGGGTCCCTGGTGTCAGTGTTGGTCGGAGCGGTTCAAAGTTCAGAGGCGAGAAAGAGCTCTCACTGGAACGCCTCCGAAAGTGGGTTGAGCAGCGTGGAGGGGAAGCGTGGGGCAAAAAAAAGAAAAAAAAAAAAAAAAAAAAAGGCTGGGAGCAAAGGGGGGACACTATTAGCTGGGTGCGTGCCAGTCATCGGAGATGAGACTGGATGTGTGTGTTTCATAGGCATGGCTGGATGGATATAACAGATGGGAGGGCAGGCGAGTTTGGCAGGAATGTGATGGTCACGTCGGTGGGGCGGGGCTCTAGGAGGAGAAGGCAAGTTTGACGCTGCAGGAGGAGTAGCCCTCATCACTGGCCATGCTCTGGAGGCTGCTGTGGTCGTCCAGGTCGCTGGTGCTGGCTGTGCTCACACTGTCCAGCTCTCCATGGGAGAACTCCGTGCTTTCCACGTCCACCTCAATCTCCTCTGTAGGATGGAAAAATGATGAAAGGGGAGAAGAACAGATCAATTTAACATATTTCCACTTTCATTGAGGATTATTAAGAAAACTATTCTCTGCTGATACTTTATTTCTGGATATTTTAAGAAACTTCCTACGTTTTATATTGTTTGCCATGTTGTTTTCTCCTTTGGATAAAAGCGGTGCCAGAAATTTGTTTGTTTTGGAGTTTTTTAAAGATACAATATCTTAGAGAAAAGCCTTACTTATACAGCAACATGCTGTACTGTATGATGACACAGTATCTTACACAGTATCTGGCTTGTGCCACAGCACTTTATGAAAACAAAAATACAGAATATGAAAAGAAAGGAGATTGTAGTCAGTTTCATTTTCAGTGGTTAAAATTGTCACCTCACAACCAGGGTGACACACTAATGATGGCTTTAATGCTTCTCTGTTAGGTTAGAGTCATTTTAACATAAAATACAAAGGAAAACATGTCCCTCATACTTGACATCGTTACAAACAAACAGACACCATGTTGGTTTTGCTTCAGTTCAGGAAACATTTTGCATTTTAAATCTGATGTCCTTCATCAGCACCTCGACATGCAGTCTCAGAGGAGCTCTGACCAACCCAACCTCAGTGCTATAAAATTAGACCGACAGCAGCTGGAGGCTCTAGCTGTTTTCACACATGCACTGCAGTCATGACAGAGGTGCATGTGAGAGCACAAATGTCCAGTGTACTCATACTAAAAATGAGCTGTTTTTTAACCTGCTGGCCCCCTATTGTAAAGTCCTTGTGATGGCAGATAGCGGAGCGCAGCTAATACCCTTGTGAATTTATCCATGTGTGAAAACATGTTTTAATAGCCGTGTAGATGCTTAATTAAAAATCATGCATGCCACCTTACATACCTTGATCAGAGTCAGAGCGGTCGGAGCAGAGGGTGGAGCCCACACTGTCCATGCGTATCCTCTCTCCCTCCCCTGGGCTGTTCTGGGCTGCAGCACCACTGCCTCCACTCAGCAACTCCAGCTGACGCTGAAGGTGCCTCTGCTCGCGCTCCAGAGACTCCAGCTGGTACTGGCTCTTCCTGTCCGCCTCTTCAAGTTTCTGGTGAGGTGAAAGAGAAGAGGAGAGGAGTCTTCACCAAAAGATATTATAGACATTGTGTTGTGCTAAATAATCATATTCATGACATGTAGGGATCATTAGTTATAAAAAACTTTACTGTCTATGACAGGGAGGAAGAAAGACATTCAGCTGCTTTGCAAAAGAAACTCGATCCTTGTTAATACTTTCTGAAGTCTTACTAGCTTGTAAATGAATTCATTGCTTTTCAAGGCTTGCCAATATCCTGGAGAACGCACAGGAGGGTTAAGTGTGTAAGCAAGAGGAAAGCCTCATAAAAATAATGCTGAGAAAAGAGGTTAGACAAATGAATAGCCAGCAAAGAAACAGGCCTTTTTCATACATTCATGTGAGAACACAAATGTCTGAATCAATGGGCTCAGACTAAACGGACTTTTCTCCGCCAGCTCCCCACAAACTCTGGTGTCAGATTGAGCCCATGTGAGAACAGAAAAGGTAATTGTCCAGAGAATTCACAGCCATCGAGCCTCCATAAAAGGGTGTGAACAAACACATGGACAATGCCCCAGAAGCTCTTTAGTATTCAGCAAATTAAACAAGTTTGTCCCCTCGGATTTTCCTGCTGTCAGCGACGACACCCCTAAATGATTTTCCTCACCTGTCTTGTTTACACCGTGTCGGCTTGTTTTTCTGCCTTGCACCATTATGATACAAATGAAGGCCGTGGCAGGGCCCGATACAGCCACATTGTGATGTAACCTTGCAGCCTTATGTCATGGGTGCCAACATTAATGAGCGTGACTCCCAGCGACAGACCAAAACAATAGGCCATCAATAAGCGATGAAGAGACTCAAGTTGACAGCAGCAGCAGAAGTGCGAGCGGCAGAGCTGGCGGAGGCCCACCTCAACAACAATATCGCCTTTGTACATGTCCTGTCTGTTACGTGAGTGCATGCTATGCCTCGCTTTCCCCTTACAGACTGCTCACTCTCAGGCAGTCACATGCCTGCTTTTAAAGTGGATAACAAAGTGTGAAGTGTTACACTGCCTGCACAATTACTGTGGATTCATTTTATCATAAAGGTAAACACGAGTTTGGTCTTTCCAAGCAAAATATTTTTTCATGTGTGACGAATGACATGACACACCATGTCCTAATACTTTCACCTTTCAAATTATTCAGTGATCTATCTAACAACCCTTCATTTGAATAACTGGCACAAAGCCTTGTTTTCTTTTGGGGGGGGGAGAAGTTCTCCAGTCCACAAGTTCTGAACAGAATTTTACATCAGGTGAATATTCGGTCATTTTCTGAGGCCCTTTGCAGGTGAAAGTGTGTGATGGTGTATTTTCCTTCATGATCATGGCATTCTTCAAACAGCAGACGTCTTTCTGAGCCAATGCTTAAAGAAAATATGTCCCAGAAAATAGCAGTGGGTTTCAGGCTTAATTTTAAGTGCATCTCCAAATGGAAAAAAGTCCTTTCTGGCACCTGCTTTGAATACCTTTTTCCCACTGATCCGTAATTGAGTGCCCAGTCTAGAACCAGTTACACCACAAGAAGCCTGATGTTGAACCCAAGACAACATCAAATTACTCAGGCCAAAATACTTAACGGACTGACCGTTCTCAGGCAAGTTCAACTGAAATGCTTTGCCACACAACACTATCTAACATCTCATTCAGAAATCTGTCTAAATGGGGGCTGGTTCTCAGAGGACACCAACAGGACTGGCTCTGCATGAGCACTGATGCTCATTAACCTTTGAAAAATCTCTCTTCGCATATTTTTAACCCAATCATGAGGCACCAACTTGTGAGTCTTTGGTAATTTGCACCCTTTCTTTTCCTCATTTTTTTTCTGACCAAATGAATAATAAGGTTTTCATAGTCAGCTGGTAACCACTCAGTTTAAAAACCTTCAGAAAGGCATCGTCATTAATATCATTATCATTAAAGCTTGCAGTTTCTTTGTTCTGTTTATCACAAAAAAAAAGAAAAAGAAAAAACAGGACCAGCTTTAGCTAAGAGCTGGGTAATCATATGTACCTTTATGTGTGCTTTGGCTTTGTTGAGCAGGCCCAAGGTAGTGTGACGGCTGCAGTCAGGTCCTAGGGGTATGAGGGCCTTCAACCGCTCCAGACACAGCCGCAGGTGAGCTCGTCTACAAAGGAAAAAGTAACAAAGAGGAAACAAAAGCATAATTAGATAAATAAAAAAGGAACAATAGGGCAGGGCGGCTGTGTATACAGCAAAACATGAAATACAGTGTGGTAGTTGTTTGTCTTGTTCAATAGCCTCAGGCAAGTTCATGCAGATTGGGGGAGTTCTTTAAACAAAGCATTGAATGTGTAGCCCATTGTAACTATGTATCAAAGGTCTAAAGGCTCTTAGAGGAGCAGTGCACCCTAACAAATAAAATATGGCATCTCTCTTTACTTGTGATGTCAAGCTATTTAAATTATTCGATTTAAATTATTATTTCGTCTGTAACACCCTTGCTTCAGTAGCTAGATGTAGGCAGTATTCTGTTGTCTTTGGGGTGCTGGCCTCCACCCGTGACAGATTTGGCTTGAGTCTTGATCATCTCAAAATTACGGGTCAACAACGAGGAGGTTTATCATCTGCATGTATTTAATAAATCTAGGTATGGATACTTGTCTCGCCTACATTACAATAAGTTTCATCTGGCGATAAAAGGCATGGTGGTGGTATAATGGCATTTCCAGGACCTCTCTCAGCTCATGTAGTCCATCATCCTGACAGTACCTTATTCTGTGACTGAAGACAAGCCCCAGGTACTATCTATCCTGCTAATGGACCAGAGTTGAGAGGTAAAAAGAGATAATTGTGGCTATAACACAATCACTGCTCCATTAGCAGGGGCTGTCTTTCAGCTAGCCTGGAGGGAAAGGTGGAGAGACATTAGGAGGCAGTAGACTTAGTGGAGCAACCAAGACTCAGAAACGTTCTCTTGGGACGCTTACAGGAGACAAACTCAAGGGACCAGAGCAGGGCTTCACTGCACCAAGTTGCAAGATGGGCTAGACAGCTCTCTGCTATGCTCTTTAAGACTGTTGGATACATGTAAGTGCTGCATAGAGTATATCTGTCTGTGTGCATATGTGTAGGGGTGGGGGTCAGTGTGGATGGTGTTGATAAGAACATAAGAGCAAGCCATTACAGCCATTATGCCAGTAATGTGTGCGTGAGTGTGTGCTTCAACAAACACTGCATGTTTGGGGAGGGAACTAGGAGGAGCCCTGATTCAGGCTGCGTGAGTAAAAGTTAGGAAGTCACAACACACAGACACACACAGCCTTTTATTCTGGGAGTTTGCATGATGACTATCAGGACATCTGTCCATTTAATCAGTTCTATTCACAGGACAAAGCAGAGCCCCCCCGCCCCCTTTTCCTCTTTATCTGCGTAATGTATATCTGCGTGTCTCATCTCAAACCCTCGTCTACACATACATCAGTTGTCACTTATTCACATGCTACTCGTTTACAGCAGCCTTGAGCGATACACGCAGCTGCACCTGGGAGACGTCGAGGACGTACAACAAAGCACAACATGGCCGAATATTTCTGAGAGTGATTAGAGTTCAGTGTATTCTGTTAAAAGCTATAATCAGGATTATTACTGGATTATGTGGAAATAAGGCATTAAGCGTAATTTGCCATGTTTGCAGTCCAACCATTTTGAAATCAACTGAGCTATGCACGTAGTGTGTTTTCAGCTCTGCTGATATGCCAATATATTATTTATCAGGGAGCTGTTGCTGAAGAGCTGGCACAAATATTAATTCGCGTTACACCAACCTCATGCATGTACACACAAGTCTCATTCACTGCTTTTTTCTAGTCTATATGCAAGCATTTTTCCACAGATGGCCATCGGCTGTCTGGTAAAGAAGCGGTGAGGGCAGAGCGGGACACAGTGCTGATGTGTGGGTCTGTCTGTCTGGCTTGTTAGGCATTTAGTTAACAAACTCCAGACATCGGAGACCACAGCTTTCTCCTCCAGTCCCAGAGAGATAAATGTAAATATCTTAGCAGACAACCCCAGATAACCCTCCACTTAAAACCACTCCTCTACTCCTTCCATCCTTCTCTCATCCTGACCCACTGACATGGACCCCCCCCCCCCCCCCCTCCCCCCAAAAAACAAACAAAAAGAAACAAAACAGAAAAAACAAAAAAAACCAAACCATGAACTGTTCTGTTGACCACTATCACCACATTTCTATCACTGGATATTACTGAACTTGTGCTTCTCGGCATGTAAACCAGTTTGTCACTGGTCTGGCTGCTAAATCAATTTTTTTCTTAAACAGCATAAAACCTCAAACATCAAAGGAAGAGATTATGATGATGATAAATAGTTTGTCACCTATTTTATCACTGTCCTTTCCTGCTTCTGACCTTTTTATAACCACCTTTGGTAATGTACTCAACACGAGCTACAGTAATTGCTAGTAGCGTTCAAAACCCTCTCTGTGCCTCTTATTGATAGACAGGCATGTGAAACGCCTGTGTGGCATGCGTTCTTATCTCTGGGTGGATGACATGCTTTACCGTGTAGCACTCCGATAACTATAAATGGCAAAGAAGTCCAAAAAGCATAACAAGGAGCGTCAGAAGAGCAGTATGTAACTGTGAAAATCAAAACTGAGAAGGGTTATTGTTGTGTAATTCTTCACTATCACATTGGACAGGCTGGTAATAGGAAGCCAAACTGGAGGTGTTATCCTCGACAGGGCAGTGTGTCAAAAATGATCGTGCAGTATGTCCCTAAAGCTACAGGCAAGCAAAGATAATGTCAGACACGTTCACCATGTTAGTCACCAACATTAACTCGAACACCAGGCAGCAGATGTGCATATGGTGCAGTCCCTGCACAAGGTGTTCAATTCAGAGCTAAATGACCTTTGAATGTCAGTGTGATCAACTTATTTCCAATCCTGATTGCAATGACCAGCCCTGTTGAAGAGGCTGGTCTTGAAGAAGGGTACAATAATGTGGCTTGAGCCACACAGAAAGACCTCTACATCACTGTGTCAATCTAGATAAAGTATAACTGTCTTACTTAGAGGCTAAAGGTCATAAGTTCCTGGCTACTGTTGATGCCTAACAGAGCAGGTCTCTAATCCCTAAAAAAGGCTTGTTTATCATGTAGACCAGCAGCCAAAGAGCTTAAGCCCTTTACAGCTTACAATATGAGTGCAGGCTTGTGACCATAAATACCTGCTTGCTGCAGGCAGTATCACCTCCACCCTGTTGTAGCTATGTAACCAGCAATAGAGCCTTCTGTTCCCAGAGTTCTTAGAAAAGGCCGGTGCCAGTTACATAAACAGCTATGGATTTACTGTGTAGCCCCATAACTTCATGTCCTCTGCTGCTAATGCTAAGGACTGCTTAAACATATTTGGTTAAAGGATATGACATCACAGGATCACAGGGTGATTCAGTGGTGACTGATGTGGAGTCAATTTCAGTGGAGTTAAATAACAAGAAGTTGATTCTGTTCATCTGGACGTAGCGTTTTCTGTGAGAGAAACGTTTGGTCACTCATCCAAGTGACTTCTTCAGTCTCAGCTGACTGCAGGTTTCCCCAACCTTATAATTGGCTGTGAGGTCAGTTTCTTGATCATTAATATGCAATCACTGGTCAAAGATTATGGGGTTTAAATAGCTCTCCTGAGAGGAACGACCACTTGTTGAGTTCATTTTTTTGTATGTGTGAGTAATATTTTTAAAGAAGATTTTATAATGTTAAGGTGAGATGAACATAAAGTCAAGGCTTCCATATCTGTACAGAAGACTGAGTGAGTGCTTGTTTTTGTTACATGGACTAATCAAGCTATGATATTAATAAATCCAATTGAACAAAAAATAATCATCTCATTCATCAAACAACAGATGAACAACGACTAACAAGATCTACTGTGTGACTGGGAATCTTTCCAGATATCTGTTAAGTGACAAAATGTCTAAGTAGACTAAAACCAGCGAAGAAAATAATTCCCTACTTTGCACTTCCAGAGTTTAATGAATGGCATGGCGATGTAGGTTGAATGAAGAGTTCTCCATCTGTGGCGGATTAGATGGCTACCCGTGGCTACCAGGACCTGTGCTACCAACTGTCACGCAGAGGACAGATCACTCAGTGACAGTAAGCAAAACAGCCTAGTTCTGTTCAGTAGAGGGAAATAACTGACAGTTAGGTAGTGAGTTTTCCCCCACACTCTCTTATAAAAATCATCAACAACAACAAGAAATATATATCCTCTAATGCATATGCACATTTATATGAATGCACTCCCATGATGAATCCTAAAAGACAAAGCTTACAGGTTGAACACTTAGAAAGCCAGCCTTTCCTTTTCCTCAGGAGACAGTGATGCACTTCCATGGAATGTATGCATGCAAGTTTGTCATGCTTGGAAGTCTGGGTGTATGAACTGTGTCTTGTGTTCCTGAAGGACCCCAGATGGGTAAGCAGGCAAGCACGAGCTCTGCCTTTTGGCTTTGGCATGTGACCGAGCCGCCAGGCAGCCCTGGGTCACTGCACTGCACTTTTCTTTCATATGCACCCCTCAAAATCTAGCTTCTCTGTGAGTCATGTGCACAACATTGCCTTTTTATTCTAATAATCACATTTCTTTTTTTGGTACTTGCTTTAGTTCAGTTTAATACAGACTTACCTTTTATGTATAAGGGCTAACAACACTTCCGAGTGTAATTTAAATGCTTCTCATCGTTGCAAATGAACAATTAAATTCATGATTGATAAGATGAGAATTTATACTTTAAAATTCTGCACTGCTCTCCTTATATGCCTCTAGCTGTTTCGCATGTTGTCAAAATGCGTCAAACTGCCTCCAATGTGACTGAAGCAGAGTTCTTTTTAAAGAACCACTTTGAAGCGCTCCCCGTTGGTATGGAGGAGCTGCCCACCATTACTCTGACAGAACCTACGCACATCCTATGTACAGCAGCTCAGCACTCGCCTCCCTTTTTCTTGTATCATCCATGCAGGAACACACGTGCAGAAAAGGCTTGCCTTTGGAACAGCAATGAAGGGCACAAACACTGCAGCGCATCCATGCTTTCCTACGTATTCTGACATGTTGCTGTTATTCCCACACGATTAACACGACAAGTGAAATGTGAGGAAATCAGAACTGCAGTGTCTTGGAAATGTTTCAACAATGTATGAGAGAAGTGTGAAGATATTATGACTATGATCTGCAAGTAAAAATTCTCATTTAAACACATCCTCAGTTCCAGCAGAGACTGGCATGTGAATTAAATAACAGGCTTTGTATTAACCACATGGATTCCTCAATAAACACAGGAATCCTTAATGAAACCTTAAATGTTCACATCTTTAACTAGGATCTTCAAGGACTGAACACCTGAATGCAAAGAGTTATAATATGACATCTCAAAGGCACACTTTTGGTTCTGATTATTTCTCATTTAAAGTCCTCTGGAACCAACACAGTTACTCAAAGTGTGACTTATGGAGGGGAAAATGTAGCTGCCCTAGATTCTAAACTTGTGAATACGTAAATAATGGATCACTTCTCGGGCCATCTACGTTGTCTGACATAATTATTGTACATGCTTTTAAAGGAAGTCTCAGATTTCCAGCCCAGATACCAGTCAATGCACTTCTCTTTTGCAAATTCCCCACTCTCTGAAACCCACTTAACACACACATACAGAGACAGACACACACACAAAATCTGACCTACTTCTAGTGCATGTGGAGGGAGAGGATGTGACCCTTCGCTCAGTTATTACACTAATTACACGTCGCCACTGACTGTCTCAGTGGCAAATCTTTTAACGTGACATAAGAAAGGAAATTAAGACATCATTAAACACCCTATTAGGGAGGGGGAAGAATATGACTTAGAGGCAGTTCTTTTGTTCCTTCCTCCATCTGCGGTGTCAAGACTCATTTAAAGAAAATTGTGATTCACATGATGTCAACGATTACTGAAGTGATTACAGTATTTTATAATGCAAAGCCTCATTTAAAGTAGACTAAGCCATGTTCATTGAGGAGCTACATCAACTTCAACAGTAAATGATCTATTTTGAGGGGGAGTGCAATTAAATCGAAACAAACAAAAAAAAAAAAAATGTGGCCACAGATGTTTTTTTTTTTCCTTCCTGTGCTTTGGACATTATTTTCCAGAACATTCCAAATCCATTACTTCGTGGTTAAAAATAGCAAATGTGAGATGCTTACTGCTTAAGCTACCCAAGCCCAGCCACTACGCCAAATCACACGCAAGGCTCCTTCTCACAGAGGATACAGAGTGAAACCACATGTGGCACCGTGGTCCACACCACAGATGGTGACATGTAATATAAATGAACAGGGCGCTAATCAAATGGAAGTACCTACATTTGTCCCATGATACTTTTGGTGTAACTATAAGAACTGAACAGTTTTAAACAACTAATGCAAAGATTGTAACACTTTAGCCAAAGCCTGATGCAGGTACAGATCATTTTCATTTAGGTTTTTTGTAATTTATTCCTTTCTTTGTGTAAAAGAAACAAATAACTTTTCATTATCAACAATTAACTGTCTTTTAGCCCTTCATTTTACTAGTTTTGAACATTTGCCCAGTGCTTAACTGATGTTACACAGCAGAGGAACAAGGTGTCCAAACAGTGGTAAATGTCATCACCACCACTGGAACAGTCAGTTAGGTCGATTATTGACACTACGGTCACCTGTATATGTTACTGATATATTGGTTCCATTTGGAGTTTACCTTAAAAATGAATAGATATAAACAATATATCACATTAACATGTACATTAATAACTGTGTTCTGCGTAGCTCAACAGCACGAGCATTTCTAATGTTATACAAACAGATACACACAAAACAGTAAGGGAACAACAGTTCTCTGCTGTTCTCCGTGTTTGTTCACCACCTTTCTTTGTTGGGTTTTACTACAAAGGCCACGGTTGTGTTTTCTGCTAAAGTTACCTCTTCTAGTACTCTCTGTCTATTATGCCATCTATGGCTTTCTCTCTTTTTTTGTTTGTTCAGGTGGGATCATCTGTCCCTCTCACATGACTGCTGTCAAGCTGAAGCCAAGGTCAGATGTCTGACCCTACAGAGCAGGGCACCTTACGAAATACCAGTATTTACTAGTTTAACTACTGGAACAGTAATCAAAGAGGCACCAGCCTGGCTGCAAAACTGGAGCCTGTTGTATGTGCTTTAGCCAATTACAGGTTTATTATCTGAGCTATAAATGGCAAGTTAAGGAAATGAGAAGTGCAGATGGAGATGAGCTTACATTTAAGGTTTTACTTAAATGTAAAACAACTAAAATAAAAAACTTGTGTTGATTCATGATTTTACAGATGGTTCAAACATTTGCCCATGGCTCGTCCATAACGTGCTACGAAGTCATTAACAGCTACTGACAATGCACGGGTGCCACAAATTTTTGAAAGCTATATGATTGTGAGATTATAACAAAGCTAAAAAGCTGCACAACTGACAAATTAAGATCCGTGAAAGTTATATTTTACCCATCGCTGATGTGTGCGCTTGTTCGCCACATTTCTACACGAACATGGCACGCACAAGATTAGAGCAATCCTTGCTCTGAAGCAACTGTAGGCTTTTTTTCTCCATTCTTTCTTTCTGAAAGCCTGATGCCTTCCTCATCTCCTCTATGAAACATGGACAGATGGGATGAATGTAGAGAGTCAGAGTGAGATAGCAAGGGTGAGGGATATAAAGAGTGAGGGGGGAAGGGGAAGGTTCTGCCTGTGTAATCTGCCCAGAAACTGGCCATGGGCACAAACGAGCGGCGGTCTACGTGGAATTCAACTGCGCTTAGTGATGGCAGAAGTTCTTTAAAAAAAAAAAAAAAAAACCACATCCTTAGCCCAAAATTCATCATGAACATACATATTGCATGCACATATGGCATCAAGAGCTGAACCTGCATATTAGTTAACCGAATTAATATTTGGATTTGTAAGTTATTTTTCTGTTAACCAGCGAATAAGCTGTTGGGAAAGGAGCTATGCTGCTCTTGTGGTCTGTTATCCAGGAGGGTGCACACCGTCTATGTTGCTTCCAACTTTCTCTCTGGGTGATCATTATTGTTATGTAAATTTAGACAAAAAAATAAATAAATCACAGCATGCCAATAATCTCTGATGCATTATGTCAGCCAAAATTAGTTAGAAAAATACTCTAACTGATCTTAGCCCGTTAGTATTAGAAAAGTTTGTTTGCCCAGTTGGACAGTGACAGTAGGTGAGGGCTCATAAAGTCACTTCCAGTTTTAATGGCAGGAAAATCTGGAGGCGTTTCTTTTTCACAAGACAGGGAATATATAAAAAGCACAGCTGCCACAAGGAACAGAATTTTGAGTGTACTGATATATATCTAACTAGAAAAGTTTCTTACATGGTCAGTGCCTTACGAGCAAACGTGATTTTTCACAGATTTTTACTGCATTTGATAAACAGAAAGGGATTGCGTCACATTTCCACATACAGCAGGATCCTTCTTGGCTAAGGAGTTAAATAATAATTAAAAAGTATTGGTACGCTACACAAACTATGCCAAATGAGGACAGTCTGGTTAGATGACAGGGAACACAACAAAACAAAAAAATAAAAAATGCAAAGGGTGTGAAAATGCATTGCCACATGTGGGTGGGTGGGAATGAAACTACTGAGCATTCAGGCAGTTTTGACCTCAATCCCAAAAAAAGAGATTCAGTGTGTGGAAAAGAGAGACAATTTTTCCAATGGCAGTAAGCTCACAATAAAAATGTATATATGGATATGAATTCGGAGCTAAAACGAGACTGGAAACCGAGGGCAATAAAATGCAAATGGCAGTTTTAAAAAAATAAAATAAAGAAAGAAATCACTGTAGACCTGCAGAATCCCTGCCACAAATCTAAAGGACACAACTGGTAAATAAAATAGAACACAGTTGACCAGGCCACAGCTGGTGTCATGCTAAACTTGCTGAAACACATTCATGACACATGGCAAAGGAGAGATGGAGGACAGGCTGAAACGAATGAAAACAGATGATACAAAACAAATCACTTTGAGAGAACTGGGATGAAAGCAAAAATGCGTCAATTTACCCTTTTCGAGCAGCAACCACAGACATAAACACGTGCTCACGCACAAATACACACACGTGCAGAGCGTGCTGGAATAGAGAGAGGGCGATGCGCTCTTTGTGTGGCTGGGCCAAGAGACTCTGGGGCTGAAACCCATCACTAACGCACGGATTAGTTCACACGTGCACACTGCCTTTTAATCTGGTCCACTGACAAAGGTTGGACGAGAGAGAGAGAGAAACAGAAAGAAGGAAACTGACAAATAGATGGCCTGAACAAAAAAGAAGGCCACAGAAACAGAGCCAGAGTTGGAGGGCAAAGGAGGAATGGGGGGTGTAATTGACGGGTCGGAGGTGACGAGAGATGGAGGGCAGGGCACTTTAAAAGAGTGATACCACCTGATCTAAAATACTACCAATACATGTGTCTTTGGCAAATGGCCTAAATCCCACAGATTAGATCATGTGACTGTATACCTACACTACTCAAAACACATTCATTTCTTCTTTTAGGGAGCAACCTCTTTTTCCATTTGTCTGCTCTTCAGCTTGAGGACACAATGGCACACACAGTCACTGACCCATCGGCAACCCTCAGTTTCCCTTCAGCCTTCTGTCAGTGGAGGGGTGAGGGCAAAAGCTTTGGATTAAAACTCCAGTATGGCTTTTCTCCAAAAATGGGCCTAGTGTAAAGCCAGGGACATCCAACCAGATGTTGGCTCTGGGGGCAGGTTGGGTCCTGTCAAACAACAACCCCCTTAGTTGTTCATGTGCTTTAATACATCCAATTGAGAGTGGGGGAAGGCATGTCAGCCGAATGCTCTACATCAACCTTTAATGCGCAAAATGTACACGATTCTCTCTCTAAATTTACTTAAAGTCACTGAATCCAGCTGGTGGCATGCAATTCTACTGAAGTTATGCATTAGTTTTAAACATGTGCATTTCATATGACTTTCAGTGCAGGTTTGATGATGAGAAAGTACACGAGGCAGTAAAGGGTGGAGACTTTTTTTTCCTATGCATCTCCATCACACTGCTCTCATTGGTGAAAAATTAACCTCTGTGATTGGTCAGAAGACAGTGGTGTTTTCCCCCTTTTTCCCCAGCTGTGAGGCTAAAAATAGAAGCAATAGTCAGATTTAGCCTAACTGAGTGTGTCTTGCACTTTCAGCTAGCATCCCCTTTTACCTCTTTCTATCCTAAGTCACCAGGCAGATCATTTAACAAGCTTCTTCAGGAAAAAGGAAGGGACGCAGGAACATTTCTTCCTGGAACATTATGTAACCCCAGCGTCACCCATTTTCTCCAAAGTGGCCTAATCAAGCAGCCCCACACAGTTTTGTTAATGGCACAGGTCAAAAAACCCAATGTGTAGGAGGAACATTTTGCAGAGTATTATGGTACAGACTGTGTGTACAGCCTGTACCCTAACAAGACCGAACACCTACAAACTAATAAAAAGAAAATGTTTCTATTTTAATCAGTGAAAATTTAACCAGGTTTTGAGTCAGAGAGGGGATTGTTTGATGGCTTAAACCTGCTGACTAAGCTTCTATAGCCATTCAGCTTTATTCCTTTTGGTCACACCATCCTTCCACAGAGTGCTGTGTAGATGTACTCTTGCAGGATAAAAGCACAACAAGAAGAAGCCCAGACAAGGGGTTAAGGGTCAGAAGAGCCGAGACAAGATGTGAGTGATGAGGAAGCCTTCAAGTGCCTACATATAATCCTCTGTATGGGTCTTCTTTACACCTGTCTACAGAACATTTGTGTCGGGACGAAACAAAGATCTACGGTCTTATCTGACGGCAAACCAGTGAGGATTGCCAGAACATGCTATGTCCATGACACCTTACAGACCTGTTTTCAATCAAGCAGTATTTGATACTGAAATTACAGATAGTAATAAAGGTGTGAGATAATTATAGCACCCCATGTAATAAGATGATTCAAACTGATCATTCATTTGACCAGGAAGTCTTTTAAAGAAGCAGTTACAACAGTTATTGAGCTTACATTGGCAGCATGCCAGTGATAACAAATGTTTGCAAACTTTTTTTTTCAGATTTTAACAGTACTTTATTCCATTGTTGTTTCCTTCTCAGTAAAAAGGTTCTATTTGTCTATTTAAAAAAAAACAAACAAACAAAAAAAAACCCACAATCTGGAGGCTTATGTGGATTTTTCACATTTTTGATGTTAAAAGGTAAGTGCTCCCCGAAAAGATGTATGTGACTGGCCTGCTAAGAATGCCAAACTACAAAAAGGCGTTACTGTCAGAACCCTCAGAAACCCAGCAGCAGGTGCGATTGATATGCAAATCAGAAAAGGCTAATCCAGTTTCCCTCCACTTGACTCAGAATAGTTCACTTATGCTACCAATGTGGCACAAGTGAAATGCAAACGTCTCAGCCTGTCTTATAGTTAGCTGAAAACAATACACACATTCCAGAACACACAATTTAAGTGTGAAGATTCTTTCACCATGTTATGAGTGAACTATAATTTTAAAAAGAGAAAATAACGTCTTCATTGCAGCTGGGAACCCTCCACACTAGTCGGTAGAGCAGGTAGACTTCTAGCCAGAGCTACAAATTGACTGTTTGCCAACTGAGTACAGGCTTATGTCCTACTGACAGGGCAGAAATGCTCATTGTACACACACTGAGAGTTTATATAAGGCTTGCGTGCTTCTTAAGGCTCCCTTAATTAGGTGTGTTTGACCAATCTCTCTACTCATCCCATCAGCATCTCAATAACTTCCTTGTACTGAGATACCATCGTTGGCTAAATCAAAGCTTAGCTCGACTATTCAGAACTGGGTCTGAGTGGTTTCAGAGAGAGGGTAGGTGACATGCCTCAGCACATGTGCATGCTCTAGCTGGGCTCACCAGACCAAAGATCAAGTCTCTTAAGCTGCTTTTCTGAGCCAAGAAAAGCTTACAAGTCGTCACGTTGGTCAGAACAAATGGTCCCAGTTTTAGACCCTGCAGCAGGGCCTGAGAATGGGCAGCACTCCCTGGACTCGAGAAGCAGTATTGCTTTCTTCAAGAAACATCAACACAGTCAGAGTAACCCAGGCTTATTCATGTTCGACTGCTCATTCAACCCAAAGGCTGGAACAGCAGTGCAGTGTTTTAAGCCCACTGGTTAGAAAGAGCAGAAATGAATGAGGGCAGTCAGTGGCAACAAAGTAATGTGCCATTTAAAAAATGTGCCACCCTTCTTTAGTGATATTTAGCTTAGACTTACTGGAAAATTAAGAAAAGCTTTCAAAAGTCTGAACACATAAAGAAAAATATTGCTGTATGGGTTGTGACTAGCTGAATCACAGTTAATTTTGTGTCACGCATGCATGCGTGTTATTGCGTGTTATCCACTTTTTACATTTTGGACTGGATTTATGCCCAGACATGAGCAGATGAATATGATTTGGTATGTTTGCAGTTTGCTTTAAGACCTTCAATGTCAGTGGTGTCCTCCTGATAAAATTTACAGCAGAGATAGCAAAGGTGTTTTTTCACATGACTGTCATTGATCAAGCAGTTTTTTTTGTTGGCCAGTAACGGTCTGCATATTCTGAAAAGAAAGTGGGCTTTAAAAGCAGGGACTAAACTAGGTAACTGCATTAATAAAAACCTTCTTTGAACTCTGAAATATGTGATCCCACTCAGCTGGAGACTATATATTGGCCTGAAAATTGTCATAATAGGTGTTGTTTATATAACAGCTAAAGGTAAATCCGACCAAGTTCATGTCAAGTTCATACACTTCACACATACACAAACAAACGGTGACTGCAAATGAGGCATTACATGTTTAGACCAAAAAAAAAAAAAAAAAAAAAAAAATCAGGACTTCACAAACACTCCTTACATGTCAGGCAGGCCAACCTCTAATGGCTAAGGGTGTTTCTGATAAACATATCCACAGAATCACTCTCAGAGGTGTTTAGCTCATTCTTTGAGGTGCTAAAATACCCTGTGCAGTGGTCGCTTTGCTCACCGCTGTGCCATCATTGCACAGATGGAGCCATTTATAACTGCAATTAAGTTGTAAGAAGCCGTTGCAGTATTCTCCAAAACGATAGGTTTCTCCACTCAGACAATATCACGTCATACACACTGATAAGGAGGAGAAGATGTCAAAAGCCAAGAGTTGGCAAGTGTTTTTTGCAACGTTCTTTCCAAAAACTCAAGTTTTTCAAATTACTCCAACATTTGTATTTGTATGTGTCCGAGCTTCTGTGCAGGATTACCATTATAATGGCCGTAAAAACCGACATGATTAGTGAAAGACTGTTCCACAAAGATTGTCTTGCAATACAGGATGTGATGTGAAACTTGTCACCAGAGACCCGCGACACGAGCCACATGGCGAGCATAAAAACGGCCTTAGGCAGCTCCTCCGTGTCAAATCAAAAAGAAAAGCTAACATTGGTTTTACTACCTGGGAAAATTTTCTGACTGCATTACAGACCTGGCCTCAACGAACTATATTAAAAATGGATGAGTGGCAGTTCAGGAGGAACTCAGATGATAAGCAATGGTTCTTGTTTTGTTACCTTTTGATTGATGGCTTTATTATTAATCAATAAAACAAGCTTTTACTAGCTATAATAAATCCACAACTGCTCGAGCCCCTACAGATTCAACTCCGAGCCATAAAAAAACCTCTTAATTGTTTAATGTTATGCACATGCTTTACACAACGCGCAACAATAAATCACCAACTAACCTGAGCACTCTGAATTTATAATCAACACGTTTTAAAGAAAATGACTAATAACCATAAGGCCGTGAGATCAAAGCAGTCGAACCACAACATGCAGTCATACAAGCCTTTTACTGTTAAATCCTACTAAGGGAGTGTAATTTAGCAGTGACATGTGGAGGTGAAATAAGGCTGTTAGAAGGTACATGATCAAAGCGGCAGATGACTACGTTATCTGGTCCCACGGTAAGCATCTGGAATGTGTGTGGGGATTTTTTCCCCCCCTTTCGGTGCCTTTTATCCGTGTCCTAACGTCTCTGCTGTCACACTGAGTCTACAAGCCTCAGAGGTTATCAAGAGCTGCGGTAGCCATGCAATGCAAATCATCTTGCCTGCAGTAGATACACAAGTTTGATAAGTGTTGGAAAAAGCTCCACCCAGGCTGGACCATAAAGGAGCTGCTTCCAATTTACAGGACTTGGAATTCTGCTGACATGGAACGAAAGCTGCTTCTGTTGCACGATCATGGTATAAGCCTGACACACTTGGATGAACAACTATGCTCGAAACATATGACTTACATTGGGGCATGTGCTTAAAGGGAATTGGATTAGCTTCTGGCAAAAAGAGGGATTATAAATGATTCTGACTTTGAGTGTGCTCTAAAAGGATTGATTACCATTTCAATTTTTACTCTTTCTTTGCAAATGGAAATGTGAATTAGTCTCTTATTCGCCTGCTACTAAGCTGCAACACCAAGCTAACTGTGTCAAGCTGAAAACAAAGACAAGAGTGAAGAGAAGAGTGGTGTCAGTATCCAGACTTGGTACAGGACAGCTTATTCCTGGCCTGCTCTGCTGCTGCATGTCTCTCTAAGACTGCAAAGTGCAGCCAGGAAAAAGAGGAGGGACGGGATAGAAAGTTTCACTGGACATTATGCACGTATTGCGAATGAAAACACACTGACACTAAACTAACGCACAAATGAATGGTCAGTCGTTTTTAACATTTAAACAAGTTAGCTTATTTCTGAACTTCTTCAAACCATCTCTAGTGATTTAGTGCTTTGCAGAAAGTAGGCTGTTTTTCAGGGGATTCTACAGACTGTGCCATTTAATTAAAGGAAGCAAAAACAGCACAGTCAGAAGATTCCTGTTCATACAAACTAAGCATTATTGTGACACAATTAGGATGCTTACTTTATGAAGTAATCATTTTTTGGAGGAGTAATATATGATGCAAACAGAAGATAGCATGGAGTATAAAACATCAGAGCAAATGGACAAACAAAACTCACACAGATATAGATCACCAAATCTAATTCAAACTTTTAAAAAAAAGCATTAGAGCAAAAAGGGTAGGAAAGTACACCTATTCTGCATCTCCTGTTATAGTTAGCAGTGATTCCCACATATAGGCTTTATACAAATCTACTCTGAATGACCATGGCCATAAAAACAAGCCTTACTACAAGATCAGCCCAAAGAATGAACAAATCCATCCTTCACACTGTGTTTTAGGAACAAACAACTGAGTTGGCACATTTTTTTTCCCCTTTGAAATGTATTTGCTGGGGTGGAACGCTGAAAGAAAAAAAAATGCAACTCCGCATGGGTGCTGCAATCTGCTGAGGCCATTCAGTCGACCAGCCGGCCTTGTGTGGCTTTGTATATGAGCACCAAGATGAGACATCAACTCTTGTCTATATTTAGATCACTGGACGGCTCTCCTTCCAATGTTCCCATCCTTTCAGAAAAGGCTGCCAGGGAGAATGGCGAGAAAAAACAGGCTGAGGTGATATGTAATTACACTGAATGGTTCCAGCCTCTCGCATCCTTTCATTGTACCCACACGCTCAGAGATAATGAAATGGAAGGCATGCGTTTTTTCATATATTTACCATAAATCCTGCAAGTCGGGCCATTCTTATTTATGGTGTCAAAGAAAAGGCTCTAGTGCTTGACTGTGCATGGAATAAAGAGCATAAACACCAGCAAGTACCCTAGTAGTGAACTCAGTCTGATAAGGGCTTCCAAGGTGCTGTTGCTCTTAGCAATAAAACCATCCCAAACCAAAGTCTGGTTAAATGCACCACTTCCTACACTGCAGATACCAACTTGAATGCAGACATAATTCAGTACAGAAACATAAGAAACTTTAGATGCAGATACAGTGCTGAAATTTATGCTGCTTCTACATACTACATTGATTTAATGTCATTTCACTTTAAGTTTTTAAATCATACCCTAGGACAAACGTATGTCTGCTACACACTAAAATTGCAGGCGTGTACACAAACTGGACACAACCATTGGACTGCAAACAGAAAAGCACCCGTATTTTATTTGACTGAACAAAATAGGCTTAAAATAATTAACATGATAGTCCAAAGATCTAAGCCTAGCCAGAGATGCAGCTTCAAAATCACGCCTCTCTGTTAGTAACAAACAAGTTGGAAAGTAAAATCATAACCCTGCTAACCAGTGCAGTTCTGCTATACTTTGATCTGGAAAATGAATGGATCTATGCTGTGCCAGAGTAAAATGGCATATAATCACTTGAACGGAGCAGTACGTATCCACAATCGGGACGAGGGTGTAGACATAAACGTGCAAGGAAAAAAAAGCCTGCCAGTACTAACAAATGCTTATGTTACAACCTCAGTAAGATGTAACTTACCACAAAAGAATGTGGCTCAAACATGCCCAATATCGTTATACGGCAACTTCATTCATTCGATTTTAACCCTTTTCTGACTGCTAGACTGGTCAACCATTACTGAATATCAACTAAGAGCTCAGACAGAAGTTTATGTCACACATACCCACAGAGTTATATGCAAAAACGTGGAGAAGGAAACTGCATATGATTCACTGTTACACAAAAAGGTGGAAGGATTATGCATATTAGAGGTGGAAATGGGTAAGGTGAAACGAAAAGGAGGAATTCATGAACCCAACTGGGCCACCCAAGTACTTTTATCTTTAAAGACCTGTAGAAAAATAAGCGTTTACTTAAAAGGCCATAACCTTGTAGGGGAAATGAAGAAGTAGGTCATAACAGACTTGATATATGTGGGTAGGGCATGTATGAGCCTGCAGTCTGTGGTCTGATTAAATCCGAAATGTGTTTTAAAGATGCACTGCCAACTCACCTATTCTTTTCCAGCTCGTTATGTGTCGACCTGCAAACAAAAAACAAAAAGCAGAAGCTGTTAAAAAAAAAGAAAAGAGAACAAATGTACAATTTTGCCTTAATGAGCAAGCAAAATAAAAGGTACAGGGCGTCTTTATCAGAAAAAAAAACAATTTACTTTACATGGGTAGTATTAGAATACTAAGTATGTATGAGCTAGAAAACCACGGGCTGAGACGTGAATGGTGAATTGGAGTGTCAAATTTGATTAACAGATTTATTAATTAATCTCAAACTAGACCAATTCTAGGCTCAGTGCACTGAAGCCTTTACACAAACAAATGTCAACGTGACATCCAGGAATGCACTGTGGCACAGTGCCTCTTCCTCAATAATGCAAGGGAGGATGTGACACTGCAGACACTTCCATTCACACTGTGCATGTGCGTGCGACTGGTAAAGTAGGAACGTGCGCACACAAATACACAAAAGCATCCAGGATTCAGTGCTCTGTTAATAATCTAAAGTGAATCAGCTCGTCCCTAAGAGTGTCTGTGTGTGGAAACATACTGAAAGGAGACAAGGCCTCCCCCAGATTTTTTAAATGGCCAAGTTCCCTTTCACACAAACTGCACTCTACCTCCTCCCAGGGGGCAAAATGGGGGTAGGGGAGTGCTGCTGGATGCAACCTGGTCAAGCACTTTTCTATAGCGTGGGTTATCAATACTGCAGTATGCTTTTTTTCTTGCCATCTTGGTAATAAGCATGCAGGAAATATGGACGAAGCAAGAGGTAAGAACAGAACAGAGGGAATGCTGCGGTTCCATCTGTAAAAATTGGCCCAGACTCAGAAGAATTCATTTTTTAATGAATAGATTACTGTTTATTTAGTTGGATATGCTAGACAGTATGGTAAGTTAACTGTGGCAGTATATTTGATTTGACATGACAAGGTCTATGACCAGGCTGAGTAGCTACTATTACAACAAAACCCAGGCACATTTCAGACACTGCAGGCTATTTGCTTAAAACCTGAAGGAGCCTACATGCTCACGTGGATGCCTTCATCTTTTATATACATTATATAAGCACTGAAATTGTGTATGGCTGTGCTCTTCACCAGGCCAGCCACACAAACTAAAATCATATGAATGGTGCATTTAAAACAGCATAATCTCTTTTTGTTTAATGGTGATCTCCATAAATGTCATAAAAAATGAGCTAACAGCCACACATTTAGTTCTTTATTGGGAAAATGAATAGCCACAGTCTTGTGTTGAACGCTGACTTCTTTGCACACATGTAATTATTTTCATTGTCTCCAACTCCGCTTATTTCTGTAACTGTCTGATCTGTAAAGTCAGATCAATAGTTGTGCTAACAGAAGATTAATACGTTGGAGTGCATAATTTGCGTCATCTGCTGTCACAGTGGTTTCACTGAGTCTGTGTTGCTTGGTAACCAACATCCTGCTTTGTAACATTTCCAAACTCTGAATGTTTTACCAAAATGTGAACCTTCATTTGGTTCCCTTTAAAAGCGCATTTAGGGAACAATGTTAAAATTCAGGATTCCAAGGAACTTGTGTGAAACCAAACTTCTTTTTTTACATTTGGGAAATCTCTTCAGCTGCTCTATTTCACTATACTGAAAAATGGCCTTTCATTTGGCCTAAGTCAACTTACGTGGGTTTTATCATCACAATCCTTTTTCCCTGCCTCCTGAAACCCATATCTGCATGTCTGGACAGTGACAGCAAGGCCACACAGAACAGCAGCATGCTTCCTTCTGCAGGCAGGCATGCATGTATGTGTACGCGTATGTGTGCGCATGTATATGCATGCAGGGAGTGGGTCAGCGAGATAAAGCTGCCCTGCTATAAACGGTAGGCAAGAGAGGACAGATTCAGATAAGCCCATCACTTTAAGCCTCAACACGCTACTGAGAAGGCAGATATAACTGGAGCAAGCAACTAAGAGTGTGTTAAAATAAAATGTAATATTAATGTAAATATGATAATGAATAAATTAGCATATTCTCTAAGATGTCAGCTTAACATTAATTTTAAAAGGGTCCTTGGAGTGTTTATAAGTAAGGAATAAACAAGAACATGTTTGAGACTGAAGCTTAGGTATATATGATGTTCTTTTTGTCATTAAAAATGCAGACACAGAAGATGGCTGCATTGTAGATCTCTTTGGCTAATGCACCATGCCTTTAATTTGCTCACTTGGCTTCTGTCATACACAGGATCTCTGAATGAAAAAGGCCCATCGAATGATCTTATTTTTTTAGTTTGCCAGATGCCCATCTCCCCATGGGAGTAAACGAAACCACATCACAATATGAAGCTGTGAATGGGTGTTTAATACAAAATGTGTTAACGCAATAGGCGAGTTGTAAACATAGCTCTATGAATAGAAACAACAAGCATTATCCCTGCACAGTTTTATTGGTAGTGCTTCTTCACATCTCGAAGCATTTAAAAACCAAATCTTTTCTCTTTGCCACTTGCTTCCATTTTCTCTCCTGCATACGTAAACAGTTTGATTACAGACTCTCAAAGTTGTCCCACTTTAGAAGCAGATTTCAGAAAAAGCATGCATTGTGAAAGCTTACAGCTTTTCTAGCATTTAACTTTACATTAAGCATCATTAATGTGTCCTTATGGATATTCTCACAAGACTAAATGCTATGAAGAGTTATGAATATGGTGTCAGACTAACAATATATCTGATCGTGACTGTTGCCATGCAGAACTAGGCAGCATTGTGCGCTCATGATGAGTAATGCGCAGTTCCTGTTTGGTGGCCTTCTCTTACATTAATATTAAAAAGCTCTTCAAGAGTACGAGTGGGCTTTGTGTTTGATGTATGACTGTCGATGGAAAGATTAATGTAAGCAGCCTAACTTAAAAAAAACAAACAAACAAAAAACCCACACAAATCCAGTGGATCCTCCCAACTCCTGTTACTAAATACAAGTGTCTGCCATCAGTGAAAGTAATGTGTTTGACAAGGGCCTTAATCTATGTGACAGTCATTATCAGCGAGTGTTACTAAGCATATGTTCCATAACAATCACCAGTAGCTTTGAAATTATGCAAACTGTGAACCCATGTTTTTTTTTATAGAATATGAAGGTAAAGATGAAATAGCAAGTCAGTGATTATACAAAACATAAGTCCTATAAATGGCTCCACATATTCGTCTTTTGGTGTCTGCAAACAAAACATGCCATAAATAGCAGCGTTTCCTCTTTAGGGGATAAGACTAAATATCCCTTTCTCCCACAGTGAAGTGGAGAATGCATACTAGGGGGAAATACAGAAAGTCAACCACAAAAAAAGAAATTACTAAATTTAAAAATCACGGGAAAATGTTTCTGCATTGTTTAGGCAATAAATAGAAGTAGAAGATGTTGCTGCAACATTTTTTTTCTTAAGCGACATTTTTCGTTTTAAAGTCTTTACTTTCACCATGATCCCTAACCTTGACCACTGCAGTCCGTTTGACAATCAGCTGATGAAAAGCCAGCAGAGCCCCTGTTGCTGCCACCCCCCGTCAAATCCACCGAACCAGCGGTGTTGACGGTCAAACGTGCACGTAGCTACTATAGATGTCTCTACAAGTTCGAGGATCGATCTTTTGTTATTCAAATGTCAGCCCCTTTATCTGAAAAGCGTAAACGCTGCAATAACCAGCTGGCAGCAGTTTAGGATCACATGCTATCTGCAGCAGTGTCATCCATCCCAGAACTTCACTTTCATTACTGGCATATAAATAGCAAGACGAAGAAGAAAACAGACACTTTTCCCCAGCAATCACAAAAATGACTGAGAATAGTGTCTTACCTATTGTGGTTACTGCTGAACTTCTTATTTCGGAATTTCCTTTGCCTCTGGTAGTTTGTGTTCTGATTTGATGGAAACGTCGAGGCATATCCATGTTCACACTCTGTTGGAAAAAAAAACTGGTGGTTAACTGACTAGCTACTTTTTTCTTTTGGGGGACACTTTCTACTTCGAAAATCACCCTTTTTGAGCCGACAACCAGTACAGGGTTGTCACTGCCAACTGAGACATTTGGAAATGTTATTACCTCTTTCTCTCCTTTCTATGTATTCTGCTGCTTCCAGTAACCGCTGGATATTTATTAGCTGAACAGCCGTCATTCTTTCCTGAGGCTGGCTGTGTTGGACGTTGCAATCTAGCTTTGCAAGCAGCAGCAACGACCGCTTTTTAATTACAGGGAAGACAGTGCATTGGTTATTATTAAAACTGACGTGTTATATCCTTGTTCCGTGCCTTTGCTGGCTCATGAACAGCCTTCGCCAAAAGGGAAGGAAAGAAAAAAAATCCAGTGTTCGCAAGCTAGCAAGCTACAGCCAATCCTCGCCAGAATTCACTGTTAGAAAAAGAAAGCGTATCAAAATATTTAAAAGTTTCTACGAAACACGATATCAAATTTTTACAAAATTGGATAAAAACAATATAAAACGTCCCCGAGGGAACCCTGAACCAGCAATGCGCGTGCTGCAGCTCGTTTCCTCTCCTTTCCTGTTTGTTTACTTAGCTGCTCAGCTGAGAGGCGGGGATCCAGCGGCGGGAGAGGCCGGCCTAAGTGCAATGCATTCTGGGAAATCGAGTATTTTGGTGAATATGGTCCATTTTACCTCAAACGCAAACATTCCATTAAGTTCACAATTTAGCCCACCTTTACTGAGATATATATCGATTGGAAAATCATTCACGATTGTAATAATGTTTCAACTGCAACTACAACAGGTCAGTGTAAATTAATACATACATCTGGCAGAGTTCCAGTGCACAGATCAGCAGAAATTATTTTAAAAAATGGTGTGTTTACTATTGTTCTTGCAAAGTTTAGGAACGTTGTTGCTTCTTTTCATGACAACGTCATAAATGCATGACAAAAAATAATAAAGCATTAATTAGGGCTGCTTTTCATATTTAAATTACTAAATATCCATGTAATTCCATATTCTTGCCAGACTACGAGTCCTATAGAAAAGCCCTACAAATCCCATCCTTCACTGGGACAGTAGGCGTGTCTTGGTCGGCTGTAGCCAGGCCCAGCAACACGTGACGTTGCTATCGAGCGTAACTTCGATTGGCGAAAGGCTTTGACAGGCGGCGAGGGTTGAGCTCGCCTCTAGCCAACCGCAGGAACCTTGCGCCATGTGGAAGCCAGTGCGACACGCCCCCCAAAATAGCAGGAAGCAAACAATCGAGAGGACTGCTTTCTGTAGAAAATTTCCCACGTTGCATTATTATAGTCGATATCACTTCAAAGGCTTTCGCAGCGCGTTTCACCCAACGTGACTGACCTTTCTGCACGAAAAATGCCGTGCACAGAAAAATGCATATATAAATTCGTCTTTTCGGTCTTTTAAAGTCACGAGTTAGATGAAAGCGAAGCCATGAAAATGATCATAAAGAGTCGTTTTTAGTAGTGCATTGCCCAGATAACATGTCATTACATTGGATACGTGCCAATCCAATACCCATCTGAATGATCGTGCTTTCTGCAATCAGCCAACTTATCTATAATTACATCATTTCTTATAGCGTGATAAACAAGAAAATCACGCAAGGTCGGATATTTTCTAAAAGGTCGAGTCAACGCCGCGAGCTATAGCCGTGGCGTTTATCTATAAAGTTTCAGTTTGTTTCACCGATCGAGTCTGCGGGGGCACAATGACATCATCCTAAACTGAGTTGGAGGGCGCTGCAATGTGGTCAGATTTATTATAACGGAATCGTAGCCAACATTCACACCCACACACCTAATCATTATGTCATATTGCTTTGTCTATGCAGCAGGGAGGTACAAAAATTATAGATCCCTGTGTTGGGAGTTGTGGAGAGTGACATAGCTCTACACGAAGATAATGCGGATAATGCAGGTAAAAATAGTCCGTAAAATTACGAAAGCTTATATTTTTCTCCCCTCCCGTAACTGCAATAAGTAAGGTCACCTAAATCAGTCTGGTGCTCTTTCATATTCTGTGTTTACTGCAGGCAGCGGTGCTTAGTTGAATGAACTCAACCCTTTGTTGTCTGAATCTGTTGACAGTGAAGTCTTTTTTTTTTCCTTCCTGAAATTCAGATGCAAAGGGGGAAAAAGATCAAACGCAGCACACAAATAAAACTCACTTCCGTCCTTCCTCTCGGCGCTCTCAAGAAACCTAGCAGCCTCCAGCAAAACTTGTACATTTTTCAGAAAAGTGTTGATCTGCTCCATGTGGGAGTCTTTGGAGTTGAAGACGTCATTGAAAGGACAACTAGACATCTCGAAATCTTGCTGATCCAAGAGAGACGCATCGGAATCAAAAAAGAACTCCTCACTCTTCAAACTTCTTCTTTGCCTCTCACTTTTGGCCATTTCCCCCCCTCTTAGTTTCCGAGCTTTCTGGCGACGGGCTGAGCGCAATTCGCAGTGAGGCAGCTTCTGGGGGACGCTGCTCTTGTCAGATGGTGTCTCTTTTCTTTCTTTCTTTTCTTTTTTTTTTTTTTATGAATGCAGGGTGTTTAATGTGGAGCAGTGGCCAATGTCAGTAGATGATGGTGCATGGGAAAACAGGGAGCCCGGCCCCTTAGAGTCTAAGGATTCCGCATGGTCCCTGTGCCCGCCCTTGAAGAGAATACAGAATCGTGCATGCATGGACACTATACCAATGAATCATATTTACATGTTAACATTACATAAGAGTTTCATAATTCTGTTTTACGTGGCATCACATTAAACAAAAATAAGCACAACTTGAGTTTAAACAGCAATGGCAGGTTTGGGACTAACAGCTTTTATTGTATTCTACTGCTGTTTACAGAAGTCAAGCTATGAGAAAGGCATTTAAAACTTGATTTGAAGGTAAAAATAGTTTTTGTTGTTTTAATTTGTTACAAAGAAGTAGGAAGTTATTATTTTCTTCACTGACCACGCTATTTGAGCAAATAAAAAGGTTAAAAAAAATAAAATAAACGAGGCTCTGTGCATGTTTATCATGCCTATACTGTTTTCTCACCAGCATTTTTTCCAGATCTTTATGCCATAGTATACTCCAAACTGAACCTCCCACTGAAAGTTACCATCTGTAAATCCAAACAAAGATCAGTACTGGAGATTACTGGGCTACAAACATGTCTAGTCATGTTCCTGGGTCAATGGCCTAGGATTTCAGAACTCAGACTTTTTATTAAATATGTTATTATTTATTCCTTTGTATGCTTGTTTCTTTTATAATCAATTGTGTTGTTTAGCTGCAGTTGCTTTTTGTAGTTGAGTTTAGTTAATTTAGTTGTATCTCCAGGTTTAATTTCCTCTTATTCATTAGTCTCTATGGTATCTTAGCTCTAGGTGTCAATTGTTTCAGTATTTTCTTGTATTTTGCCTCTTCTGTTCCCATTGGGTTTTGAGTCTTGATTACAGTTTGTTTTCTATAAGCTCTTGTTTTCCCTTTTATATAAAGTTTTCTATATTCTTTTCAGTAACTCACTTCCTGTTTTACTTTGACAGTAAACTAGCTTTTGTATTTAGTTTTACTTTCTGGTCTTGTTTTAATTAGCTTCAGCTGTGTCCCCACACCCTCACATGTCCACGTTTCTTGATTACCTCATGTGTATTTAAGGCTTCAGTTTGACTCAGTTCTTTGTTGCATCATACTGTTTACTTGCTCAGTTTCCTTAGCATATTCGCTGTGTGGCTATTGTAGTCATTCCTGAAATCTGTAGTGTTCTGTGCCCTTTGTTCTTACAAGTTTGCTTCTAAAGTTTGCATTTGAGTCCCTCACTGCATATGTTTGCAGCATTGTAGGCCTGCAAGAAGACAAGCCTAAGATGAATTTACTATAAAAACACACACAAATTCCCAAATCTGAGCTTTAAAGAGAGGTGAGAAAGAGGAGCTTGAAGAACTGTGTTAGTATAAGACTGATCCCACTGAAATGACAGAAAGGGTAACTGAGAGATAAGTTCTTAGCCTTGATCTTGTGCCATTTTCAGTAGACCTTTAGTTAAGATGTTTTTATACTGCCGCAGAGTCCATTTTGAACCAGAACATGTCGAGGCAGAAGCCTGTATGAAGCCCTGATACACCCCCTCACTTTGCCACTTCAAAGAGCCAGCAGCAGCCCGTGATCGTTTGATGTAAAGTTCACAGAAGCAGAAACTTTAGTCCGACACAAGGGGGAATCTCTGAAGGTCCCTCCTTCCCCTGCCCCACCACCTCTTTACCCTCTGTGAGGGGTAGCTATGGACGAAGGAAAGCCATTTCAGAGGGATCCCGATTGGACTTTGAAAGGTGCCAGCGCCAGCACATGACAAAATGCGTGGATTTTCAAAAGGGCTTGGCAAAACCTCTTTGGGATTTCAGGACAGAGTTGAACATTATAGGTTACTGGGCCTACTTTTGTAGGCTCTGCTTTTCATGCTGTCTTTGCTTCCTGAAGTGCATAGCTCCAGGGCAACTTTTTTTTGTCAGTGAGCAAAGTGTTTATATAGCAATAGACATGAAAAGTATAGCATGAAAAGCTCTAGACGCAATAATAATATTTTCCTCCTCCTGAAGGTTTGGGCCATTCAGGTCACGTGCATTAGGAGGGATAAGAGCTGCTAAGCAGAAGGGAGTCATGTGTCCCAGCAGGAAACACTGGTAACAGTGAGACGCTACAGACTGAAAGAGACTATTGCTTAGGGGTACGTATGTCCTGTGACATACTGTTTGAAGCTCCCCACACACAGACACTCAAACCACTCATCTTCTGGCTATTATTCTGATTAAAGGCTACCCCGTGATCTTTACTTTAAAGGTAAAACCTATGACCAAACAAGACGTAGTGAACTATAAACATCAAGAGAGGAGACAGGAACAGAGGTCAGGCATTTTCAAGGAGACACGCTCATTTTTACGAGCCTAAGGAACAAACCACAGCTCATAAATTAGGGGCATTAGGAGAGGCAAGGGACTGTGATAGGAAGTTACTAGTTTCATATAATGGAGATAAAGTTGCTAAGAAAAAATATGTAATTAAATTACAGTTACTTACTTACATAGAGACCCCCCCGAGAGAGCATTTAAAGATAGGGCATTATCTCATCATTGGTATTGTCTTTCTCCTATTTTAGGGTCGTTATCTTACAAGATAAAGATATATATATATATATATATATATATAATAAACAAAGTTAAATGGAAAAAGCAGAATTGTCAAAATGTTAGTGATTACAAAATGATAAGATGCCATTATATTCTGCATGGTAAAAGGCTTATTGAATAAAATACTCATTTTGTTGCTTTCCACTTGAATGTGAACTGCCTCTGCCAGTCAAGAGTGCATTTCTCCAAGCAACATGAGTCTGCCGTGGCCTGCGACCGGCCAGAGCAGGTGGGTGGGCATGTCGGTGTACAAGAACGTCTTTCAGTACGAGACATTCAATAGTATCTTCCTCCTCAGAACAGGAAAATGCTCTGAAATGACTCTACGGTGCACAGCTTGTTTACCAGGTGCGAAAATGCTGTTAAATCTGTAACCTTTAGAAGATAGCTCTGCTCCATCGCCTAGTTTAAAACTTCTGCTAGTGTAGGAATGCAAATTGACTGAAATATACTAAGTTAGACAACTCAATACTGGAACAATTATTCATTATTTTTTTTCATCTTTCACAGAATGACAAAATAACACATTTTAAAAGGCTGAGACAGGAAGAGAGCATTCTGGCAATGTGCCCAAGGATCAAAACAACTTCTTCAGTGTCTCCTTTGGTTTTTTCTTTCCCTATCCCACCATTGGCATACACTGATGAGACAGCTGCATGAGATAGTGCGGTATCCCGACCTTTGCTTCAATGACAGAAAGCTATCACTTTAACAGATTGATGAAGCCAGCAATATTACACATTCGAGGTCTTAAAAGGCCTTAAGATGGCAAATTCAGGGAGCATGTTAGCATGCTGACGTTAGCATTAAAAGCTTAAAGTGCCACTGTGAGCCTCAAAGAGCTGCTAGCTAAGTTTTACCTGAGAAATTACTTATGAAGTGTGAACTGCTGACTTTAGTTAGTTGAATGATTCAGGACTAGCATTCTGAATTTAAATGTAGAGGAGCTACAGTGATATGATGATGATGATAAAGTAAAGGCAATGATGACAATCCATGATTAAAATTTATGACAAGTAACTACGTTTTCAGAGGATGTGAAAACACTTTGAGGCATATTGAACACTGACGTAATCCTGTTTCGCCTTGGGGCAAATTTCAGAGTTTGATTTTGCAGCAGTCATTATGCATCATCTTCGAATCAACGTCATCCGCCGAGTCTCGGTGGACTGAAGTGATATTAGAACACGACCGAATGAAACTCTCAAATCTTTCAAACGCACAACACAAGGAAGCTAAATGGATTGCCACAATAAAGATGCACCATAATGGTCTCTCTCACCCCTTATTGCTCCCATGAAAACTCACTGACATTTTCATAAATGTCACCAATTTACATCATTCTCGGAGGACCACTTCTGCTAGTGGTGTTCATGGGTAATTATACAACATCCACTATGTGCACCTCCGCACTCAGGAGGGAAGAGTTGGTGGAGAAGAGGGGAAAAAAACCAACATAGAGTAATATAAGGAGGAAGAAAATTGTTAAAATGACAATGTGAGAGTGGAGAGAATATAAACGAAGCTCCTCACAATGAACATGCACAGCCCTCCTGAGTGACACTTTTGTTCTAGCGTTGGGGCTGAGAGATTTAAAGAGTGGCTATTCATACTGCTGACCTTTTTACAGCTTTGTGTTCTTGTCTGGTTAGTTTTCCAAAACACCAGAAGCACCCCTTTGCTTCCCATTCACCAAAGGGAAGCCATTTGAGCTCAACCTATGCTGTTTCCACACGAGTAAAAGTGTAAAGCAAAAGAGAACTGCTTTAGAAGACGTGTCTGTGAAGGTTCTCAGAAGACACACAGTACTTGTGCATGGCTAAAATGCAGAGTGCTGTAGGAATGTCTAATGTAAAGATACATATGAAATACTAACAATAAAAAAACATGGTATTTTCTGAGAGTGGTAGGCGACAACGTGAGTGTGAGCGGAAGTGTAACACTAATCTAAATCAGTCTTTTTTCTGTCGTTTTGGCCTGTTGCTGTGGTTAACAAGACCTCTGACAGAGCCCCTCATTCTTAACCTTTGTGTCTCCTCCTCATCACCCATGTTTGTTCTCCATGGGAGGTCAAGCCTGATCACACAAACACTAAATACATGTCGTGCCTTGCTGTCTTTTCCCCCTTCAGAGATCAATTACTGTAATTTATGGGCTCCACGTGAAACAGCTATGGTGGATCTTTACAATAACGTGCGCGCACACACAAGTCAGCAAATCCCGGGCTGAATTGTCGTAGTTACATAACAAATAGCTATCTCTGTGCTTCAGTTACATCTATTTACAAAACTCACTGTGCAAACAGAAAGCCAGCTAGCACAGGTGTCCGTTTATAATTGCTGCCTGCACAAAACATCGTCCATCAGATAGAGCAAGTGCTTGTTCAAGGAAAATGATTGGGTGTGGGTGACAAAGCTTTTTTTTTTTCAGGAGCTTCTTCTACTGACCTCATGTTGACACTGCAGGCTATGCTACTGTCAGCGAGCTTATTTACCAAAGGGCCACAAGCTGTGGGGTTCTCTGCTTTGTCAGGGATTTCTAGCCAAGATACTATAGTCTTCCATCAAGATTGCAGTCAGGCCTTTCCTTTGTTTTGCTCAAACCATACGGCCACTGGGGGAAAGCTTCCTGGGTATAATCTCCATTTCAGGATATTTTCAGCCTTTCCTTGTGATACAGTATCAAAACAACACATTATACAGCCCCACCCTAACCTCTTCCTCAAATCAGCAATGCTGATGCAGCTACTACTACACCTCTCAGTCTCAATTCTCACTTCCTGTCTCAACACTCTTCCCTGGGCACATTTTCACCACATCTTAAAATGCCACTCCTAGAACACACCTGCAGCATTAACAGCACCTGTTCCCTCACAAATATGCTGATGAACTGACAACTAGAACGTAAACCTAACAGGCGACAGACTAGTGTCTCCCCTCCCAGGGGCAGTTGCCCTTTACCTCCCGATGACCATTGTTCGCCTCCGTTCCCAGGCACTGACAACCGGTGACAATAGCCACAGCAGGAAAGTCAGGAAAGTGGAAAGCAAGTGCCCACGTGAGAAAATGCATACAAGAAAACATGTTTACGCATACATCCAAAGATGCATTGTTGCACATTTTACAGGCAGCATAACAACAGAGTGAAACAAACAAACTCGGCTGCACAAAGAACTGAAACAAAGGGCAAAATCGGAGTTGTGTGCAAAAACACGCAAAGATGAGGAAGCAACGAAAAACACAGCACAGACATGAATTCAAGCGATGGGAGGGGTGAGGTACACAGAATGGCATAGACACTGTTACAAACCGTCCCGTGCAACGCCCTATAAAGTATAGCAGAGAGAAGTCTGATGGTAAATGCTCATTAAGAGTTTAAGGGAATCACATAAAACCTGCACAGAGAGTACATACACATGCTCACAGATCTTTTTACCCAGTTAAGTAGAAAGATAGACAAAGAGGCAGATAGGGGGGAAAGACACACTTCCAACATGTTCATTCTCTGCTGTCAGTGAGAACAGGAATGAAGACCAGTGAGAAAATACTTCACATGCTAAGCTGTCATTTATCCACAGGGGCCTCAGACTGCTGTCTCTGCGACTCCACTGGAGGTGCAGCATCGTACGCCCCTGAAGATATTAAAACAACCTTCCCTATAGCCACCCGCCTTTACAGTGCTTCTCTGATGTGGGATGTTGCCAAATTATCCAGGGGGACCTTGGGGCAGTGTGTCTCCTCTGCAAATTAGAGAGTAGAGACAGCTAAGGAAGATCAGAAAAAGAGGGTGTGCGCGGGACAGAGAGAGAATGAGAAAGAGACTGCGGAATCAAAGAGCTAATGACTTGCATAGGAGGGGGGACATAATGGGACTCGAGCAAAACAAGTCGATGGAAAAACAGGACGAGAAACAGGAAGAGACATGACCTCATCCTATGTTCCTTGTTTAGCCTGATTATACTAGTAAATGGCAAAATAGCATTCATTTGTGCTCTCCAGCAGGTGCTACTGGAATCGTAGTAGTGATGACTCCCTCCTGGTCACTTCCTAGAAAACATCCGTGGGTTTCTAGGGACTGCCAAGTACATTCTGTTTCTTATGGGTTATATAAAGTTAACACAGAAAAAAGGATTTTTTTCTTCCACTTTTGTTCAAATTTAAACAATCATAAAAATTCAGTTTATTCCAGAAATGAACCTAACAGTGTTTAAATTGATAATTATACTTTTACTGACGATGCAAAGCCCACTCTTTGTGTATTGGTTTATTAGTTTCTTTATGTGTTACTCAAACAGTAGGTTGATTACAGATTCTTTGTCACAGTGGTAACCAGTGACCTCTCACCCACATTATCCTTTAAATACAGAATTTTCCTTTCCAGTGATCCTCCAACTTTGGCGATTTATTTAAGCTCCAAAATGTTCTTATGTCTCCTTCTGAGATCCACCTGTTGGCTCAGGGGGGATGTTTTACTCAACGCTCCCTGATCTGTAATTGGGTCATGTATTATGACGTGTTTTTTGTTACCGTTTCTTTATCAATGTGTAATTGAAAAAGCGTTTTTGTTGCATATGGCAAGTAAATTATCATCCACGAAAAACGTTCTAGCGTCGTTGATTATCTAAAATGTTGCCTGCAGATTATGTCAAGCAGAAACCTTTATTCCGGTTGTTGTTTTAAGTCATTAGTTTATATATTAAAACACTACGAACGCCACACGCATTGTCTAATCCCTCCAAAACGGGAGGAGCAGTTAACACCATTGCTCTCATCTTTCCTGCAGCTGTAGATGAGTGACCTCACATCCCTGGAGAAACCAGACGATGGCGCGCACTCAAAGATGCTAAAGGAGAGGTGAGAAAAGGAGCCAGAGGAGAGAAGAAAACAGTGAAGGAGGCAGGGGAAGGCATGCTGTGGGAATCCTCTTTCTGTCATTTTCACACTGATTTCCTGTTGTCACTGCTCTTGTGTCCTGTCCCAGAGGAAATCCTCGATTCCTCTTCTTGCACACCCACAATTCTCATCTTCGGTTGTGTTTATTTCCCTTCCTGGTCTGCTAAATGCATCTTTCTTTTGGGTTTAATACCTGTGGTAGTTTCGTCTAAATTCATATCTGGCATTCTCAGGTTCTGTGTCAGACGAGCCAGCTTCATTTATTGAGCGCATTTCCAACAGGGAAGCTGAAGAGATATAAGCATATCCATTGTAGGGGTGAAAAGAAAAAGGGAAAAGGGTTGACATTGATTATTACATGTGTATGCTAAATCTGACCTTTCTGTTTATAAAATCCATCTCACGTTTACTGATCAGATGAGCTGTCCATGCTTGAACAAGTGACTGGTCTGATAGCATCAGCACAGCATCTCTTCTCTTCACATACTTACCCTTATTTTTCATTTTTTGTGTTTTCCTTTCTTTTCTTCGTACTTCTCCACCTTCCTCCCCCCGGGGTCTGTCTGTGAATCTCCTCCACTCCCTCCCCTCTCGTCTGTTTTTTGAGGCTGTTGGAGGGTGGGGAGGGGGTGCCGTCTGGCTGGGTGTGCTGCCTGCGAGAGGAGCAGCAACCTTACTTTGGGTCTTTGCTGATTTCATTATTTTCATTATTGGGAGACTTCCACCATGGCAATCCCATTAGGATAAGACGGAGCCCAGCAGGAGAGGGCACGCTGCCTGGGGGTGTCAGTCTGTGTGTGTGTGTGTGTGTTGTGCGTGTCCCACAGGATAAAACACAGCACTTAAGCATGGCTGTATTTAGCCAAATTGCCAGGGGTTTAAAATGGTAAATGTTTTAGTTTTGAAATTTGTCAGTTCAGTTCCTTCGTATAAAAGATAAACTGCTTTTGTTATTCTTTCAAATTAGCTACACAAATATGTAATAACTTAGGATTTGAATTACTGAGTTCAGTCAGACATGGTGAAGCCCAAAGTTAGCAGGCAATTTTCAGTGAGTTGACATAAATGAGCATCACTATATTTACTGTCATTTTGTTATACTGTCAGCTCACAAACAGTTAAATGATGTTTTCAAACTGAACTGGCCAAGTAAGGCTAGAACTATAAAAGTGATGCAGACAGTTTGCATGAATTTGCTATGCAGTTCTATATGAATTAATTAAAAGCAACAGTTGCCTCAAGGTGCTTTATATTGTAAGGTAAAAATCCTATAATATCAGAGAGCAACCAGATGATTTGCTATGACCAAGCACTTGGTGACAGTGGGAAGGAGAAACTCCCCATTAACAGGAAGAAAATTCCACCAGAATCATCTGCTGCGCGGAGAAAGAAAAGAGAAAAAAGGAGAGCAAAGGGAGATAGGACAAAGTACAGGCTATAGTTAAGAAAAGATGCAATTCACTGAATTGCAGTAATGCCGTATAAACGCCTGAGCTGGGGAATGAAGAGGTGAGTGGAAAAGAAGTGCTTATTAGTCTATTGCAGTGTAAACTGAGGCCTGATTTAGAATTCTTTGTAGATCTTCGTAGAGCCTATAATGTAACCTGTGATGACATTTATGCTTTTCTGGTTTATTACGTATTAATTACCATGTCATCCTGTGCCAGTGTTTTATATGCAGTACCAGCTGACAGAAAAAAAAATTGCTGGGACCTTTTTCCTTATTGGTCTATATCCAGACAGGAGAGGGACCTGATAGACAAAGGCTCTGCCTCCTACTCCGCTTTTACACACTCTAAAAGAACCACAAGTCAGCCTGTAAGCAGAGCCCTCTGTTGGGATGATGCTATCATTGAATTCTGTTCACATGAAATAATCATAAAAATACACCTATATTTATATATATCTGCATATACTATATCAAGCTCTTAATCATCATTCTATGTTCTGTCATTTCATGGTAATAGCTAATTATATATATAGTTTTTAAATTTCATTTATTTATTATATTTTTTTCAGTCTGTTCACTATGCCTTTTTTAAGATAAGAGATAAGATAAGATAGAACTTTATTAATCCCTCGGGTGGGTTCCTCTGGGAAATTCGACTTCCAAAAAAAAGCACAGCAACGACCGAAGTTACAGTTACAGAATTGTTATATATATATATATATATATATATATATACACACACACACACACACACACACACACACACACACACACACACATATATAAATACAGAGACAAATATAAATAAAATATACAAAGGGGATAAATAGAATAAATAGGAATAAAAAATAAAAATACAAGTGAATTGCACATTTCAAGTATTGAGTCTATTGCACTGTTGACTATTTACAAGAAGTATTGCACAAGGTATTGTACAGTGAGGTGAAGAGGCACTACAGCTTAGTTGTTCCCCCCTCCTTTGTCCTCCTGTTTCCCCTCCCTCTCCCCTCCAGAGAGGAGTTAAACAGTTTGATGGCGTGTGGGACAAAGGAGTTTTTAAGTCTGTTAGTTCTTGTCTTGGGGAGAAGCAACCTGTCACTGAACAGACTCTTCTGGTTGTTAATGGCCGTGTGCAGAGGATGTCTGGCATTGTCCATAATGTCCAGCAGTTTCTTTAATGTCCTTTTCTCTGCCACTGTCACCAGAGTGTCCAGCTTCATGCCGACCACAGAGCTAGCCCTCCTGATCAGTTTCTCCAGCCTGGATGAGTCCTTCTTTGCTGTGCTGCTCCCCCAGCACACCACAGCATAGAAAAGTACTCCAGCAACCACCGACTGGTAAAACATCCTCAGGAGCTTCCTGCAGATGTTAAAAGACCTCAGCCTCCTGAGGAAGTACAGTCGGCTTTGGGCTTTTTTATACAGGTGCTCTGTGTTGCATGACCAGTCCAGTTTATTGTCCACCCACAGCCCGAGGTATTTGTACTTGTTGACCACCTCCACCTCCTCCCCCTCTATCTGAACCGGCAGTGGACCTTCTCTGGACCTCCCGAAGTCCACAACCAGTTCCTTAGTCTTTGAGGTGTTGAGTTGCAGGTGGTTTGTGTGACTCCATGCGACAAAGTTCCTCACCAGACTTCTGTACTCCTCTTCCTGATCATCCCAGATACACCCCATGATGGCTGTGTCATCTGCAAACTTCTGAATATGGCATAATTCAGAGTTGTAGCAGAAGTCAGAGGTGTACAGGGTGAAGAGAAGAGGGGACAGCACAGTTCCCTGTGGTGCTCCTGTGCTGCTGACCACAGTGTCAGACGTGATGTCCTTCAGCCTGACGTACTGTGGTCTGTCGGTGAGGTAGTCGGAGATCCAAGCCACCAGGCAGGGGTCCACCTCCATCCTGTTCAGTTTTTCCTGAAGCATACAGGGCCGGATGGTATTAAAGGCACTGGAAAAGTCAAGAAACAGTATCCTGACCGTGCCTTTTCCCCCATCCAGGTGTGAGTGGGCTCTGTGTAGGAGGTACAGGATGGCATCCTCCACTCCGACACCCGCCTTGTACGCAAACTGTAGTGGGTCCTGGGCATGTTGTACCTGTGGTCGGAGGAGGTTGAGGAAGAGCCGCTCTAGAGTCTTCATAAGATGTGACGTCAGTGCCACCGGTCGGAAGTCATTCAGCTCATTGGGCCGGTTCTTTTTGGGGACCGGGGCGATGCAGGATGTCTTCCATAGGGCGGGCACTCTCCCCAGTCGCAGACTGAAGTTGAAGACTCGTTGTAGCGGCTCCCCAAGTTCAGCAGCACACGCCTTAAGCATCCTAGGACACACCTTGTCTGGGCCTGCTGCCTTTCTGGGGCGAAGCTTCCTCAGTTGCCTCCTGACCTGATCCACTGTGACACTGGGAGATGTTTGGGAGGAGGGGAGGGGGGGAGATGTCTTGCTGCTGAGAGAGGGATTGGAGGAGGGGGGTGTCATGGTGTCAGGAAGGGGGGGAAGCGAGGGAGGCAGGAGAGTGGGGAGAGGACTCTGTAGTGAAGGTGAGGGTGAGGGTGGGGGGGTTGGACAAAAATTACTTTTTGTGCCCTAATATACGTACGACATACATAAATTCATCAGATTTAATTTTGTGTTTTCTCTGCACGTGACTTATTTGTATGTAAACAAATCTGTAAAACAATTCTATGCAGAAGTCCGATACAGGGATACAGAGCCAAAACATTTTAGTTGCTGGAACATCTCTCAATAAAATCCAGTATTTGATTTTGAAAGATGACACATGAAGGTACCAAGTGAGAGTGAGAGCTTGTACAACTCCAGTGATTTTGTCACGCTGCATTCTTATGTAAATCACAGAGATACACAGACTTGCACATTCAAAAAATGTGTTACTGGAATCCTATAGATTGCACTTCCTACTATTATTGTGCATTTAAATGGAATGGAAGAACAAGGAAGCAAAATACTGCTGAAATGTTCAGCCATCTCTTTTGTTCCCTTGCCTTTTTACTAAGCCGTTCATATTTCAGACTTGTTTTACAAATCCATCAATCATCTGGGCATGAACTGGAGGGGGACAACAGGGGTTTTCGTCCAATGATTAGATAAAACTCTCAGTCTGTTCAATATGATGCCTAAAGAAACACTAATCAGAGTTTTCTCTTCAGTGCAAAGCAATACTTTTTGTTTTGCTTTTTCTTTAGCGGATGACTGAATTACTCCTGGCTGGCGCAGTAGCTGAGGGGTAGCTCAGTGTTTTTAATACTTCTGTGAAAACTGCAGACACTTGGCTACAATCTCTGTAAGAAGCAGTGCTTCCATCTCTATCTCTAAGTCTAAATGAGGCCCTTAAGAACCATAAGATGACAGAAAACAACACACATACTTATATGGCTTAAAGAATGGTCTGAATACATGTGACCAAGTGTAAGGCTAACGCAATGAACACAGTGAACTTTCACCTGGAGTAACACCAAAAGGTGAGGGCTATGATTTTCCTGCCATGTCTCAGATGCCTACAGTCAGGAGGAGTCCCCCCAAAACTCTCCAGTACTACTCCACTTCTACAACGATTATTTTTTAGGGGTCAATGGCTGCAGTTAACTTGCTACATCAGTAAAAGGCCTCTGATAATGATCAATCCATATTATATACAGTAGCACTGTATCTGGACTGAAACTGCTTTATTCTATTGCTTTGATCATTAATTTTTAGTTTCTAAATATAATTAATGGTAGAAATCCAGTTGATCATGTGCCTTATTGTCCAATTAGTTTCAGAAACAGTGTGCATGTTTGAATAACATACAGCTAGGTCTGCAAACATTTGGACAATGACACAAGATTTGCAGTTTTTTTCACAGAACATTACAACAGTAGACAGCCATTTTTACATGCCCATGCTCTGCCTGGCCTTTACTGGAGTCACGTCCCATTGTTGCAAGTTTACGGCTCTTTCTGCATTATTTTTGTCTTTTCTAAGTGAAGACATGCTCTACTGGGTTGAAATAGGATGACTGACTTGACCATGGACCCATTTCTTTGCCGTAAGAAACTTTGGGGTTTCACAGCAGTTACAAAATCTTGGTGTCCAAATACTTATGAACCTAACTGTAAAGTCTACTTAATGTAGAAATGAATAACTGTACTCCATAGTACTGCACAGGTTTCAAAGGGGTGTGGTGAGTTGGATCTGCTGATACATAAGATTTCTTACTACATTGTAAATTAAAACGCTGACTTCACAAATCCTATTGGGATTATTTAACAGTTGTTACCAAGCGTCTAGAAACAACTGATTACAGTCTGTGGCTCTTACAGTTTTTTAGCTTGATGTGCAAAAAAAACGAATTATTCTTCAAGTAGTTTGTATAATCTTACAAAATCTGGTCACACAATGCACTAATCTCAAAACAGGATCACTGGGACTTTACAGCTAGATAAAATGTTGCAAGTCTTGGTTAGATCAGTTGTAATGGCCTTTGGCACAAACAGACCCTTGAACGCATGACTGCAGCTTCCAAATTCTAAAATAAGTCTAACATTTCAGTGTCACTCTAAGTAAAATGCATGACCTTCTTGCCATAAAATTGGTGTTAAACGAAACCTGGATCACGCAGGTTATCAGAGATGTATTTACCATTATTGCTGTGCTACTCCAGCCTTAGAAAACTTACGATTGCATGGACTTGAAAACAAGCTGATGAAAGAGGAGTAATGCATGAGGTTTTTTTTTCATTCCCGTAGGGTTAGGTAATATGTTTAACTGATACTTAATTTTGCCCAGCAAGACCTGACATCAAAAAGCTTTTATAGATGTTCCAAATCATTTGATTAATATACTGACACATTTTAATTTTATACTTAGAATTTAAACTCAGAAATGAAAGTGTCCTATGTATCATTGCTTGCTCCTCAGTCTGAGTATCACTAGAAAAACGGCTAAATTTGATTAAAACAAAAAAAACAAACAAAAAAACCTTGCCTTCAAAAAGTTGGAACCACTCATGTTTAGAGTGTATTTTAGAGTCTTTTTGGTCCCTGTTTTGGTTTAATGTCTCAGAAAAAATGTTTGAAAACTTTTAGCTGGGTGACAACATCTATAGTCTTTGCTTTTTCACTTGGTAGCAACAGATGTTTTGTTATCTCATAGGTACCTGTATACTGATAGGCCTTCAAATTAGCAGGGAAAGCTACATTAAGGACAAATGCCAACTTACATGCTGTTGTCTGTTTACATTTTTTGCAGTACTCGGCACTGCTTTACATGTTTGATTGTACTGATTGGTTGAACTGAGAAGTTAAAGGCTAATTCACATTTTCACATTTGTCCTGCAGTGCCAGACTGTATTATATTCACACCTGACTGAGATTCAGCCAAAATGCAAAGCACCTCTAAACATTATCATTCTGAGGTGATCGCTTTTTCACATTCCCAGTGTAATTTCCACATGACACGAACAAGGTTTTTCCTTAAGCAGATAACATATGCAGATACAGATTGCATTTTAATGCCAGGTGTAAATTAAGCAGTGTATTTTGGCAAGTGCGCCATGAGGAGATACGTCATTCTTAGGTTGCAGGTTTGTTCCAACTACACCCACTAAGCAAAACTTCACTTTGCTGTGCTGCTGCTAATGACTCAGTATTGAGCATTGTGGTTTTCAAATGCATATGTTTGCGAAATATAGTGTCAACAAGGCCATCGGGGTGCAATAGATGTGGTTGCAGAAAGACTTTCTGTCCTACAGAAGTCTATGGGAAAGCTTCCTCTTTCCTGTGTCCTGTGTAAACACTTTGCTACTGAGTTTGTGGTATCAATACCGTGCAAAACATTAAGTCCATTTATACAATTTTGGTCTACATGTGAAAAAGGAGGATTATATTATATAAAAAGGAGGAAATTATTATGAGCCAATATGCTCATTGGCTACTTGTGATTTCCAAGTCATCAGCCAACGGTTTACAAATCAGATCTACAGAGAAGAGGCTGTGAAAATGCTCATCTTGAGACCTCACTTCCCAAGACAAATCAGTACCTTCAGCCATCCTTCGTGCTGCCTATGACATATGTTCTTCCACATTCTAGTTTGGCAAATCACACATTGTTTTTTAAGTCTGCTAATGTTAAAGCTTCTGTACTAGCATTGAACTTCTATGATCTCGCCAAGTTCTTCACAAAACTTGGGTAAACCCCCAGAACTATCTCAATAACTCATTGGAAAACTGAAATCTGACACTAAAATAGTCCCCTTTCTCCCTTTGACCAGCAATGGAAATAGGGTGACCTTAGCAGTTGGTTGTTTCTGGGTAAGTAGGTCCAGGATGGGCCTCAAGCAAGGCAGAGGCCCAGCCAAACAATAGGAGCCAAAGGGAAAGAGCAGTGGAGGGGGTCCTCCAACCTCTACAGCCAAAACTAGGTCTTCCATTCACTGAGTTGTTGTCCACAGACAATGGGGCCGTATGGGGGTGAGGGAGAAGTGAGTCAGAACTTTAGGGCCATGTTTAGCTTGTTGGTGCCAGGCAAGCATATTTAGGTGTGTGTGTTTATGTGCTGTGCTTATTTTTAAATGACAAACCCATCTACATAAGCAAAACAGAGAGCACAGACAGAAAGAGGCCTTATAGATTAGCAGTCCCATTGTGGCTCCTCAGCAGTCTAAATATGTCTCCCCATTGGACATCTGCGCCTTACCAAAAGCAAACGGCTCGCCTCTATTCTTCTCCCACTCTTATAGCTTCTGAATGGTGATTTGATGTGTATTGTTCAGCTCTCTGGTCATGAACCATGCTCTGTGATATTTTACTCCCAAAGAGGTTTTAAAAAAAGTTGAATGGGCCCTTTAGTATCCCATTTCCATTGCTGATTACATGTCAGATGTCACGTTTTTTCCTCTGTTTTGCCCATTCTGCCTCTCGCTGGATATTAAAATGAATTATGGGTTAAGGTGCAGCTGTCACTATATGGAAGTTTTAGTTTACTTTCTTCGTTTTGCCTTTACGTTTGATGTTTAAATTTGTGAGTCTTGATTCACTTTTCGGTGAAAATTGACTTTAATGGAAAGTTATTGCTCCACTGATTAATTCAAACATTATCTTTGAGGAGGGGTGTCTGGTCTTTTTCTCTCAAAAGTCTGGGCAGAGACACTGAGCTATGTGAACAATTTCGGCAAGTCAATCGGCAACTCCCAGGCAAACACAGCCTGCCATTGTGTGCCAGTGTGATGGGAGAAACTGCGGAGAAGAAAGAAGAGGGAAAAGTTGATATGCCATACTGTGTAACTGAGAGGAGGGACAGAGCTGAACAGAGCCAGCTGCAGAGGAAAAGAAATGACTGTTTCTAATTCTTTCTTTCTTTCTTTCTTTCTTTCTTTCTTTCTTTCTTTCTTTCTTTCTTTCTTTCTTTCTTTCTTTCTTTCTTTCTTTCTTTCTTTCTTTCTTTCTTTCTTTCTGTAAGATGGCAAAGGATGAGTAGAATTTACTGATAAACAGAAAGGGGTCGAATTGCCTCCACCTTGAAGAAAATCTTTAATTCGGCCCCTCTTTTGCGGGCTGTTCTAATTGTGGTTGTATACGTGTGTGTGAAGGGGTGTGCAGAGAAGAAATGGGTAGCTATCCCCCCTTCTTAGACAAAGGCGCAGATGGCTGGCCCTTCTCAGCTTTGGGGTGGGGTGGTGCAAGCAGACGCCCGCAATGGAGCTCCATGCCCTCCCATGGAGTTCATTTCAGTTCCCCACTGAAAGAGACAGCAGACGGGGGCGGGGGGGTTGCCTATAACAAGAAGGTTTTAGAGATCCTGACCTCACCTCCTCTTCAGCACCCCAATGCCCACTCACCACTGGCCCACTAGCCTTACCACTCAATATGTCACATAGGAAGGTGGGAGGAATGCCAAAGCACAGAGGGGGGATAGGACCAGACTGAGCCAACCTGGCCATACCCAAAAAAGGGTGGTTTAAGTTAAAGAGATCAGACTGTGCTCAGTTTGGTTTAACAGAGATTAGCTATCTTAATTTTGCACTGTAATGTAAAGGGAAAAAATGGACAAAATGAGTATAGCATATCCACTGTCCTTATCTTCAGGAAGATGGGGAGACATCTGGGCGTGCAATTTTACAAAGCAGCAACCTCCATGGCTTTAAAAAGGAAGCTGACTTGGAAGTGAAGATAACTGCTGTTCCTAGAGTGGCCACTTGAAGCTGGCTTCTAAAAGCCATATTTCGATATTAAAAGGGCTCTTGTGTTTGGCCACGAGAAGCTTCTCCAAAGATGTCAGTCATGACATTGACCCTCTCACCCTCATCAGTATCAAATCATCTGCTAAGAACCCCTGGAATTATTATTTTCTGACATCTACTATTTGGAACTTTTAGTACACATTTTAATTTTAATTCCACCTTAATTTATAACTCATTTTGCATGTACTCAAAAAAGGGCTCCAGGGCTTGTCTCAGTCATCCGTAACCCATCTTCAGTGGGTCTGCAACATAGCAGCTAGGCTGCTAACAAAAACTAGCTTGTGCTAGCAGTTCACCTGTTCACTAGCTTCCAGATCTTTTTTAAAAATGTTGTTAATAACAAATAAATGCCTAATGACCAGGCTTCTGCTGACACCTGATGTGATCAGGGTCTCTTAACTGTTCCACACTCTCAATTTTAAAATCAGTCTCAAATCCTGTTTTTGAGATTCTAATGCCTAGTCTATCATCTCAGCTGAATCTGTGGCTTGTTTTAAATGACCACAAGCTGAAAACTCATTTTTTAAAGGTTAGCATTTTCTTAACTGACCACATGTTTGACTGTTTGTCTAAATGCTTGAACATGTATTCTTATCCTTAACATGCAATTTATTCAACTGTGAAGCACTCTGTAATGTAATGCATGTTTTAAAAGATCTCTATAGTTCATTTTCCCCTTTAATAAAAAATTTATGCATGCAAGTAACTGTAACTGTTGGGCAGCTGGGTTTTTTAAACTCTTCCATGTGCAGGTCTCTCCCAGGACTGGCTCCAAGATGGAGTGCTGGTCACACCAAACCAGGTGAGGTAACACAATCCATTGGTGTTTCCTTCATAGAGGTGTTGTGAATTGCACTTTATCAAGCTACTCACCCAGGACCAGTTTGCCTTGGGAGACCACACCAGGGGAAATTGCTCCTGGGATCACATAAACCCCTCCGACATGAAAAGGTGTCGGTGTTCCAAATAGAGCTACCACTGCTAGTGTGCTGTGAGCTATTTTGCATATCCAGCTGGGAGAATGCCCCGGTGTTTACCCGGGACACATCAGAATACATCTTTCGGGCTCTCACCTGGTTTGGAAATGCCGCTGTTGTGTCACTGGAAGACCTGGAAGAGGTGATCGTGAATGGATGAATGGGATAGATGGGAAGACTTTTTGCTACATCTTACTTAGTCAGTTTTGGGCCAAGGCATGCTTGCTGCGTTGCTAGTTTTCCATTCATTATACACAGCTAAGCTGGTTTTAGAGTCGACGTGATGCATGTGGTAAGCATCTTTTCATCTAACCCTCACAAGACAGCAAATCAGAATAATAATCAAAATGTTGACCTATTTCTTTAAAAACTGACGCCAACCTCCAAAAGAGATAACGTATCACAAAAATCGAGAGCTACACGGTTAGCTAAACACAGATAGTGACAAAGACAGAGATGAAGCGATAGAGAAAGAAAAAGGGGGACTATTTAAGCCAAAGTTATCATTCCCTCACTCTTATCTCACATACTTGTTTTATCTTTTGAAGGAGGTTGTTTTCATGTTTATTCATGTCACAGTCACCCACATTAACTTGACCCAAAGTAGGCTGCCTTGTTTTGTTCATTTAATCCACCTCAGACATCTTGTTCGGTTCACAGAGCTCTCAATCTTCCCACTCATGTTTAGGCTACACAAAAACATGTCAACATATATTGTGTACTTTCCCTAAGAGGGGTTTGATTAAGGGCAGGATTCGGTGAGAGATAATCTGCAGGTGATTATCTGTGGTAGATAGGAACGAGGAGTGGGAGGCAAATTCATAATTCCTATGTAATACACAGCACTTAGTCCCTTTGACCCAATGACCCATATCCTGCCTTGTTAAGGGGGAGCCTATATTGTGATACTGAAAGGCTTACAATGGCTTAACTGGAGAGACCTCAGGCACAGAGTGGCGCTTGTCAGCCCACTCCTGATCCAGGGGGATTTCACCACAATGTGTGCATTATAATGGATAGTGGGGTGTATGCAGGGGCTATGGCAGCTGTCCCATACACTGTACACAAAGTATAGTAGATATGTGAGTGTTAATGGAAGAAGAAGGGAGGGAGATAAGATTGTTGGCAAGTCAAGAAATTGTTTATTGGTCAAAGGATGAACCATGTTGTGTAAATGTCTGCCTGTGAGTGTGTGGTTTAAGATATTTTAAGCCATATTTAAAAGGGATGTTTGAGAGTTTAGACTTAGTTCTTAGTTTCAGATTAGAATGATTTTTAGATTAGGGTTAGAACAGGCATTGAGGTTTAGGATACAGTATGTTAACAATTATCCTCAAAAGTATAAAAATACTAGAGTATGCCTAAGTGCATGCATGCCTTTCTGATAGTCCTTTAAATCAGCTACTGAGACAAGAGTAAGACGTGCCCTTTTAGATTAAACATTTATGCATACTTAACCAGATTTCTGAGTATGTGCTATCCAGTTTGTGTCGATTCGGTATGCATTTGTGCACATGAATGTGCGCATTGCAGAGTGAGAGAGATAAAGGGTGGATTGTTTTTCAGTCTGTACGCATGAAGACATTGTGTGTATAATGGGACAAAGGACAAGAAATGCACGAGACAAGGTTTTATGTTATAGTCGTGTAGTGTGTGTAGAGTCGCCGAGTGTAGCCTGACAGCGAGAAGTCGCAGAGCCCTCGTTAGTAGCCAGTGAATGGAGGCCAGTGTGACCCGAGTAGCAGTGCGCAGAGAGGAAAACATGACAGAAACATTTTTTCCCTCACGCTTTTTACTTTTTGACAACTTACAGCAACACAACACCAACAGTAGAGGAGTAGTGTTCTGTAACCAGCTGCAGCAGCTACATGTGTGTTTGTTGCTTCGTGAATGTAAATCAGACTAATTGTTTTTTTTGCAGTTAAGTGATGTGACGATGAACAGTTGCAATAACTGTAGTGCATTGTAAGCACTGCACAACAGCATGATATACCAGCAATTACACATCTTAAAGTCTGGTTAAAACAATGTAAAAGTAAACATGCAGACTCTGACTCCACTTTTAGGTCACAGCAGTGACGAGGGTGTTGGTATGAGGGTCAACATCTAAAGTGACCTGTGACTGTGCTCCACGCTGAGTTTAATGTGTGTCATAAACCGCTCGGAGTGAACAGAGCGGACGATAGGTCAGATGTGAGTTGAAAGCTTGCGCATGAGCCCACATCAAACACAGTGGTTTTTGTGTGGAGAGGTTCTAGTCTCATCGGCAAATGAAAATAATTTCCCTTGTGGGAAGCGTGAAATTGGGAAAATTCTGCCAGCAAATGTGATTACCATAATTTCTTTTTCTATTCAATACAATAGACAATGAACGTCGCACATATTAATCTAACATCTGGATGATGGTGATTAACCTTTTATCGTATGGTGGCTTTTTATTTTAGCGTAAAGTCTTCCCACGTGAAAAAAGAATCAATAAAGATAGATTTTAAATTGTAAATCTATATGTACACATAAATTAAGAATTAGACTATTGGTGTTTAATTCAAAATTTAAACTTATGTGATAAAATATGAAAGCGGCTACTCACAAGGAAATCATATTGTGAGACATACAAATATTAAAATTGACACAATAAATACAGAAATCACAAACAGTTCTTTTTTTACAGCAGCTGACCTTTAGAGTGATTTATATGCAAATGTACCAAGTACGATATTGCGTTTTTAATTTTTAAGAGCCAGACTTTTATGCCCTTCCCCTATTTCAAGCAAAACTTCAAACTCCGTTCTAGCGTGAAGATACAACTGGACAGAAGGTTTATCTTGATTCACAGTCTCCTCTGTCTGCAGTCTTTCACCTCTCTCCACCTCTCATATCTTCCCTCTGTCTGCAACACCATTTCCTCCCCTCTGCCCTTCATCCTCACCCTCCTTTTTTTTCCCTTCTTCCTTCTTGGCAGAGAGTGGTTCGCTGGGGAGTCACACTTCTGTCCCTCCTCCCTTCGATATCACCCACTGTTGCTGTTGTTGCCCTCCAAATCTCTGCTGGCAGACTACGGATGGGATGAGTGAGGCAGATAGAAAGAAATAGACTTGTACCTCTCCACTAAACTCACCTCGTCATCCCCCACTACTGTTGTTGTCACCCCTCCAAATCTCTGCTGGCAAGCTACAGACACATAGAGATAGAGAGGGGAGGTAGGAGGCAGGAGGGAGGAGAGTTGAGTCTTCTCAACAGGGGGATAGTTCTCAGGACGGCAGGAAATTGCCCATGTTGTTTTTCGGTAATCCTTTTTTAATATCAGGTTTTGGGACCAAGGGGGTGGGAGAGGGTACGAGTGCGTGAGTGTAGAGAGAGACACAATAGAGGGATCCAGGCCAGACAAAACGATTGGCGGCTCCCAGGGGGATGATATCGTGTCTGTGTGTACACACATCTCAAGTGCTGGAAATGAATAGCATTATGAAACCATCACAGTTTCTGTTTCTCAGTAATGCCACCATTGATATTCACTGAGATGAATAACACGAACAAGCTTTTTTACTCTTACAAAGCTCCTTTCACAAAGTTCCAGTGAGACAAATGAGCCGTTCCTCAGCCCTGAAATGTAAAGATAAGCTGCACCGATCGGTTGGATGACTCGGTGTAATGTCAGGTGTGTCTTTTGACTTACAAAGTCACATCACTTGAGTCGAGTGCTCCTCATCTCTATGGAGGGTTTCACCATTGTTCAGCCCATTGTTTCTGCTTTATAGTCCAAGACTTTATTGGTTTAGATCGCTCTGATTCCTGTCATCAACCTGCTGAAGGCCAGCAGACAGCTCTGATTCCTGATAAAGTTTAGAAACCTGGCCAACCATAGTTAGAAACAAGCCGGTGAAAAAAGATGAAGCATTTTGCAGAAATTGTAGGTGACAGATTGCAGATATTATCCTCAGGAGCTGAATGCAAAACTATACCTAACTGTCCTAAAATGTGAACAACTACTGAAACAACATTCACCAGGTGGCCAGAAGCTGAACGTCAAACGAATGCTAATGCTGCTTTATCACTGTTACGTGTGTAAATGTGCAGATGTTTGCTCTCAGGATCACTAAAAACTTAACAGTGACAGTTTTATAACCTTTTACAGCTAGTTTCCTCTTCTTTGGTTTGTTTGGTTTTTTTTTACTCAGCTTCTAAAAACCCAAAACATTCCTCCAGATTTACTTCACTTCATACTTCAAGGCTAGATAAGTATGGGCTCATACTGATAAGGGGGAGAAGGATCTGTGCCTGCTTTCTCAGCCATTAATCAGTGTCACTTAGGGAAATCCAAGCCTCCCATTAGTGCTCCATTGTGAAGATAGTAGCTGACACAAAGGAGGAGGATCAGGCCACAAGACACAACTCACAGTAGCCTGGTTGCACCATATTGACCCTCTGCATGGAAGATGCATCCCTTTTGTAGAGCACTCTTGTTCTCCTCCCCCAGAGCTTTCTCTCGACTGGGCTGTGGCACATAGAGAAAGAAGAAAGGAAAGATGGGAGAAAAAGGAGGAAAAAAAGAAAATGATGCAGTGTCTCCATTAAGGCATTGTCAGAAACATGTATATCACTGTCTTTCCAGGATGCCTTTTAACCCTGTTGTTTAGCACAGAGGTGATATATCCCTGTCGACGAACAACATGTACGCTGCACATGTTCAAATTATCTAGGAGGAGCAGTCTAATTTCTAGAATATCTGGGTATGAAAGGAGAGAAAGGGTTGAAACAGAATGTAAAAGTAATATCTAGTGCTACTTTGGAAAATGCTTTAGATTTTAGAGAACATGTAATAAAAAAACATGTTAAAAAAATCTTTCCTTTTATTTAGAAACAATTTTCTAGATTTGGCAGTTACTTATTGTGGGAGAAAGTGCATAATTATACAAAAAAAAATCTTGAGTCATCAAATAAAAAGGCATTTTTAAAAGATGCTGATCGTGTGATTTAAAGAGAATCTTAAACATTGTAGCTGTGATCATAGCATCATTGAAAGGCTGTCCCTCTTGGTGTAATAAGTAAGTAAAATGTAGTTATTAAGTGCTTTTCACAGACAAACAGTCACATAGTGAAAAAAGAGTCAAATGAATTAGAATATTAAGTGTATTAAGAATATTAACATAGCTGGTTAAAAAGATACAGGTATGGATAATACAATTAACAGGTAGCTTTAAAATAAATAAGTAATAATTCAATAAACTAACAGTAAGCTTTTCATTCCCAGGGCAGTAGTCCTGTCCAGCCCAGTTAAGCAGCATTTACTCCAGTCCAGCGCCCCCTCAGGGTCAGTTTGACTGTCAGACTGTCAGTATGATTGGACCTTTTCCCACTTCTGTCCAACCCAGCAGTGCAGCCCAGTTAAGTTTGGGACATTTTCGATCTCCTCATCTTATATGGCGAGGCAACACTGTACCGAGCCAAGTCGAGATCAGCACATTTCTCTTCCTTCCCGTGTCCCTGGTTTCTTGTGATAAGGATGTTATGTAATGGGTGTATGTAGTTGACAAGGGAGTATAGATCAAAATGAGTAGCCCTACGCCTTCCTTTCATTTTTTGCTGAGGATGCACAAACATTCCCTCCTCTCATCCCATTTGTAAAAGTACATCGATGTTTATCGCAATATTAACGGATAGCTGAGTGCATAGCACTGCCGCTGATCAATGTACTCAGAGGTCAGCACATGGTCAAATTAATAGAAACACTATATGCTCTTTAAAGTAACACATAATGTTCGTTTTTGGCACTGAATAAAAGTTGACTTTTAAAACATACTGATCAGAAGTCCAGCCCATGTTACTATTCCTTTAAACCTTTAACAAACAAAGAGGAAAAAGATGCTATTGATCATCGATGGAGGATTAGATTTGCAGTAGGGGCAAAATGGGAGGAGCATATAAGAGAGTATCCACTTACCCTTTTATTCAATTTTTCTTTAGCAGATAGGCTGTTAACAATAACTATCTAATGGTCCCACATCACCCTTATTCTTTCCTCCCTTCGTTGGCTTTCACTGAAATTCATAATTGATTTTAAAATTGTATTTGTAACATATGTATGACCAAGCTCTTGAATTTATTCATCTGGGGGCAAAAAAGTCATAGATTTTAAAACTATAGATTTTAGTCCTGTTCTTTATTACGTTTCAGGAAGATTGTCTCTCTTAGCATTGCTAGGATTCAGCCAAAAATAGTAATCTAATTGGCTCGCATCAGTCCAATCAGCTTCTCATTTATAGATAAAAAGCTATACAACCTTTGAGCCCCGTGTCCTCAGCACAACTGATCACCAGCTAGTGTAAAAAATGAGAGCATTTGACAGCTAATGAGTCTGAAATGGACAAATGACAAGTTAAAGGAAAAATGTGAACTTTTGACCCCTACAGTGAAGGGATCCAGGCGCAAGCATGAGAGAAGGGTTGCTGTGAATCAATACAATATTGTTGTGAGTGAGCAGCAATCTGCTGAAACACTTCTATTCACACGGCAGTGGTCACTTCCAAGATGAGTTCTTCCATCCATTATGGCGCAAAGGATCAGCGAATGGTTTGAATATTAAAATAATGTGATTCATATGCTATGGCCATCATAGTTACTATACATGAGCCCAGCTGAACGTCTGTGGGAGGGTGTAAGGTGCATTGAAGCTTCTGGGGACGTGTTCTGGTCCACAACACTTTCTCCTAGATTTTGTCATTCATCTTTATTGCTTTGTTGCTCATTCTGGAAGGAGAACCTTACTATCATAGCCAGTTCAAGTAATTCAGATCATTAGCATATCAACCACCACAGGAGCCTGCGTGTCTAACTATCAAGCCATTGTCAAGGACTCGACATTATGTCGTTGTACTCTTGGATGTTGATAATAAAAATGGCACTGGGTTTCCTGTTGGATGAGCAATAATAAAACACCAAGATAATACTCCTCAGCAGTGTTCCTTTTCTTGGTTTCCACAAACAACATTTATAATCTCCCTCCAAAGGCTCCACTGAATTGAAGATTAGGGGGCAATAAGTGAGATCCTTACTGCTTCATAGCGCAAAATGAACATAATACATCTTCAAGAGTTTGACAGAGAACCTGATCAATAACGGTGACTTCACACACACACACACACTGATTTGCAATTTTAACCTACTCACTGATGGAAGTCAGTTTTATAGAGGGACCATTAGAGGACGCACTCAATCCAAAAGCTAAATAACACAGGCGCAATATAATTACAGTATAATTCATTGAGATATCTAGTAGATGCTCACTGGGTGCTTTTGCTGGAGCTCTGATTAGTTAGCTACCTCAGTTCAGTAGAGAAAAATAGATTTTATTACTTCTGTCGATAAGAGGCCATCACAGTGAATCTGTGCTTGCAGAAGGAGTTCATTAAAGGTCACAGGCATCTTAATCAGAGATGTTGGGCCATTTGCTTTAGTAGTATCGGTTTCATGCGCACAAACTTGCACACACACTTTTGAGTTATTTGTTTCTAAGGCGATTTCACCACAAGTTTGCATACATTATTAAGATAAAACTGCGCTAAAGCGATCAAATGCCAGACTGAATTTACGAACATCTCGAGCCCTGCATGTGCTTCTCTTTCCTTTTCAGCCTTTCTTGTGCGATAATTGCCTCTCTCTCTCTCTAACTTTGAAGCCATCTCACCCCCTCACTTACTCTTTGGTAAATTTTGAATTCCACCACTTTTCACAGGGTTAACATCAGAGTTAGAGATGCTTCATTACAAACTATTCCATCACTTAAACCTGGGATGAATTTTACAGCTGACCTAAAAGGCGTGCAGGAGAACACAGAGCATTACTTTCAGATCTGACCCGTCTGACTCTAGTTAGACTCTAACTCTGTCAACGCCATAAATGTAGTTTTCATCATTATTTTTTCCTGTTTGCCAGATAATGCTCTCTATTTGTATTTATTAAAGTCACCGCTACATGCTGTAACATACAGACCCTAATCTAAGACACTCCCAATCTTTCTGAATCCCATTAATTGATTAATTCTAGCATTTTGACAGATGTTTCAATATTCTATATTACAAAGATACATGAAAGAGATTTGTGGTTTCCACGGGCCAGATTTCTTAAAGCTCTGCTCCACAGCAAATTCTTCTTTCACTTCAAAAAGCTACAGGATTTAATAAAGATGTACAGCATCATCTTCATGACTGAAAGGTGTGGACACACTTATTATTGCATATTTATTTGTTGGACTTTCCCTTTCATAGCACAAAACTTTGTTTCCGGCACACAATTTAATGCCACAAAAAAGGACGCGTTACTTTAGTTGTGGGATTTGTGATAGTTGGAGCTTTCATTTAAAGTAATGAAAGAGAGAAATGTTATCAGGAATAGAACGTAACTGTGACGTGTGGGTGACTCAAAGCTGTGACTGTGACTGCAGTGCCAAAACTCTGGCTCTGTTCTGAAGCTCTTCACTCAGTCGTCACCCAGAGTGCTGATAGCTGAGTCCCTCTCTGCACCTCAATGATACAAGTATTCATAGAAACTGAGCAGAACTGAACAGAAACTGTTTCAGTTTGGGGGCTTTTTTTGTTAAATTTCTACACAGAGATTAATGGTAATGTTGTCACCACCACCACATTCATCAATATGAAAGTGTAGCCAGTAGCTTCTTAGCTTATCTTGGGGGGAAAAAAAGTCTGGAAAGAGAGGAAAACAAACTCAGCCTACCGGCTTTCTTTATCTCACTATGAACACATTATATCTTGTTTGTTCAAGAAGACCAAATGTAAACACACCAATTTGTGGTTTTGGGTGGAGGTTGTGTCCCAGACTATATCTCAAACATTTGTAGTGATTTCCTGGAGTATTGTCATTTGAGTTGAGTTAAGTTTAGCAACTGCAAGCTATAATTTAGAGCGAGTGTTGTACTTTTTATATCTGTGAGTATGCTATGGATCCCTTGCATCTGAGTGAGATAAATTTTGTGATCCCAGCAAACAGCCAAGATGTACGTCTGGGCGTGGAATATATGTCCCCTAACAATCCCACTCACTGAGAGGCTGTGCACACACTCGGTGTTAACGACGGGTCTTTGAGTTAAGGCTTAGGGCATTGGTTCCCAAACTTTTTTTGCTAGGGCCCCTTTGTTTTACAAGAAAAACGCCTCTCTGTGCAAAATGGGTTTAAAAACATAAACTGCTGTGGGATACTGTTTGTCTGTGATTTAGACAGGGGGAACAAATTGTGGCAGGATCAGCCTGATGTTATTTGTATCCCGCTGTAACTTTACTGTATAAAGAGCTAACATCTCCAACATGTCAGGAGTAGTTAGTCATTACAAGAAGTGTTAAACTTGAGGGGGTAGGGACAAATAAGTATATAGTATATACTTCTGCCTACTCCTTTTCAAACAAATAATGGAATGATATTTTGTAATGATTGTGAAGGCACATGTTCGAAATGTTTGAAATAAAAAATTAACTGAACTGAACTAAAAATCAAGAATGGGGGATACTGTTTGTCCGTGATTTGGAGAGCCCAGCGCTGCTCACGACGCAGGGAAAACCAATTCTGTCAGGGAGACCTACCTCGGCACTTGTGCAGGTGAAGCCAAAGGGAAGATATGCTTCACCATATTTTCGAGTCTTTGGCTTAGAATGAAGTTGGTTTGGAAACATATTCAGCTATGCTTCATCTCCTGCTTTGCGTTTGTGCGGGAGCCCCGTGCTAGCAGTTTTTCCCTTTTCATACCGGGCCCCCCTGCAATGACCCCCCACACTTTGGGAAGCTCTGGCTTAGGGTATAAATTTAATAATAAGTTTTGGGATGGCCTCTTTCTACTTACATGAACAGAAGGAGGAAGTTCCAATTCCAGTCACTGACAAAACAGAAACTGTTTCATGAGATATTCTACTTGTTTCTTTGTTTCTTTCTTGTTCTTTCAAGTTCCTGAAAGCCATTACACAGTGTTTATTTCCAAAGCAAAACTGTTTGACACGCAAACCTCGTATCTGGAAGGACAAGAGGTTTCAACATGAAACAGTTACTACACCCTTACAAACTGTGATTAGTGAGGCTTTACTGGCAAAGACCTAGTGTTAGAGGACTTTATAACACACTTGCAGTTAAGGTTAAATGGTCTGCATTTCATGTGAAGTTCTCAGCATTCTCGTGTGGCCTCCACAAGCAAAAAAAGAGGGGGGTGGGGGCTAGACTGGAATTGGGCCAGATTTACTTGAAGACTAGGATGGGGACGGCCGCACCTGCTGTTGTTATTGTACTGTTTTCAAGACCTCTCCTTGGAGGATGCATGCAAAGTATCACAAACGTGACAACATTTGTCTCACCTTCACTCAAGTAGAGTCATAATTATGGATATAAAACTATAACAATGACATTTAATGTGAGAGAACAGACTTTACCTGCTTACGTACTAAAAAAGAACCAGATTTCATTATGTATCCTCCAAGAAGATGAGGAAGAATTCAGCAAGACCAACTAGTCATCTATGATAACTACAAGTAAATATAATGAAATCATTATACCGAAGAGTGAGAAATTGGTCTTTTCTTCTTACTGTGTTTCCAAAAAAACGTGTCATTTAATTCCAATTTGGGCCACCCTGCTAAAGACAGTCATTTAATGCACATATGGAGCATTCGTATTAAGAAAAAACTGCAAAATAAGAAATTGTGATTTTTTTAATGGTTTGTCAGAAAGTTAAAATCGTCACAATTTGTTGCATACAAGAGGTATCTTGCATGAGAAAATCTAACACCAGTTTGCAAAAGCTGTGTGGCTCTGTGTGGGTGGGTGGTCCCAAGGGGTGTGCATTTGCACTCAGCCCTAACTGACCCCTTATGTTGTTTATCAGTCACTAATTCATCCCAGTGGCATCTGGGTACTACTGCAGTCTGTCGTCACTGTGAAGCTTGGAGTGGTAGGGTGTCTAGCTAGGTATATTGTGGTGGGGTGGGTGCTTGTGTGTGCATGTGTGTTTGTCAGTGCATATGGGATGGGCTGTGCTCCCAAAAAAAGGCCTATCATGGTTACCACACTCCCCTAGCAGAGCATCCATCTGGACGCAAGTAGTCTCATTGTTTTGACACTCACAGCAGGATGCAGTCTGGAGAGGAGAGGGGAAGCCCTCTTCACCTCTTTAACAGTGTTGAACATGATGTAGCAGGATGGGTCTGTGTATAATGTATGAGTGTGTGCTGGTTTACAAATTTAAAAGGATAACTGATTATTTGAAATTGAATTAAAACATTTAATTATTGAAACTACAGCAGTGGGAAGTGAGGCAGAGGGAACGAGGCTCTTCTCATTCAGATGACAAACTAAAAAAAGAGCCTGGATCAGACTTGTTCAGTCCTTTTCCTTTGTTTGTTGCAGGGTGTTTATGTTTATGTTCCCCTGTCCTTTCCTGTTATTTGAGTAAGTTGTTGATAGGGCCTTTATTTGATTTATTAGAGGAGTCATATTTATAGATTGTTTTCATTTTGGCTTTAAACTCAGCCGTGTCAGTGGAAATTCCTTTAAGAAAAAATAAACCGTTAAACACCTCCTCTCCTCTGAGCTCACGCTGTGCCGGCGCAGAGTCTCCTAGAATAACACATCATAGTCAATTTTCTACATCACTGTAATCAGTTTTACCCCATTTTCTTAACAAACACCATTTATAATGTTGTGTTGAAAGAAAAGTCAATATTCAATGAAATTCAGAGAATATATTCTCCATTACAGGGAAAAGGCATACATGTTCTACTTAGCGTCACGAGTTAAATTAGATGCATGACTATTTTTCTGGAAAAAATTTCAATGGTTTTATCACTCACACTGGTTTTCAGTAGAAGTAAAGAACAAACAATTACCTCACTCTGGAGCAACTAGATGGTGTCATCTTCACCACGAGACACACAAAAACACGCAGTGTCACGAGATCGCTCGTACAGATTTATTGTTCACAACAGGAACGTTGCCAGATAAAGTGCTGTATACTGGTTTCACATTCACTGACGCCAAGACAGGGTTACACTGGTTTTAAATGCTCTCTATGGAAGCCAGCAACATGTAAAATATAAATGATAACAGACAGAAGACGTGAGATAAAAGAAATTACGGCTCATCCGGTTTCCCTCGTCTCACTCTCGTCATACACCAAACTCACTCCCGTACTGGTGTCTTTTGTCGGGTTTCTCTGGATGCAAAGATTCAGTTCACGATGAGTCTTAGTTTTGGAGTTAGCCTGCTTGGAATAACACAACAATTTTCATTCAAAGTTCTCCATCACTAAATTCACATTAAACTGATTTTCTTTTGAAACATTCAAACATTCATTAAAGTGCCAAACTGAACGACCTGGCTCAAACATACAACTGTAAACCAGCACTGATCACAAGTGTATATTTTTTTAAGTAATGTTTTCCCCAGAGAAGTTCACGTTGCTGATATAAACCCAGCAAAGTGCTGAAAAGCAGAATAGTTGTAGACATCATAATAAGTGAGGGGCAGCCCAGGGTGGACAATCTATAGCAGCTTAGCATCAAAATTATACATTTCCCTCAATTTGGGGAAAACATCTGAGGTTGCAGGAAAGTAAATGTAAATAAGACATTTAAAAAAAAGCAGTAAGGACATTTTGGGGGTGAAGAGGAAAAAGTGCTGCCAAGTCTACGTAAAGATGTGCAGACTCTAAAAAATCTGCGAGAGACATCCTTCGGGGAAGTTAGCACACACTATTGTGATGCTAGTTTTGCATATTTTGGTTTGCATCTTGAAATATAAATGCAATCAAGGCACAGTGGCTGCTCATGTGCACACACCTTCAAATTGGTTTTGACAGTCCATGCCGTGCAGTGACTGATTAGCTCCGACGCGAGACGGCTTTTTGCCGTGGTACGGTCCAGTTGGGCTTTAAGTGTCAGGAAAACTTTCAGACAGTAAAATGAGGTTTTGCAAGACAAAACAAATCATCCTAAACAAAAGAAAAACTCATAAAGATACATACACTGGAAGTGATACAACACAGAACACGTTTTAAAGCTGTGGTTCCCAACCTTTTTAACTTCATGAAGAGGAACACATTTAAAGACGTTTAAGTCAGTTTATAGGATATAGGACAAGGGTGAGATTTTTGCAACAGCATCAGATGCGAATTAGTGTCTCTGAGTGGAACTGAACCAGCAACCTTTGACTTTGTTAGTCCAAACCACTACACTATGGAGATATATCCATGATGTCATATATTACTCCCAATCATAAGCCAGTGCCAAAAAATTTAGAGCAGCTCTGAACTGTTGTAGATAATATCTAAAGATGTGTATGACGACACACAAGTTACAAACAGCAGGATCAGACATTAAATCATTTTCTTTTTTTAAACATGCCAGTTCAAATCTAAAACTGCACAATTATTAGAATAGGGAAGGGAATTTGTTTGGAAACGTGCCCTGTGCCTCCCTCCCACACACACACTACTTGGGCAACTCTGTCACCCAAACTGAGCATGCCCAGAAGTGATAATGCAGCTGATACAAATTATCTCATGCTGCGTGATACATATGAAAGAAAAACTCTAGTAAATCTCCCAAACTGAGGTCACATGTAAAAAAAGGCTATAGCCTGTATATAAAGGATGGCTGTAGCCACATTACATCACCCACTCCTACACATCATGACCAATCTTACTGAGGGTCTGAGGGCTTGTTAATCACAGTGTAGGCCTTCACCAAATTAGACCCTATTTCATTGTTTATTTTATTCTAAAAGTAGTTTACAATATGAACACTATACTTTATTAAATAACAGACAATAAAAGGGGAGAGTTACTGAGATATTAAGTGAGAAGTCTACTTGCATCTTCTTCTATGCAAGTGGATTTCTTTCTGCAAGCACTCGCCCACTGCTGGCTATGAGTCAGAATCCAGGTTTAAAATGGCTTTATTATTCAGACTCAGAGTATACTACTACTACTGGATTTGTGTGGTAGGGTTGTGATTACTACAGTTTTTTACATTGAGAAGGGCTAGGGCTGCACTAAAGCCTCGACCAGTATTGACTTGAATTGTAGGTACTTCATTTTTTTTTATTTCAAAGGGAAGGAGTGTTTGGAATAATAAAGCTATTTTTAACTCTTTACCCCTTGAAAGCCTGCTAGGAGTAAGCCCTTCAAATCCTTTTCTGAACTAAGCAGTTTCTGGTGATTGGGTTTGCATCAGAAGTTAGTGAGGGTGGTCTCTGCCTTTGCTGCTACCTTTGGAAAAATCTGGAAACTATTTTAATGGCAGACTAAAGACAACATTTTTATTCTAAAAGGTCAAAACTCATTAAGGCCACAGAGCGGGTCATCAAATAACGTCTTTATAGGGAAAAGCATTTGGACAGTGTGATGCATTTATAAGGATGCATAGTTATGGTTATTGACCAGTTTGAGGAAAATATTACAACAGTTCAAATAAAATGACTTGTCGTCACTCATGTGACTTACAGATCACCTCGCCCTTAGGTTGGGAACAACGGCCTTAAAAATCCGCTGTAATAAGACTTCACGTGTGAAAATAATGACAAGGATTATTCATAGCACAACAATAACTTGTCACGGAAAGATTTCCTTATACACAAACCTTACAAAGTGCTGCTTTATATAGCCATGGGATCATGACTCAATGCATATGTTTACTCTCATCATGACTTCTGTCCTTCCAGAGTTCTTGGGTCTGTTGATGATTTTCACATTTAATCAGTGCCATATTTTTCAGTTTGAACTATAAACACACATACGTATACATTCATATTAATTCACTCCTTGATTAAAGATAAAGGCACCAGAGTCCCCCCACCCACCACCACCCCACCCATGCTCACTCAACAAAGCGTCCTGTATGTCAGCACAGGTCTTTCTCTTCCATGAGGCTGTTCTACAATACTGAAACCTCATGAAAATGCAGCATTAAGCTTATAAAACTACTCCGTTCATGGAAATGTTAAAGTAAAATGATTGTGTATGGATTATGTCAAACTAAAGCTGAAGAATGATATGGACTGTGAAGCACAAACATGAAAAAAAATGAGCATCGGGTTCTTAAAATACAGTTTTATTTGTGAATTTACACAGATTAGCAATACATCTAAAAGCAACTCCATTAGATAACCATTTATATAGGATTTTCACAGGTCACAAAGTAGCTTGGCTCATTCTGGCATGCCAAAGCAAAACTCGTTCTTTTTGTTTGTTTACTTTTTTTTGGTTTGTTTTTTTGTGTTGAACAGAAAAAAAAGAAAAGAAAAAAAAGAGGGTGAGACATTAGCAAAGCAAGGTGCAAACAGTCAAAAACAGATGAGAAAATAAAAAGGATGTGATGCAAATTCAGTTCATCTGGAAGCAATTTTGCTAAAAAAGAAAAAAAGGGGTTAATAAAAAAAAAAAAAAAAACCACCTAATGCGTTCTGCAAACTTAAAAAAAGAAAAAAAAAACGAAAAAAAAAACCGTACTGCGATACAAATGGAGGATGAAAAAAGATTTCCTGGAGGAGCGATGTATCAAAGAAAACCAAAAAAACAACATCTGAGTGGTGAAAATATGGTGTGTTAGTATCAGGTTGTCCTTTTCCCCTGCTCCTGTCTACTACACACAGATAAGCACTTCCATTTCCTCTCTTTCTCCATCTTTCAGTTGTGTGACCTCAGTTCTTCGCCCGGAGCCAAAAGCTATCGTTTAACACGGCTAAAGATGTGCCCCTAAACCCTCCCGCACTCCCTCCAAATCCAATACTTCACATTGCTAGCTGGGATATTGGTACATCTGGTTAAACTGCAGGGGGGAGGATATGCAGCAACCCATCACACTTTGGCTTTGCTGAGTTCAACTGTGGGTCATCCGCCAGTTACAACAGGATCGTGTTTAGAAGAGAAATTACAGGAGGGGAGGCTTTAGAAGCTGAAATAATGACCGGGCCCGGAAAGGAATCATAAAAAAATAAAATGTCCTATGACCTCCTAATGATGTTCCAGTTCTTGGAGGAAATAAAACAGCAAATTAAGCAAGGAGGCGTAGCTGCTGTGAGTGTAGCCACTGCAAAAATATAAAATAAAATAATAAAGTTTTGAGGTGCCTGAGGGGTGTCGATGCAGTCACTGGGGTGATTTAACAGAGTTCTTATTAGGGTCTATGACGCCTGAGCAGGCAGATAAGAATCACAACCCTTGTCTTATTAAAATAATGGAGGAAAAAAATTACAATATGGCTTAAAAACACACGCACGCACGCACAAACACACCAAACAAAAAGACGTCACCGCTCTACTCTCCATGACCCATGCTTCCCATCGCAGCTGGGGACTGCGTTTAGCAGAAACGCTGCTTGAGCACAGTAATATTTTCTCACGTGTGACACCAATGAAAGATTATTCTGTCCGTCTTCATTCAACTCACTTTCTGGGTCCTGACCGCTCCCCGACACCATGCCTCGCTTTCTACTTGCACGACTTTTACCAAATTACTTCACGATCCTCCTCACTGGTGAAACCACTTGCAACTAAAATGTGTTATATACCACAAAAAGTGCTGCACCATGAAATTAAAAAATATATAGCTAACGAGAAAATAAATCTATAGCCAACATATCCAGTTTTCATATATCTGTGTTATATAGTAACTTTGTGTACTCTGAAGGTTAGAATATAATTTGAAAAAAAAAAAAAAAAAAAAAATCAGGCATCACTACAGAAGACAGCCAAATAAATTCAGTTGCTGCAAAAAAAATAAAACAGGAAAAAAAGAGAAATCATGCATAACATCTGTATTCTCTGTAGAAGCTTAGAAATGAGTACAAAACAGTCAACTAATACCAAATTTGTGTTCAGTAAAAATGAGATGACAAACTAGAAATAGAGATGCTTGCTTAAGATGAGATTGTTTTTTCCTCCCATTAATTTGGCAAAAAAACCAACAAACACTGAGATGAAAAGGACAAGATGAAAAAAAAAATGCTACATAAATATTCTCTCTCAGATAAAAGTTGTGATAGACTGTCAGCCTCACTGTCTCTACTCTTAAAACTCATCTGTAGTTCAACCACAACAAGCTGAAAAGAAGGTTTTTGTCAGAAGCCTGTGCCTACAGTAGCCTGAAGAGCGTGAGAGAGCCTCTCTCACAGTAAATAAATCAACACAAACCCTGTGGCTGTTTTCTTTTTCCCTCTGAGACCAGTTTTCCAGTGTGACTTGAAATTTTATGTGGTCTCGCTGTTCCGTATGCAGAGTCAGGTGACCGGGATATAAAAAAAAAAAAAAAAAAGAAGAAGAAGGAGGAGGAGGTAAAAGGGCTGGAAGGTCTTAGAAGGGGAGGAAAAAAAGCGTTTCTTTTAAACGTGTGCAGTTTTACAACACTCGGGCTGCATTCCAATTATTTGAAGCAAGAAAAAAACAACGTGGTTTCACGTTCCATTTTTCAACCCGGGAATAATCACAGGAGTAGCCAAAAACTCAGGATCTAAACCGGCCTTCAATGACACTTTCAAGGAGCCCCGTTAAAGCCCTGCACAGGAGGTCAGGTGTGCAGACACCCCACTACCAGCCCTAGCCACCCCACATCTGTTGCAGTTTTAATCTGTGGCCTCACTTGCCCGCCCCAAACCCCTAAGCTTTCTTGTCTTTTTGCAGAAGGAGAAAACGTCTCTTTTTTTATTACAAACAGATTTTTGTTAATTCGTTTCCTCTGCCTTTTGCACATAAAACCTTTTGTTAAAAAACAAATAAAATTAAAAACATAAAAGGACATTTAAAACAAAATAAAAACAGACATTATTAAACAGAAAACGGGGGTTTGCTTGCCCCTCATTCTTCTATGCAGATGATCTCCCCGTCTGCCTCGCCCCCTGCTGCCTGCTCGCTCTCAAGCCTCCGTCTTCTCTTTCTTTTTGTTTTTCTTCAGGAAGGATGGGGTGCGGAACTTCTTCTTCTTCTTGGTGTTGGGCGACTTGGAGGGCGAGCTCTCGGGGGACAGGGCCTCTTCGATTTTCTCCCCGGAGCGCACGGTGATCTCCACGCTCTCGACGCTGGTGGTCAGCTGGCTCACGCGCTTTGACAGCTCCTCGTCCACGTCCCCGTGGTCGTTTTTACCGTTCATCAGTCCTGTGTGGTTCTCTGCGGGAAGGGAAATTAGCCAGACACAAGTTAGAGGTGAAAACATCGGGCACAACATCTGCAAGATGTGATAAATTCTCCCACGACAAAGAAGAGCTCCCTGGATTTAAGTGTTCTTTGGAAGGGATACATGTAGGGTAAATCTATGAGCTGCAAGGCATTCTCTTTTCAAATAAAATATTCTTTGGCTTTTTACATCATGATCATGTTTAGCATTTTGGCATACAAGCTATTATCTGGTAGTTAAACAGAGTTCATTAAAACTGGATCTTTTCTAGTCGTTTTCCACCAATAGGAATCTTCATCTTGTGGATGTCCACCAAGAACAAACTCATAACTATTACTGGTGGAGCATCACTGAGGTGCATGTTCATGTTATCATATTGGAGGAATGACTGATTAAATCAATATATTTTCCTCACACTGAATATGTCTCATCTCTTATTGTGTCTCATTGTGTCCTCTTGTGCCAAATGCGAGGCTCTGTTGTCGGATGTACTAATCACACAGTGTCCCCGTGCTCTACATATTTCGTAATATCCCTGCGTAAAAACCCCAGTGACCTGATAGCCCAGAGAGTCTGCCCTCCTTTCAACCCAACAAAATGGGAGCTTTGAACAGCACACTGCACACACTGCCTTAATCGGTGTTCACGTAACATGCCGGGAAGCGTCACATCTCCGTTCTCTGTGCTGCAAATGCAGGTTAACCAATCCAGGGCGCTGGTTTCATATTACGCACCAAACGTGTCCTCTCAGGTTATTTTCATCATTGCATAAAAACCAGATGGTTGGACTAAAAGGCTTGCTGTACACCACGGCTGACCTCATGGTGACAGTGTCAGAAAATATAGGTCCCCTGAGTGAACGCACCGTTATTGGTTAATTGTTATTGTGTGGTTTTGCGTGTTTGCCCTGGAAGGAAGTGGACAGGAAGCCAATCCCATAGTGCCATTATTTACAACTTGTAGAGAGACCTCTATGATCCTGCCATTTCTTGGCGGCACACCAAATGGCTTCAAATGTCAATCTTGCGTGTTAACAGACGAAATACATTCAAAGGGCGGCAACAGGCAAGAAACCCAGTGATGTGAAACTTCCCATTACCAATCCCTCAGATCTGTGATGTTAACACCAAATGAACAGTCTTTATAATGATGCGTGTAAGACTGCGACAAAACCTCAAGTTTAGATAAAAACACTGAATGAGCCAAATAAGAAAATCAATACCGTCTTGTATCTTTCATTAGGAAGTGATGCAGAGCATGACGGCAAAGCTCTCAATTTATTGGCTGATCCATGTTCCTACTCTCATCTATGGCCACAAGCTGTAGGTAGTGACCAAACGAATATTTAACTGTTGGCAAAATGAGCCTTCTTTGAATGTCTGGGCTCTCTATTAGAGATAGGGGTGAGCAGCTCAGAGGAGAGATGCTGCTCCTCTACATCAAAAGGAAAGGCGACTCAGGCATCTGATCAGGACGCCTTCTAGGCAAGGTGTTTCAGGCATGTTCAACAAGGAGGAGACCTCTGGGCAGGACATGGTAGACAGCTTACCCCCCCAAGACTGTCTGGTGAGAGGGGGGTCTGGGCATCACTACTCACACCGTAGCAGACCCAGATAACTAGCAGAAAATGGAAGTATGAGTTTTCATCAGGAGGGAGTTCGTTTATCTTAGCAATAAAATGAGAGAAAAGTGCTGGGCTGATATAACCACAAATTGATGCCATTTCTTGAAGCAGCTACTCTCTGGCAACCAATTGCAAAATCACAGAAATCCCTGAATGCTTGATAAGTTTACAAGACTTCAAGTCTTTAAAAATTGCTTCTCCCATTGCTCTAAAAAACAAACAAACCTTTGGACCCTCAATGGCAAAATAATAAGTGTATAAAATATGAATTCATACCTTTCAGGCAATGCTACATTTTCATAACCCAATATAAATTTGAATTGTCAAAAAAAAAAAAAAAAAAAAAAAAGCCAGAGAGGTATTAAATGTAGTGAAACTGTTGCAGTTTCATTGAATTAGATGACCACGTTTTAACATGAAAGACTAGTTAATACAGCATGAGCTAGTTCAGGCACTGTATAATAAGCATTTAGTCTATTGCAGTTAAATTTACGCTCTCATGCTCGTCCACAAACACACGTCGGACATTAAAGTCAAAAAGCAAGACAGTGAAGCTCATTCTGAAAAACAATTCAGTCTGTGAGTGAGTGATACCTTCTTTAGCTGAAGTGCTTTGCGGGGACTGGGTGACAGACAGAGACTGAGAGAGAGTGGAGCCATCGTCAGAGGTTAGCTCGTGCTCGCCATCTGCAGGGAGGGTAGGGACGGGGCCAGGTGGGGGGAGGTTGTGAGGGTTGGATGAGAGGATTGTGGCAGGGTGTAGGGGGTGGAAGTAGAGGGAAGACAGCAGGGGTGAGTGGGATGAGAGGTTGGAGGGAATTGGGATGAAGGGTCCGGAGGGAGTGGGGTGGGGAGGTTGACAGATTAGTGGTAACACACACACATGTTAGAATCAGGCCATGCACAGCTGTTTTCCAACAAAATTTACAAAATCCTTGTCTGCTGATCACCCAGCTATCAGAGTGCCATCAATCCACCCGCCCCCGGGCGTGGGTGGCTGAGCACACACTGTAAAATTTTGCTAAACCTTAACACAGACAACGCTCTTGATGGTGACTTGTGGTCCACTGCTAGCTAGACCACCAAAGTTTAAACTTTCTTTATGAGATGTCTCATTTACATAGACTGAAGTATTTGTATTGTGAGACATTTAAATACAGAAAAATTTAGTTTAGGGCAAGAAAGAAAAGAAATCTCAGTCACTCTTATATAGAATAAGGAGATTATGAGAAAAGTTTATATTCTTCTTTAAAATAGATAAAGAAACAAGCATAATGAGTCCCCTTTGAACTTTAGATTCTTAAACAATTCTATCCAACCATAAGGAGCACATAGTGTTGCCACGCAGCTTAGCTACGGTAGCTTAATTTTATTTTAAACACCAATTAGTCTGAATGAAAGACGTTCCCTGATCACTTTAACACATTCATTAGTACGTTCGGGCTTACACATCGAGCTGGCAGTCGTCACAATCATTCACAACTCCTACAAGCACAGCGTATAGGACGTGTTTGCATAACAGCCTGATCTGTGCAGTGATAGTACTCGGTGTTCTGTATATACACAGATAAAAATGCGTGCGAGCCTCAGATGAGATGATCTCAGTGTGTGTAGTCATTTGCATGAGCTTTGTCACCTCATGTGAAACATATAGCACATAATACGCATCTGTACATGTGTTCATACATATCTATGTCACATATAGCTCAATTTGATCAGTTCTCTTATATAATGCGCATTATAATCAATCTGTTTTTAAAAAAATGATCAATATATACAATCTGCATGTCACAACTAATCGCAGGCTAAGCCTATAAACGTGTGTGTGCGCGTCCGGGCCGAGCATGTATCAGGCCTTTCCAGACGGTCTCCAGCTTGTCTCCAGATTGGTCACCGGGGATTCATGGGGCTATGGGGGCAAAAGTGTCATAGCAACGGGCTCTGATCATGTGGCGGGTGTGAAGACCTGCTGTCTGTTCGCTCTGCCATCTTAGTCACACTGGCCCCTTACACACATACAGTCGCACCATGTTTCATATGCACAGAAGAACATTTGCAGCCATCCATACACATGGCCTTACCCAAATATACACAACACACAAATACACATTCACTGTGCTCCAGTGTGACAGAAGGCCCCCCAGATATTGATTCGCTATTGATTTTTCCTCTGCCTCTCTGAAAGATAATAGGACAGAAGGCTAATATGATTAGCCTTGACTTGTGTGTGTATTTGTGTGTGTGTTGACAAGGTTAACACAGTTTAAAGCAGCCATAGACCTTGCATATAGATATAGACGTATAGGTATATAGATGTGCGTCTGTGCACGCGTTGACCGAGATCATTTAAATCTTTTGTTACCACCAGACTGCTGAGAGGGCACAAAGGAAAGTTGAGCTGTTTACTAATCAGTCTCCAAGGGGACGGCTTTGTAATTGCAGAACCAATTTTAAGAAATCCTGATTAGTTTTAAGCTCAAGTTGAAATCTGCTCCAGCTGTTTATTTTAAGGACTTTTGAATATCTGGCTCTTAGTGTCTTATTTTTTCCACAGTTTAAAGTCTTTTAAAACGTGCAAAAAACCCCTTTAATGACTCAAACACCAACAGTAGTTTTAGGTGCCGATGAGCTTTTAATCCAGGGGCAACACAAACTGATTTCACTCAGCTCTCAAGAGATACAAGCGGAACTGGATAAATTCATATTCAAGATTTCTTGAGGTCTTAGTTTTTCCTTCAGGGTTATTAAAGATGATTGTGATGGTTAATAGACCAGCATTTAAAAAAAAAAGAAGATTTACTTTAAATAAATGTATCAAAACCATGATATAAGTGATAAATTAAAAGAAAAGGACCAGTTTCCTGCACCGGAGTAAACTGACGCCAGCACCCAGCTAAGCAGATGACAATTCCTCTTGCTGGCTCAAACTAATCTCCCGATGTGCGCGCTCAAATTGTATCTTGCATATTGATTATTGATCCAATTTGTTTCAAGCCCCGGCTCAATATTTTGTTGTTTAATGAACCTTCACCGATTGGTAAGGTCGTCTGCAGCTGGCAGCAGGAAAGAAAACTCTGGGTTCGAGTTCATCTCGCCATGTGTGCGTGAGCTTTGATGGTTGTTAACAGAAGTGTATTCGTGAGCGTATGTGCCGTACCGCTGAGGCCCAGTTGCCTTCTCTCCACGTTCTTGCGATACTCTTCCAGCGCCTTCTCTGACAACTCACTGAAAGGGTTGGGAGGCAGGGGAGCCATCTGCTCTTCCTCTGTGGGCACGTATGGCTGGGGAGGAGACAGGCAGAGGGGTGAGGATGGGACACACGTACACAGAGAGAAATAATCAGGAGGCACTGGCACACACTCTGAAATTTAAAAAACAAACCATGTACTAACACACAAGCACACACCAAAGGTACACGTACCAAAAAAAACATGCGCACACACACACACACACACACACAGAGAAAACAACACCGCCTCTTTAGTCATGACTGCACTGACCAACTTAAAAGAAAAATACGTTTTTTAAAAATGGCACAAACACCCACTGTGTCTGAGGATGACAATCATTCATTAGAGGATGACTAAGGCAGCTCGTGTAAAGATAAAACCACATCACAGAGTCCACATCTAATCAACTCCACGCAAGATGTTTTTATTACTCACACTCGTGCACACACACACAACGCACTTGAGCTTAAATCTCTGCTAAGCTTTCTGCCTAAAAATGTCAGAAAAAGACTCGTGCTCCAACAAATCATCACACTTCAACAACTCTCACGAATAAGTGCAGTTTCGTTTAAAGCAAACAAGTAATACATTGAAAACAGTTGTCAATTTTAAAGCAAAACTCTACTACAACACATGCAGTGGTTTTTGATCAGAACGAGTGATGAAGTGTTAAAAATCATAAAACGAACAAAAAAAAAAAGTAAAAAACTAAAAACAACCACAGACAGGAAAACGTACGTTGGTATTTACCAGAACGTTTATCTGCACCAGATCCTTCAAGACAAAACATTAAACCACGAAACCATCAGCACCACAACTTCTAGTTGAGACATTTTTACTTCACTTGTTCCATTAATTTATACATTCAATTCTATCCTTGCTAGTAAAGTGCAACTGTCAAGAGCTTCATTTCATCCGTTATAAATGTGTTTACTTGTCTCCCCCTAGTGTTCAAGAGATGTCATTAAAGTGGCTTAAACTGGCAGTCTGAACAATTTTGGATAAAGTTTTTTTTTTTAATAGTTTTGGAGAGTCCTCCTCCTCTAATGTTCTCACTAAGTCATTAAGATTAGGAAACTCCTGTAATATGCAGAAAAGCTCTATCATAATCACAAAAAAGCAAATCTCTAATCAGCCAGAACAACTAAGCCCACCTATAAGTTTCTCCTTAAAGTTAGATAAAGATGTCCTGCAAACCTCAACTGTTTTTATAGCATTATCAACACCAGCTATTCTGGATTTTCTTCAAATATCTGTAAGGACTTTCTGTTAATTGAAGAATATCCTGCAAAAACTGTTTGTCATGTACCCCGGTGTGCCCTTTAAGAGGAATTAAAAGTATTTATTGTTAAGTCACAGCATCTAACTGCTTAAACTTTATGCATTTTTTGTGAAAACCTGTCTTGTTAAAACAGATATTAGATGTTACACATCTACAGTTTACCACCAGATACTTTCTTCTTTGAAGCTCTGCTCTCTAAAAACGACGGTTTCCACAGAACACGAGGTTTAGAGGCGAGAAAGAGGAAATTCTCACCTTTCGCGGTTCATCGACAGGGATGCCTGCGAGGTGCTGAGACCGCGGCCCTGATGACATCACATCAAGCCGGTTCTGCTCTCTGATCTGTAACGGGACGAAACACACGGTGACTTACTCTAATAACCCAAACAAGTGAACACAAACATTCTGTCAGGAATCAGGACAACATGCCTGATACAGTCAGATGTTTCAGTGCCTAGATTTGTACTGATTTTGTAAGATGCTCTAAAACCAGTGCAGTGACAGTTCAAATGTAGCCGTCTTCACAAGCACTGACTACAAATTATACAGTAGTATGATTACATGGGGACCAGACTATACACATAAAAGTATGGTAGAAAGAGACACTCTTGACAACAACTGTACAGTAGGCGACTCTTTAAAATTATTTTTATAACTAATCTACTTTGATACTATAAATGTTAAATTTAGGGGACTGGCTGCTGTAAATCCTCACCTCTGTTAATCTGAATGATTGATTTCGACTGTTTTCTGCTTTGTTTGGTGATTTCTAGATAATCTTTATTGAAACATTATTACCTTTATAGTAAAATTAATACTATTACTATTTAGCATGGCTCTAGTTAGCTACCCCCTGGTGTAGATATGCTCATATTTGGCTTTCAGAATAGTAAAACAAAAAAACCTGATACTTCAAAGTAGCATTGTGGCTGTTATGCCCTCCTTAAACATATGAGGCTATGATAGAGATTTATTTAATTATTAATTAAGTGTTAATATCCTCACACTTTTAAACAGAACCCAGCACAAAATAGTAAAGTGTATCCTACAATTTCTGTCACTCCATCTTTAGATTTTCGTCACGTTCGTAGCATCAAGCTACGAAAATGGTAGTTTTACTTACTTTGTTCCTCTTCGCCAGCACTTCAGTGGGATCTGTGTTGAGAGGGACAAACTGATTGGGATCCTCGATACGAATTGGGGTTCCTGGGTCATCTGCCTTCATCCACTGTTAACAGAAGACCAGTGAAAACTTTGTTTCAAAAAATATAATAATAATATTAATAATATTAAAAATAATAATGATGATGCAGCTGAACCCCTGTAGTTCACAATTTAGCCACTAGATGGTGATCTAGTACCATTTGTTCTTAGCACTGGGATGCAAGTCCAGCCAAAACACAGCAGTCCACAGTAGCTGTGGGTATGTACACACCAACTTTCCCAGCCACACTGCTCACCGTGGTTGTCCGGCTGTTGTAGCGCTCCTCTCCACCTTCTACGCTGACCTTGGTGTAGCTGTTGGGTGAATTGAGCCAGCGTGTCTTCTCCCTCTGTTGCCGCTGCTGGAGAAACTTGAAGGGCAGCCGTGTTGCACCACTATCCGCGTCCTCTTCGAACATGAACGCTGTAACCGTGGCGGGGATCTCGACGTCGCTCTTGTGCCTCGGCTTCTCCCGGATGATGGGGTGCCGGTATGCATAGCCTGTCCTGTAGCCCTAAAAGGCGTCGCAGAGGATCACATGTAGGGTTTGCTTTCTTTTATCTGGTTTGTGCTGATCCATACATTTACATAGGCCTTGTCATATGTCACAGTAGTCTCCCCACATCATCCATGACTACTGCTCCAGAATAAGTTTTGTATCATGACATTGATTTCACAGCTGACATTATAAATAATAAACATTCAATCGGTTTCGTTTTTAGTACATGAACGACAGAAATGAGCATTGATTCCTGTAATGCTGGTTGGCCTGCCAGTTTCATAGTTAGTCACATGGAAAAGAAAGACTGTGCTTTGACTGCAGGCTTTCTGGCAACACAGAGGACAGCGTTAGATAGTCATTTCCTGTCTGACCCCCTTTTTCTCTCACCCTTTTCCCTCCATCCCCTTCCTTTCCTCTCTCTCTCTCTCTCCACTTTATTCCCAACCATCTTTTTCTCTCACATTCCCATCGCTCGTCCCTCAGTGCACTCTTTTAGTCCAGTTGGTTTTCAGACAGTTTTCCACACCAGGCTTGACAGCGAGGTTCCGTTCTTTTGTCTTTCCCCCTTTCCTTTTCATCTCAGCCCCCACATCTCAGTCGATACTGACATTTCAACCTAACTGAGCTGGCGTGATCTCCTCCTGCAAAATTCTGCTTTATATTCAGACATTTCTAAATATTCACAGCTGGCAGCTTGCCGAGACACAGTATAACTACTCGATTTTTCTCCCACTTTCTCCCTTTTTGTTACAAATGTGCCTTGGTCCTGTCCTGAATCCAAGAATTTATCTGACACAAATGCCGTTTATGAAGTGTGTAAAGGGGGAGAGTAGGAAAGCAAGGGAGACAAAGATGAACTATTCAAAGTTGCAACAGTCTGGGAGGCAGTGATTCATTGAGAAAGCAGAGGGGGAAAAGAGGAGAGAAAGGTGGGAGGGAAGCATGGAGAAAGGTGAAAAGTGTCGGGTGAAGCAGGCGAGCGAAGCACACGCGGATAGAGATGCAAGGAGGACAAAAGGCATGAGAATCTGAGACAAGGAAGAACATTCAGCAAATCTCCAGGGACTGAACCACTCCAGATTTTTAAAGTTATCACTGTACTAACAAAACGCTCCTCCATTTCCTTTAAGTTTCATTTGCTGTTCTTTCCAAAGATGAGCTTTGGAATCAGCACTGCTTCTTTGCATTGCAAGTTAAAAGTTTAGTTTACTGTAGGTGGCGCCCTTTTCCAGTATTGTTCACCCACACTAGCCACCACAGCTAGTAGCTGAATAGTTCTCCATCATTAGTGCAAGAGAAATAAGACTGAAACAAACAGAAAGGTGAACTAAAACGAACCTCAGACCAAATGTGTGCCATAGTGGTTAAACACCAGATGTGACACTTTTATGAAATCCATATAGGCCTGTTATTATCGTTTTATAAATCAGTAACTGAGTGCTTTCACACTGGATACCCTTGGATACCAGGGATTTGTGTCTACTCCTGGTTTTGAAGCAGGGATCTTACTCATGTTAAGTGAAACCAAGATGGGTTACTTTGCTAAAACAAATGATTACACTCCTGATTTCACAAAGCCAAAACAAGTAAAGATTAAAATGATTTATTTTATGATTATTATGCATTTTTTGTGTCATATATATCTTTTTTAAAACTATGCAAGTGTTTATTTAGGTCTTTTTTGTGTCTTTTTCGGGGGGGTTTGTGTGGTAAACTGACAAAACTTTCACTTTTGATGTTTAGGTTTTTCTTTATACACTTACCAGATTATCCAGCATCCTCATCAGAGACTCAAACTCCAGCTCACCGATTTTCCACTTGTATTGCCCAGCCATGTTGATAGCACCCGCCGAGGCGACGGCGAACACTCGTGATTTGTACTTCTCCTGGTCCAGCACTATAAGGTTGTCCACACCTCCAGCACAAGAAATGGCATTAACCTGAGGACAGAGGGAGACAGACGTGAGCTTCTACTGGTGGCTGGTGGCTTACGCAACACAAAAATAAACAACACCCCCCCCCCTTCTCATAATACATGTGCGGCATTGGATCATCTATCTAAAAGGAGCATAAGCAGGAACAAATTTCCTGACCATTTCCCCTGCAGACTAAAAGTGTCATTTAGCAAAACCAAAATGAGAGACCCCTCCGGCTACCACGGCATTGAATTTACAGTAGATGACATGCAAACATGCCTGAGGGGATTTATTTCGAGAAATTAAGCTGGGCTGGGCTTTGCGGGATGGATTAATGTTTTCTTTTGCTTGACCAGGGAGAGTCAATCAGGAGATTTGGTTTGCTGTTACAGTGGAGCGGGGGGGCACAGCCGTTCATCTCTAAAATCCACCATATTCACCAATGAACAGGAAGACACGCAAGAACAAAAAGCAAGACAACAGAAATCCAACACAGCTGTATTTTCACTTATTGCTACAACTGCCCCTTCAAAATGGAAACAGCTGCACAGCAGTCAGCTGCACCAACCAAACTACCACCGAGCAAAGTGGGCAGCGTTTATCAGCTTGTTACAGTTTGATATTCTGGGTAATTCACGTGGATGTTATTTTGACATGCAGCATCCACCTAATCGATGCTGCAAACCAAGCACACACCCCAAAGTCAATGACACTCACTAATAACCTCCACCAGCAGTGCACTACAACACACACCAGTAAAAGATCCACCATCCTGCAGCCCACAGGACCCAAAGAATCCACTGCTGGACACCAAAGGTCACTTAAAGAGGACGTCTGGCAATATGTTAACAGGTGCACAACAAACAGATCCAAACCCTTATAAATACACGGCAGTGAGAAGTGTCTGAATGGCCACTGAGATTTTAAAAAAAATATTATTTCTTATGTTCCATTTCAAATACTGCTGCAGCTAAGTTGAGCTAATCCACAATCCCTGACAAACACACCACCGCTCTCCGGGCTTATCGCCATCTTATCGGAAAAGATTACGCAGACCGACACATTACATGAAATATGAATATACACTTAAGATAACCTCAAAATGAACATGCAGTCAATAAACATTCATTCATGCTGCCCAATTCTCACCCCTTGAAATCTTATGTATCACCTTCTGTTCAGCTTTACTAATTAAAAACAAAACACGGAGAACACCATCCTTCTCTTAATGCTGCTTTGGACCAGCGTCAACAATAACACATCAGATTGTTACTCCCTTCATCAGACTCCTAATAGCCTTATTATAAAGCTGTGTTTGGCCAACATTTTCCACATGGGGAGAGATTATGAGTTAGAGTGTTCTTAAAATAGAGAGGGAGAAATGTGAAAGCAGCTGTGGAGATTAGATTTAGCAGGAAAGCTACCGCCCTCCTGGACTAATGCGTGTGTTTGGAAGCCGAAGAGAGAGAGTGTGAGTGTGAGCGTGAGTGTGTGTCGGGCAGGAATGTACTGGGTACCAGCAGCACTTGGCTCTGCAATATGTACCTGGATTTCACAGGCATACTGAGCGCTGTAGATGTAGTGAAAGGCCTCTTCGATGGTCTCCCCGAGAGCAACCACGCCGTGATTCCTCAGCACCAAAACCTGGAACGCGCACACAGAAAAAGTCATTGTAAGCATCAGAAGAGTCCGATCACAGAGAGGCACTACAGGTCCATTTCTCTAACTTGTATTAAATGAGACCGTTAGATGGTGTTTATTTTATTTATTCAGCAAGTAACCAAGTCAATGGAAGTACTGATGGAGAATGTGCGTGCTCATGCTGATTTGTATCCAGAAGCTCTGTTTTCTCTAGTTCTTAAAAAATGTTGGCCCAGGGGACAGAAGAGCTTCAAGAGTTTGAAGGTTGAAATCATTATGATTTTATGTATCAACAAGGGCTTGGCCACTGGGCGATGACATCAGAACCTGGCAACAGACAAGCAGCGGAAACTCCCTTGAATTCCCAGAATGTTTTCCAGTTTAAATTCCATCAACCGGTGATTTTTTTTTTTTTTTTAAAGACGCCAGAAAGCAAGACATACACATGGAAGGCAAATAGAAAACCCAAAATAAGGGTGCCTGACTGCCCTACTATTGCTCCTTGTTCGAAATAAACACCCTGATATTTCAATCGTTTTCCTGTCTTAGGTTAAAGGGATGAGATCTAAAACAGGCTTGATTATTTTGAACTACCCCAACATATGGGCCTAAATTGCTCCAAGCCTCTAAAAGTTTTGGTCTGTTGTCTGAAAGACTGCAGAAACGCGACTCAAAGACACATTTTGGCTCTTTTTTATCAGCAAACCTCTGGGACATACACACTCCAGTCTGAAGCTAGAGATACTGGTAGAAAGGTTTTTAATACATCTGCACAAAGCTAAGTTTATTGTTTGCACTTTTTATTTACAGTGTGGATTCTTCAAATCGCAAACCAATTATGCAAAAGTGATGGAAGATGTTGCACAATGTTTAGTCTCCTCGCTTCGCCTACCTTTGTTGTTGGCCCCAGGGCCTTCTGTAGCTCTATGCGCTCATCCTGCTCATCCAGACTGCCCTGGTAGTTGTAGTAGGCAATATCACCCAAGATCAGCGCCTCTTGGGAAATGGGCAGGATACCACACTTCATAGATGACACCTGAAGCAGGAGAAAGGTGAGAAGGAGACAGCAGAGACATGCCAGCAATGAGAAACGTTGACCGGTGGATTACAGCTGTATAGCTGCATTATTCTTTAACGTTCGGCAGCAGATGTTTCTCGTTGGTGCTCCTGTGGGAAGAAAGCTTGGAAACTCTGGCGCTCTCTGATGACTGCGGTGATGAGCCTCTTTGTTGTTGAAAACTTTCATTTCTGCGCTGTCGAGTCGTTTAAAGATATTCCCTTTTGGTCGAGGTGTCAAGGTAATTTTACGGGATATCACTTCACTATTCAAATTCATCCAGCCTGAAATACCTCTTCTCAAATTGAAATCGCACCCCTCTTAAAAAAAAAATAAGCATCAAGCACCAATCTGCAGGGAAAATCATCACAGAGAGGTTTGCAAGGTTGGGTATAATATAACGTGTGGTAATGTGAACTTACAGCTGCTGTGGCAGGAGTGTGCACGTGTATGATGCAGCGGATGTCTGGACGCATGGAGTAGATGGCAGCATGGGGGCTGAAACCTGCGGGGTCGATCCTCAGGTTGGTGGAGCCCTGGTCGATCACATCCCCGATGATGTTGACTTTCACCTGGGGAGGCAAGGATAGGGTGCTTTGAGGATATCTGCTTTGAGTGGTTAAAAACACTTTAACCCAAGCAATAAGCGGCAAGAGTACGGCACGGCTTTAGAGGCCACAGAGAGACGATGTACTGTAAACCATCACAACATCAGTGAAATCAAATATGCCGAAACAAAACTAGCTCACAAGCAGGTTATAACCCTGCAGTGTTAACCAAGCAGGCCTAAAGATAAGCCAACATCTGTGAGTATGATGGCACAGAAATCACATTACAACAATTCCTCCTTTCTGTATGCTCATCTCTGGGAAATGAATTTACGCTTTACCAGGAAACATAATAGTGGAACGGAGTGGACTCACTGTGACAACTTCATTACCAAGCAGTTAACAGTTATTCGATTACATGACCGGAGAGAAAAGCATTCGAGTCAAAAGATATATAGAGGACCTGGAGGGACAGAGAGTACAATACCGGGGGGGGGGGAGAGAGACTGATAACTGGACACAGAGACTGTGATATAAAACCTGGAGGAAGAGCAAGTGCAGATGTCAGTCCTCACAGTAAAACCTAATAACAAACCGAAAACACAACTTTGCCTGCAGACCTTGTGCACAATTGGCATCACTAAGCACATGTTGTTCTGTGATACAAGCCAGAAGCAGCCTGCTCACATTTCTGACCCCCCCCCCAACAAGGTCCAAGAGTGTGTTATCACACCAGGAACACGGCATCCATCATCCAGTCAGAGGCTCATGAAACAAACCCAGTTCAAACTGAGCCAGCTCAAAAGTGTGGGGTTTGGTACTTAAAGTGTGCGTGGAGCAGGAAACTATTTCCTTCCAAAATTAAAGGAATTACATTTTTTTTTTAAACCCCTTCAAACTCTGTTTTTAATCTCTCATCATCATATTACTCAAACTAAAAACCCACCCTTCCCATCCAGGGCTTCTTCAGAGCTGTGCCTCTACTCATTAGCTTTGGTAGCAACAGATCATTTTTATTTTAGGAATAAAAAACGATTCAATAACAAAAACTGCACAAACCTACTGGAGGTGTGGCTTTAAGTTTTCACCTCGCAGAAAACTTGACACTCGAGTATTGATCACTGAGAATATAACAGATTTTTTAAAAGTAAGACCAAAGTGTTACCATGGGAAACTTGCCACTACTCAAACTTCTGAATAAATAATCTTGTTTTACTTGGTTTGAGGTTTATAACTACTTGGATAGTTTAGAGTGTATTTCCTTTTACATCCTTTTTATATCTGGTCACTACTTATTCATTCTTTAGTAAAACAAGGAAATTCAGTAAGACATTTAACCTCAGAAAACTGCATACGACTAAAAATATTGTTGAAAATTAACCATATTGTGTTGGCACGGGGCCAATACAGCGCCTGAGCAATTACCAGCTCGACTGGTTAATACGTCTCTTTCCTGAAGAGAGTCCACAGATTGTTTCCGATCTTTGGGTCAAATGAGGCTGAAAATCCTCAGACGCATTCTGAGTGGTGTTCAGACTTTTAAAAGGCATATGGGTGTTTGGGCAGATGAATTTATTGATCTTTCCAGCAGAGGAAAGTGAATGGCACTAGCTAAGCGTGAGTAACTAACCCCATCTATGTCTCCACACACCCTCTCCTGACAGCCATAGCCAGCTGCCGTGTGATCGAACACCGTTATGTCACATGGCCGGTCCATTATTGGATCACCCCCGTCACGCTCTTCAAACTTCAGCCCTTCAAACTGAGAGGCCCTTATGGCCGGTGTAGCACCTCTAATCTTAAAAATAAGTCAAAGGACGTGTCAAAGAATCTGAAATGTGATGCAGCTGCATGGTAGGGAGGGGATTAGAAGCTGATAAGGAGAGTGGGGCCAGAAGCAGGCAGTTGAAACTGAAAAGGAAATCTCTGAATTCCTTCAAGGGTTCAAGGTTGCCTGATTCAAGCAAATCAAAGAGTAAAGAGAGTAATTCTCTCACCTTTTGACTCTGATGTGTAGTCAACAGTAATTTCAATGAGAAGTTTAGAGACATGAAATGGGAAACTTTGCTGTGACTTCAGACTAAACTAAAACAACCAGATGGACCAAACATTTTTTCTTTTCAACTCCAAACTCAAACTGACCTCAGAATCACCTCAAAGCTCAAAGAGTAATACTGACAGGGAGAGACAGATGCAAACTAACCAAAGCCAACTGCACCACAGCTGACCCCAACACAACCTTTGACACGCTTTATTCTGGATGACTTCCTCCTAATCAATTTCTTTGCCTTCCTAAACTCTTGAACTTAATCATGTAACTATTGAGCTTACTAAGACAAAGCCGGCTGAAAGTGGAGAGAGAGATTAAACAGATGGATATAAACAAAGCAGTGCCGGACTGGCATCAAAACACAAACACTAAGGAAAATCTGGAAGTGCCAGGTTACACGAATTTGTTCTGTCTTTCAGCGTATGCAGTGCTGTGGTCAACTTTACTGCCCGACCACAGGATAGATGGATGTGGTCCAGACAAACAAACTAAAAATACTCACAGCTGAATAAGTTTGCCATATACTGCTTTTAAGGATTCTGTGGCTTCTAGTAAAAGTTATGGCAAGTAAGTTTGATTGAGTTTGCAATCATGGACATGATTAATTACACTTTACAATGATTTGAGCCAGAGACAGAAGGTAAGAGCATCATCTGTTACTTTGTGCAGCAACAGAGCTAAAACTAAGACTAACACAACATCGTCAAAGGTAAAAGTTTTCTTTTTGCTAATAGAATAACAGAAAAGTATACTTGGGAGGATGAACAACCAAGAAGCCTGAATGGACTTATCAGCCTTGAGCTGACATTTGACAATGAATATATGGCATGACCCATATGGAAAAGAAATAGTAAAAACCTATATGTGATTACTCATGAAAGTGGCCACTTTCATGAGTAAATCATATAAGGCTTACATGATTTTCTCATGAAAGTGGCCACTTTCTCATTACTTTCATACATTGTTTTAGTAAGTATCCAAAACATACAAGTTTCATTATATAATTTTTCAAGGGATCTTATATCTGTTTTCACTCTTATATGCTTTTCATACAAGTTTCACACAAGACAGATACAAACTTTATAAGATTTATATATATATCTTTTCCATATGGGGAACCAATGAACCAAAATAAATATGAACCAAATACTGCTGGCATTACTGCTATTGGTAAATAAATAAATATCAAGTTTTATCCTGATTATTTTGTTGCAGTACTGAACTATTATTTCTGTGTGCTAATCAAAGACATGTCAACGTCCATGTCTAACTAGTTAACTATTGCAGCAACAGGTTTTTGAGGCAGCAAAGTTACCCTAGTGAAGAGAGTCTGTTCTGGCGGTTTCAGGTAGGTACGCTTGTTTTGTGTCTGCACTGCAAAGAGAATTTATTGTCTGAAATTATTATCAGCAATTTGGCACTTTATTCCCTTTTAAGGAAATAAAGCAGATTTTCAGGGCAAGTTTACAGTGTCTGTGCTGAACTAAAGCAAAAAAGACAAACAAACCCCTATTAAATTAAAAACAGACTCAAAAATGACTGAGTTCAACAAGGACATGTTCAAACCACTCAGCCACCCACGAGGCTTTACTATCAGGAAGTAGCAAGTTAGGCGCAGAGATTTATATCACTACCTTCTAACCACTCTCGCAGGTCAAAAAGTGAAATCAGCTTGTCAGCGAGGTGCTGACAGATTTCACAATCTGGCTGCAGAAGCACACCTGCAGCATATTATCCCGGATTTTATCTGTTTGCGCAGGTGTCGAAGACAAAGTAGGAGAGTACAACAAAGCTACACAGAGGCGAACCCTGGTTCTGTTTTTTAAATTGTCAAATGGAAAAAGCAGAAATAAACAGAAGTCCGACAATCAGGATGAGACATGTTGATGAGACAAGAGCAACAGAAAGATGAAACGTACAGAGGGAGGTAACGAGGTTGCCAACGAACTCTTAAACACATTATTGCACATTTAGCGCCGTGGTATGTCGAGCACAGCTGAAACTGGGGAGACGGACAGACTGAACCACCTACAGTGTTTGCTGACAGAGAAACAGAGCGGCTAATGTCAACATGAGAGGTGCCGGTGACACAGAACATGATAAACACGTACACAAAAGGGACAGTCAGAGAGAGACGGTGGGATCTTGTGCACAGAGAAGACCAAAAAGCACTGGAAAAAAGTTCATCTGGTAATGGGAGAGCGCTAGTTGAGTAAAGCAAATGCAAAGCCATTACAGTCCAATGTAATGCTGGCACAGTTACACAGAGAAGGATGCTGACGCAGACATTTACGATGCATTTCATTTGTAGCAAGAAATTAAATTAACAGGCAGAGCTTGTAGTTAAAAAACTGTCTTTGGATGAGACCACAGTGGCTCGTGTTTCTTACCAGGTTTGAAGCAGATGCCTCAGCAAATGAGAGTCCTCTGGGGATGATCAGGATGTGGTCTTGTTCTTTACTGACTCGGCCCTAGGAGAAAACACAGATTGAGGACTAAAGGTTACTTTTAGTTAGAAAAAAAATTAACCAGACCCAAGTTGGGACTGCATTAGAATAACAAAGCATTAAGAAAGAGTTGAAATATGGACTAAACAGTCAGATCTGCAATTAAAACATGCTTGCCAGCAACCTCCCTGTACATTTCTGTGGGCAACAGGGAGTCAGATACAGCATGAAATGGAGGAACTTGGGTGGAAGTGGACTGCAGAGTGGTTTGCCGTGGTCCAACCACTATGGGGAGTCTAAAGTGGCTCAGATAGCGTGCCTTATATGAGACAGCCATTTGTATGTGTAGAAGTGTATCAGCTGAGCCATCAGCTGATGTGGTCACAAAGAAATTATTGCAAAATGCATTGAGGCATTGTAAAGTCATCACTACTAGACTTTCTTGGGAATTTTGCACGGCACTTAAATAAAAAAAAAAGAATAGTGCAATATATAGCATTTAAACAAAGGCATAGAATAGTAGAGGACATTCTGAAAGTCTGTGTGGACAGTTTTTGAACTGTAGTATCAGTTTTCTGTAGAAAGTCAAAGGTTACAATAATCTTTGTTGTGAATGACAAGCCAGGTATTTAAGTTGTGATATTAAAGATGTTTTTGTAACCTCGAGACAATTACTGTTAGACTGAAACACCCTTGAAATGACAATAAAAGCTTTCTCTGCAAACAGACCCTCAATGTTTGTACCCGGAAATAATACAGGAGACGGTAAAATTTATGAACTAGATAGATAATAGGGAATTTCCAGTACATCTGTGCTTTTGGAGTAGTGTCTTACTGTGATGTAGGAGTTGGCGAAGTGTGCCCAGCTGAACAGGTCCACCAGTCTGTAGAGGCTGGCCAGTTTACAACGTGTCAGCTTCTCGCCTTTCACCATCGTGGTGGATTCCACTCCGTACAAGTCGTTGATGGGAGTGACCATCCCCAGGCCTAAATGATCATGGACGATGAGAGGAGGGGGAGCAGGAATGTTAAAAATGCAGATTGCGGATCAGGTGGTATTAATATCAGTGACAACCATTCAGGACCAGACATCTGTAGCTAGCATCTGGATTTGTATCTAATGGTGTATCTGACTCTACATGAGAATCCTAATTTACACAGTGGGGTGATGCGAGCAGCACTCAGTCCTTTAATGCCTTTTGTTGTCTTTAATTACAATATTTAAAAAATTAGCTAAACCAAAAGGCTACACAGTTTCTGACGTCTAATTTAGCATTAGTTGTGCATTCCAAGGCTTTGACTTCACATATGGGACTCTTGGACAGAAATTGCAAAGGATCAAAACCCATGGAAATATGCACGGCTTTTCCGGAGTCTGGGGCTGGGATGTCTAAGAGTATTTATGCCCTTAAGCACACAAAGCTCATGTTTGTGTATAGATCTCCTATATTCCAATATTGAGGCTGTGCTTTTGTTTTTCAGTGCAGTTCAAAGTTATTGCACCCAGGGCGCGGATGGCATGTGTTAGTGTCTGGTTGTCTGGGGTAACGAGCACAGTGACCACTTACTGAGGGGGGAAGTGTTGAAACCGGCAACTGTGCTGGCCATAAAGAAGTCTGCGATCTGCCTGAGGGCAAGCAGGCCAGTGGGGTTGTTCCCCTTCCGTTGCTGCTCTTGGATCAGGCTCTCCAATTCCTCCTTGAAAGCCTGAGAAAGATAGGGAAAGACAAAAGGTTGAGAGGGGACACGAGCCAACTGAGAACGTAATGTGTCAAGAACTACAAATCTAACCCTCAAATTAAGAAAAGCAACAGTAAAAAGGATTTACCGGTTAATCTTCACATTGTGACTTTTAGCACATTATCAAGCCTCGTTTAAAAAAAAAAAACAAAAACAAACATTTTTATTCCATGTATAAAAATGAGCCTTTACGTTCAACACAGGGGGCTTTAATCAGGTGTTATGCAGCTTAACTGGGAGACACACACACCCACACACACACACAAAATGAAAACATTTCACTGAAACTGGACATCCAGGTGTATTAATCTCAAAGTGAGGCAATATCACAAAGAAAACTAAGACTATGGCGAGACAGATGAAGATAGGAGGGAGGAGAAAGGAGTAGATTAGTAGTGACAGAGAGATAAAAGAGCAAAAAGATGTGGGAACATTCAAAGAGACAGGAAGAATGCGAGTAAAGACAGGAAGATCGTGGGAGACGTGCTAATCACAGATTAGACATCCTATTTGGGTGTCAATCTGAATCATCCTAAGAGCGCTCTACGAAGCTGGGCCCAGATTGGCTAGATACACAACAAGCTCCGGAAAGGTTGCTCGTCTGGTTAGCTCGCTGCTTGTGCTTTGATTGGCTGCTTGGTGTAACTGGGAGAAAGTTAGTTTGTAGCTAATCCTCTTGTCCAGTCATCTGCTGAGTCCACAGACACGATACAGTATATGCTAACAAGCTCTTATGCAGACCCCATAAACGCACAGCTGATTGAGTGACATAATACAGAGTACTGGGTAAAGCATCTTTCTCACAGTGCTCATAAATCAAGTCGAGTCATAAATCCTATTGTAGATGTTAGCGTTTGAAATATGATGGTGTTTAAAACTGCAGGTAATATTCAGCTAGGCTGTATAAATAACAGCAAATGAAGTAATAAATCCATCTGTATCTCCAGATAACCTTTGTAAGGTTTTAACCTCCCCCGGGGGCTTTCTCACCTCTCTACCAGCTGACTTTACTAAAGCTGTAACCAGTACGTGCGGGTTTCGGCATTTAATCACACATGTGATGTTCTTATACAGCACATGCCGACGACAGGTAAAGTCCGACAGTCTGAGTTTGAGATATTTGATTTGATCAGCAAGAGTTTATTTTGTGTTATCGTTTGTTTTGGTTTCAACTTTTGTTTCTACCTTTTCCTAGCAGACCTTGGTCATCCAAATAGCCTCATCAATGAGGTGTTGTAGGTAGGTAATTGCAAATAAAAGGTAAGTTGTTACTGATATACCATCAAGCTAAAGCTAAGTGATTATCAAATCACAGATACTGTTAGCATGTATGACTTAAGGTTTAAATAACTTGTGTAACTTATTTTAAAACCAAAAGATCAGAAGTGTTTGACACATCTTTACTGACTTCTATTCCTTCTTAGTGTTTATGTGCCATTTAACACAGAGTCTCTTCTAAACACATCTGTCCAGATCAATTAGTTGTTTTCATCATCTATTCATCTCATACACCTTTACATTTCCGTCTATCAGGTAAATCATTAAAATCTTTAGTTTTGTCTCCAATTGAACTTGCCATCATCACTGACAATAACAAAAACACTATGAAGCCTCTTTAAAGTCCTGATTGAAACTTAACACCAGTGATGGAAACCTCTGGAAAGAAAAGAGCACCGCAAGAAAGCTGAATGAATCCACAAACCCTTTTTCCGAGCAATGAAGCCTCCAGTAGGAAAACATCCAATATTGATACCTTTATTTCAGTACTTATGCAACAGTCCACACACTCCCAGTGGAGCTGCATTAGTGCACAAAAACATCACTGACACTTAACTTCCTCTTTTGCCCTTCAGTCACCACACTGGGATGAGTCCATTAGTGTTATGCGAATGTTTTGTCGTTAAATGTGGATCAACCCCCTGCGTCAGGACACTGCTGGTTCTGAACTACAGCCAGACATTCCTCCATCCCTGGTGGTGAGGTTGCTGGAGCAACTGGTCTGCTGCGGATGTCTGACAGTGGTGGGTCTTCTTTGTTTTAAGTTGCTGTTGTTCTGGGTGTCAGTGTTTCGGAGACTGTTGTGCAATCAGACTGACATTAAAGTCACTGTACTAAACCTACAGTAAATTAGAGCCGTGACTCAGAAACGTATCACTGCGGCAGAATCCGTGTTCCCGACTCAACTACAAAGTTCAGTCTGTGCCTAAAAGTTCTCTCTAATCTCAAACTGCGAGCTTGTCACTAGTTGTTCTTGTGAAACTGATGACATAACATGAGCAGAAATCCCATCATTTGGTACAGTTAAACCTTTGACATTGACATTCTACCGTTCCTTAGAAGTGGCTAACATTTAGCTATTTAAACACTTAGCACATACCCACCAGAGTTGTGGGCCTGGACACTACGCTGATAATAAGTCCAGTATACTGCATTTCTGACCTTTTCTCATTAAGTGCTGAGGGATACAAGATGCATAACAAATGAAAGGGAAAGTAGTATCAAGTGCAATCAAAAAAGCTACAGCGTTTAACTCTATTGACTATAAATATTCTTCCACCTTGGAATTCACTCATTCCATTTTGCAGTCACTTGTCTCCAGTTGCCTAGGTAACACTAACATATTTATTACCAGGTCATTTATTAATCAGCTGTTTCCTGCGCTCTCATTGATAGTTGCTTCCATCGCTTGCCTGGAAGTTGAGTAAAGTTTATCTCATCTCCAGCCCACTTTGGGTCATTTCTCCTGTAGTCACTTAAAGTTACAGAATATAATTCACGTTCTCTGATCCCTGGTCAACATTTCACTGCGAACACAGCTTAAAGGCAGAGAATACGATTGGCATCATTTCTTGATCATCAAATCCATCCATGTCCCTTGAGACCACTTCTAACAGGATACAGTTCTTTCAAAGAGTAAAGTTGATCATTCCAACACTGCAATGATTTCCAGGAACATGATTTTTCTCTACAGGGACTGGCAGACACAAAACATTCCAGCAAAATGCCTCTCATGACAGAGCTGCTAGATCAACACACTGTAGGAGTTAAGGACTTTGGTTTTTCCTTTAATTTGTCAACCAGTTTCCGTGTGACTCTTCAGTAGCTGAATGCGCCACCATGTTCAGCAATGTAGACCAAGGCAATGAGCAAGATGAAACAAGAGAGATGTGAGAGAGTTGCAGACCCAGAAAACAAAATAACAAGCTGAATAGCTTCATAGAGCTTACTGGAACCACAAAGAAACCACAGAACCACACGCTATTCATTGTTAAAAGAAAAATGTCATCCCAAAAGAACATGGTTCAGTCATGGTTCTTGTGTTGCTTTAGATTTACAACACAAGCACAATTACCTGTTCAGTACATGGATTCAAATGGCAAACATTTGTGCCAATCAAGTGGCAGAAAACACATGGGCATAGCAACACACACGCGCGCGCGCACACACACAGGCATCTGCTCTACAATTTATGTTTCGCCATTCCCAAGAAGATTATGACAGCAGGGATTAGGTTCCCACAGAATAATCCAGGGACCAAAAAGTGGATCGTATCATTAATATTCAGCAAAACCTCCACATCTCCACAACAACTAAATGACCGTCACATGTCAAGTTTCCCTTTTAGCCACAGTGCTCTACCTGCTCATCGTTTAAATACAGTTTCCACCTTGACAACCTTGACATGTGGGGGATGGGTGTCAGGTGAGTTTGGTGAACCAAACTCACCAACAGACAACCAGGCTAATCAAGTCTCTCCACTTACTGGAGGAAAAACAAAACAAAACGATCCAATCAGAGAAATGAGGAGGTGTTTTCATGGCTGCTCCAAAATGCCAACAGCCAATCTTTCAAAATTGAACTGCAGCGCTGCTGAGAATGTTAAGTCGACATGAGGGCTGGAGCTTGGCCAGTTTCTCAGTGGAAGGGTAAAAGCCTGAGGGTGGTGAATATTAAAAAAAACAAAAAAAAAACAACGAAAAATCAAACTGAGTATCTGTAGGAAAACACAAATGGAGTTTCAGATCTTTAGAATCCAGTCTATGTTATGTTAATTTAGCATTTATTTTATATTACAGTTGGCTGATATCGAGCTTTTTCATGCACATATTTGAGCTGATTGACTGAACCATGTTCTTGTGTGGTCTTGTGTGATTAGACCAGTAGAGAAAGATATTTTTGGTGCTATTCCACCGTTTCTGTTAAAACTGGTGTTGCAGATGCAGGTGACGTTTAAACCGTTGATGTCATCCTGTGGAAAAGACAGACGGGACTTTTTAATGAGAGTGTTGGAGCAAAGTCGACCTTGCACGTCTGTGCTTGTGCTCATCAAAGAAATCTGTGTTGCTCCCGATAGTTTCACCATTCCCACACACACACACACACACACACACACACACACACACACACACACACACACACACACACACACACACACAGCTCATGTCTTCATGTAAAATTACAGTTTTCTATGAGTCATTGCAACACAGTTTAACTGAGTGCAATATGAAACAGGTTACTGCTTTAAACTTTAAAAGATGAACATTAAGTTTCAAGTAATGTAGTGTCTTCTACAAACTATCTTGGGATCATTTACCGTCACAGGTTAGGTTTACGTTCACCTTGAAAAAATAAAAAGCCTTGCATTACAGCCAAACTGAAGGAACACAATGACCTGCAATTTCAGGGTTGCTGGTAATAAACTGCATCTATCTAAAAAAAAGAAAAAGAAAAGAAAAGCACAGGCCAGGTGAGGCCTGTAATTTCAGACATAGCCTCTACAGTTATGTCAGCACAATACTTTTCCTTCAAGCCACCAACGTGACAGTGTTACAAAGCATACAGCTGCCTGCCTGCAAGCTCACCAATGCTATTGATTCCTCCTCATCTAACCTCTGAGCCTGCACCAGTAGAATTTGTCCCCAACAGCAACGGCAGCAACATCTCTCTCACGTACTCGACATAAACCCCTTACTGTCTTCTAGGATGATACACTTTACAGACAGCGAAATAAACATTGGGAAGAGGAAATGCATTCTAGTGACTGCAATCTAACAAGGTGGTTTATCGATGTATGAAAACAACCATCAATAGTGTTTGAGTGTCTTTTTGTGCATTAAAAAGATCTGCTGATAACAATTTTTGTACCCAATCCAGCTTCTTTCATAATACATAAACTGCCATCTCAGAACATATCCTGGAGCACATCATCACTCACCTGAAAGTACAACGCCACACAATATCGAACCCCTTGCAGTAATGTTCACATAAAGACGTTCTAGACCAGGGGTGTCGAACTCCAGGCCTCGAGGGCCGGTATCCTGCAGGTTTTAGATATTACCCTGGGTCAACACACCTGAATTAAATGATTAGTTCATTACCAGGCCTCTGGAGAACTTCAAGACATGTTGGGGAGGTCATTTAGCCATTTTAATCAGCTGTGTTGGATCAAGGACACATCTAAAACCTGCAGGACACCGGCCCTCGAGGCCTGGAGTTCGACACCTGTGTTCTAGACCAACTTTATTCCAAGAAACTTTATTTAAAGGGCCATACAACCATATTTTCACAAATTTATTTGAAAACCAAAGCTCGGTCTTCAGTTTGGAACCGAGCATTTAGAGCAAACAGGTTTTGCATAGTCTCTGGCTCTGAACACAGCAGTCCAATCCTATGTTTACAAGGGGCAGCCAATCAGAAGCCAGCTGGGTTAAAAAGAAGGTGCCCTTAAAGAGAATGGAGCCAAAACAGTTCGTTTTAGACAGGGGATGGACTAAGAGTTGAATCATGCAAAGCTACTCTAGCTGAAGAATATAACTATAGAAGTGGAATCTTTTAATATATGTCGACTTTTATTTAGCGTCATAAGGTCACTATTAGTGGTGCATCTCTAGTTTTAAATAGTATCATGCAGCTATTTCATGGTAATTTGGATGTTGACTAGAGCATTTCTATCTCTGATTCTAAATGAAAAAATATATATATTGATTTAAGCTGCCATATGGAGAAACTTGATTATACCCAGTGGATTTTTTTCTCTCTTTTTGAGGTTACACAAAGTGGATGTAACACTTCAGCGTGTTGCTCTGTTATCCTGAGGGCGCTGCTTCACGGCTGGAAGTTCAAGACCTAAAAGATCCTGTGAAATGCCAAACTGAAACACAGCCGCCAAGATCTGGCTCTGAGAGGAAAGGCGGTGGTTTTTAAAAGAGTCTCTGGAGTGAGTTCAGCCACTAATGTTCTATCAAATGAGACCTTCAGGACTACAACAAGAAAAGGGGGAAAAAAACGTAAATGAGAGCAGGCATGACATTTGCTTCACACGAGGGGGTTCTCAGCAGAACCTAAAGCACCATAAATTATCCACTTGTGTTTTCTGGAAAGTGCATGCAGGGGGATTGTACTTCCTCTGCAAACCACAGGACAAGTGCAAATACGGCTGAGTAAATTTACCGCTTGGCATCAGTAAATCATTTCTGCAGGTGATGAACAGTCTGTGCCACAAGATGGAGAGAAGTGGAGAAGTGGGGGGAAGATGAAGGGGGGGGGGGGGGGGGGGGTATTAACACAAGAGAAAACAAGACGGGCAATGACGATGAAAACGGAAGCAGCGTGTGAAGGCACAACTCCAATTCAATTTGGTCTGATTTAATCTCATTCTGATGGCATTTTAACCTTTTGGACCAACAGTGGCAAATCAAGTCCCGTCAACCTAGTTCTCAGCAGTTAGAGGGAAACACAGAGGCTTTACTGCCATGACAAAATGAAGCGTGGATTTTTAGCCAAAATCCTCCTTGCAAACATACATAACAGAAAAACCACCCCAAGGCTCAAAGGCCACCTCGACAAAATTCTAATCATTGCATGTCACAGAAAACACTCATCAAAAATCATCAAAAAACAGTAGAAAGTAGAAAGATCTTCCTTTTCAATTCCCTCTTCAGACGATTGACACACACAATAACAAGAAGTTCTATAGCGGAAAAACATGTTCTACTGTTTATCTTAAGGCTACTGGCGAAACCTGGCCGTGTCTCTCTTTAAGTGCTTTAAATATAACGTCATCACATCAACAGGACGAGTCATTATTTTTCAGCCATCTCCGTTTTGTCACACTGCTGGTATGCCCGTCATTGTTGCACACAAGCAAAAATCACAGTTGTAGCTCTACAGTAGATAGCTGGATATGTTGAACAGCTCAAGGTTTGACTTTAGACTTTAAATGTAAACACAGCTGAATGAATGAGGCAAGTGGATCAAGTCAGCTGAGTTGATTCAGACCTGCCTAGTCTATATTCGTCCAGCTTTAAATACAACCTGCCATTGGAGCAATACAAACATGTAATCTGGAGCCGCCACTAGACCCATAACACTGGAATGAAAACAAATAGAGAAAGAAAAATGGAGAGAGAAATGAGGAAAGCAAAAAAAGAAAAAAAAGTATATACAGCTGGTTGCTGTAGTTGAATGAAAAAGTGCAAACTGAGAAAGAAGGAAGACAGAAATGGAGATAAGCCTGTGTCCAGCTGGTGCCACACACACACACTTCTTATTGTTGTTACGGCTGAATATGAATAAAGAAGCACTGAGACTAACTGTCTTCGTGTACGGGCTGCAAACACTATATAAGCCAAAGGGAACCACCTGTCACTGCTGACTGAAAGCTATTTGGCTCAAATTCAAAACCACATAAAGCAGGAATACCATACAGACATACCACTGTAGCACACAGGCAAAGCTACAAGTACATACACACACAGTTAGATGCAGTTGCAAATAATAGTGAAGGGTAACCTGCGATGTTCAGATGTTAAATAATAAAAATTATTACAAGTGGAAAAAATATGTCTTTTCAAGATTGATACTAAAAAGTATTTGGTGTAAAAATGTCCACATGAGAAAAATAGCTGAAAATTATAATTAAGCATTTATAGACATGTTGAAAATACATGTCAACGTGGTAGATTCCTTTAGTTTGGAAAGTTTAGTTTTGCTTGCACTGGTGTTATAATGTCAGGCAGCTCTCTCACCGACCTCCTCTGCCATTAATTCAGTAATCTAAATCAGTGCGTCTGTATCAGCAGTGAAGTTAGAGACATAGCACAAAAAGGCCTGAGCCATTCAGCTCTGGATCAAGAACGCCCTGCAGCAAACTGTCTGCATTTAAGGGCCCTGTTTTAAGTAGACAGTCATTTTCTCTCCTACAGCTTACTTGCGGTACTCCCGCTCTCTCTCTGACACACACATGATACCAGCAGAGGATCAAGTGGAAACCTGGATCAGGAGCAGCGATACTGCCCTTCCAGACATCTGGCACAAAATACGGCACGCCAAGAAAACCACTCTGAGCATGTGCAGAATGTAGATCAAATTTAAAGTTTAAAAAAAAAAAAAAGTACGGGTCAAACCACCAAGCTGTTACTACCCAGAGTTGATCACGCACATAGACACTTCCTGGATTGTACACAATCACTCTCCTTCTCTAGAAGGTTGTTTTGCATCTGCATCATTCATTGCATGTGTAACGTCTAACTTTATCCTGTCCCCAGCCTTATCATTTGTCTGTGCCTGCTGATTTGTCACAGCCTGCTGCTGTGCATACTCTTTAATAAGTGTATTTGTTACTTTAAAGTAATCCCAAGTACAAATGCATACTGACACATGTACACACCTTGCACCTGCGTCCCCTCGTAAACAGTGTGAAACATTTCAGCTAAAGACCAGCCTTGAGTCAATATCGCAAAGTAAATAACGCCAGTGTGCAGGCTGAAAGGCCCTGTTGTAAAATCTCCACACAGAGTGATGCAACTGTTCAAAGGGCACAATACAAATAGCAAGATAGGACAACAGTGTGTTGTCTTTACAAGAACTTGCGTTTTCTCAATAAGGACGGTTGGGATATTTTTGCAAACAAATTTTATGCTCAAAAATCCACAAAATAATATATGCGTGCAAAATAGAGCTAAAAAAAGACGACTTCTTTCTGTGATTCTGAACTTTTTGAATGTTTCCTTGTGTTGCACAATCTTCACCCTACATTTTGAAGTTTGCGCCAACAATAAAATGCAGCACAGATAAGATATCACGGTGCTTTACCTTTCCAGAACAATGAACGATTATTTTAAATAATAAAATAAAAATAAAAATCGAGTGTGCGATTGCCAGGAGGCTCAAACATCTAACTGCACCATAAAACAGTAACTCTTAAGAATTCAGACCTCCAAGGAAAGGAAATCGGATAACATTAGTTGTCTTTGCTAAGATTTTTGTCAAGGAGTTGTTTACTTTAAAAAACCTGACCTAACATGAGTGCTCTTAGTGGGAGGGCACTTGAAGAGATTCAACGGTAAGTTTGAAAGAGGGTGTGGCAGCTTGTGGTTATATTAAAGCTTGAGCAAAGCCAGCTGCTGACTGCTGTGATTCTTTAGTCGGTGTCATAATACCAAGGGAAGCATGAACGCACAAGCACATGTGATGCATTCACTGCTGTAACTTATTTTGAAACCCCTTGATTAGGGAATAATAACTGACACAAAGGAGAAAAAAGGGAACCGATTACACAAACATTTAGTCAGTGAGGTGAAACCTTTGCTTTGCTTAAACAAGTTCTCCATTAAATTGGAGGAAAAAAAACATTACTCTTTTTTGGCAAAGTATTAGACATTTAATACATCTGTTTATCTTGTTCACAGTTGTGGGAGGCAAGAGGAAGTTCCAGCAAGCACCAAACAGGTAAAACAGACAGCTCATTTATCAGGGGGCACAGAAATATGAATAGGCTGACATCTACTTTCATGTTTATAGTTGGAGACTAATAGCCAATGCAATCAAGAAATCTGAAAACGTGGAATATAAAGAACAATGCAGATATGAGCAGGGCATATAAATCCCACAAAGATAGGCTTTTTTGCCAGTCGGTAGATTCTCCAATCCTGCAGCTTAAAGCTTCCTCGACTACAAACATTGTTTGTAACCATGATGCTCCATAATCAGGCCCATCAGCAAGTTAGCAACCCGAAATGTATTATCCGTTTCAAAAATATCCGTCAATGGGCTGCTTACCACATTTGCCCTGCACTGTGTAAAAGGAGGATTCAGCCACTTAAGGTGTTGGTTGATACAGTTGAACTGCTTGGAAAACACTCAAGCTCTGTACAAGAAGGGCCAATGTTGGCTCCATCTTCTGTGCAGGCTGAGGTCTTCTGGGGTGTGCAGGTCCTTTACGACACAGCTATGGCTTCTGCAGTCTTTTATCTAGTTGTCTGCCAAGTAGGTGGCAACATGAAGCAGGACCAGAAACGACTCAATAAACTGGTGAATAAGGCCGGCTCTGTTTCCTCGACTCCACAGAGGTTATTTGTGAGACAAGGATGTTACCCGAGCTAATAACCTTCACGGACAACACCACCTATCACCTGTATGAGACAGTGGAGGCTGCACACTACAATACCCTATATAAGATAAATACCTAATAAAAGAAAATATTCAGTGTATCTATTATTAGTCACACTGCACTTTTTGTACATACAAAAAAACTCTGTGACATATCTTTTGTGTTTTAACATATACACTTCCTCGGAGTGGGATTAATAAGCTCTGTCTATCCATCTAGAGGTTGCTCCCCTTTAGGCAGTATCCCCCAGTAGGCAAATGTACACTAGTGATGTCTTTAAAACCTCAACGTGTTAAAAATTGTTTGCTCAGTCTCTAAATTTGCACCAAGGGGTCACTAACATTGACATTTACGTGTTTAAAAAGAAACAAAATGATGTGTTTTTCTCTTAACTTACGGGGCTCTGTAGTATCTGTGTGACACGTTTCTTCTGCTCCAAAACGTTGAAGTCCTGTCGGAGGTCGGGAGACATGTTCCTGGCCCTGATGTACTCCGGATCATTCACGTCGACACGGTCGAAGTAGCGCTCCTTAGTACCTCCACCAGGCGGAGGAGGGGTGGTCACCACCCCCTGATGGCTGTCCGCACTCATGCCTGTTTCACCTCACTTGCTTGCTCTACAGCTGCCACTCTGACTGTCACCTGAAAAGCAGAAAGGTTGACATGTTACATGACACATATGAAGCAATTTTTTAAAAAAAAAGGCAAGCAAGGAGAGTTTAACATTTAAATTAAAAGAATATTTGTTCAGGGTGTTTGTGGTTTTTATGCACGTAAAATGAAGGGTGGTAATATACCAGGAAAAGGTGTAGCATGCAAATAAAAAGGGCATCAAGATCTAAGTCAGATTAGCCTGTAAGGAAAAATGCAAAAGCTGAAATGTGCCATGTATCGATCACAGGATTTATACTTTTGTCGCTCTTAAACATGAATATTTTTCAATGAAAGTTAGTTGAATGCCAACAAACAGTCATGTTTAAAATTAGCTAAAGGCACGTAGCATAAACGAGACCAATGATGAGTAAGAAAATGGCATGCCTACCACCTCTCTTTTATCAGATGAAAACACACGGAGGTGTATCATAAACAGGAAAAGGAAGTCCCTGTTATCTCTATACCATAGAGGTGCTACTCTTCGGTTTGATGGAAATAAAAGTTCTATCCTGCAGTTCATGTCATTCGCTTGCTGAGTCACGACTACATGTAGGTCTTGGTTAGGTCACACTGACAGATCAACTAACAAAGCATACAAATGGGGGCGGGAGGAATTTTGTTTTGACATCCAAGACCTTGACTGCTGAGGTGGTTTACTCCCACTGTTCATTCTCAGGTCAACTGGCATGACAAGCATTTTGCAGGATGCAGGAATTGGTAAATGCAACAATAGAAAATGACTTCAGCGCTTTGCTTTCAGGCCAAGAGTCAAAGCCAATAAAGTCAAAACAAAAATACTAATACAAAAGATTAAAAAACAAAATGCAAGCAGAGCTTTAAAATAAATAAACACTGCATCTTCCAGGAGCCCTTGTTAGCATACGCAGCTGCAGTTACAGTGCCAAATAGTAAGATGCTGGTGTATCATGAAGAGGCGGAGCTTATGGGATGGCTACCAGATGGTGTCTTGGCTTGGACAACAGAGGAATGACAGCAAAAAAAAAAAGTTCAAGGAAATAGAAAGTTTTTTTTTCTTTTTTTTTTTTTAAAATGCAGTAGTCATCTGACAGCACCAGAATTAAAATGTATAGGTTCCTGTGCCAGCACAGAGTCCTCCTGTATTTCAATTCAGCGTTGTCATCTTAGCTTAACACTATAAGAAACAGCAGGGTTTGAGCGGTGATTTAGATTGACACATGCCACTAAGCCACTCATTCAGATCAAACACCAATTAAAACTGTGGTTGAGATTAGACAAGAGTCACACACAAAACAAAGTTTAACGAACTCCTCACACATGGATGACAAATTAACCAATATTTTCCTTACTCATCACTCACATTGGCGTGTGACTGATTTATGGTTTTTCTCTCTCTCTTCAGGAAGAAGCCTGAACCCCGAGGCTGAAATAAAAAACACTCCATTTGTGTGTTTACTCAAATATCCATTAAACATCAGTATTTCCTATATGTCTTTACCTCTAAGAATCCAGGACTCAGGAAACCACTCTTTGTCTGCCTGATCTCCCTGCCATAGCTCTGATTTATACTATAAAAACAAATAAAAGCCTCCCAAAAAGTAAAATCCTCTTTAACTGAAGGCAGCTGGGCAGCACAGAGTTATGTAACATGATATTGAATTCATCCTCCTGCCCGCACTGTTTTGCTTGCTGAACAACTTTACACAGGCCTGATCAACAAAAGCCCAAGACAAAAGGTTTTGAGAGCAGGACTTTGATATAAAGACTTGTATAAAGATGCATTTGCTGTGCTGTCCTGTTTCGTGCTTTATATCCACAGCTTTTCCTATATCTTCGACTGCAGGTATTCTGAGGAATACCACGTGGGAGAAACTTGACAGACGTGTAAATAAGAAATGCATTTAAGGACGGTGTGATTGACAGTAGAAGCTCACGCATAAAGTTTGCTGACTGGAATCTCTGCATGGCTGAATGCAACAGCTGTAGTTTCACCAAAATAAAACGACTCCCCCAACCCCCCACTCACACTCACATGCATGAATACACCACCCCATCCCTGCTCTGTCACAACTTCAGCAGTCCCCAGCATGAACTTCCACCACCCCCACCCCCACCTCCCCCAGTCTCTGTCAATAGATCATTGTCCTCATCTCGAATCATCTCAGTCTGTTCAGATCCAGAGGAATCGACGTTTTTGGAGCAGTGGGGGTGGTTGTGTGTGTGTGTGTGTGTGTGTGTGTGTGTGTGTGTGTGTGTGTGTGTGTGTGTGTGTGTGTGTGTGTGTGTGTGTGCGCGCGCGCGCATTTGAGAGAATGCACAATTAATCCGAGTAAGAATGAAACCCGATCCTCACATTACACCAGCAACATTTATAATCTTAATTTCATGCTCGATGACAGATGCTTACACTTTTTGAATGCAGCCCACTGAAGATGCCAGTTTATACTGAGCTTTGTTCAGTGAAAGACTGGAATTTACAAAGGCAATGGCCATTAAAGTGTGGCATTGCGTGATAACGCTATTATTGCAGTCGATGTAAACTTCACAATTCTATGGCTGATAAATGAGGTGGGCTGTGTTTACTGATGTGCACTAGACTGTGACTGCAGCACCCGAGGTCAGCACAACCTCAAGACCTTTAGTGACCCTTCCTCTTTTTCCTCCTTTTCCTCCCATCTGCACGTTTAGAAGCACCAACAGACAACATGTTTTCATCTGAGGGTAAGCTGTCCATGAAAAAGTTCCCATTTATAAAACAGTGCCACGAATCACTGCTACGAACCACAGAATGCTCAATGTGACTTTAGTTAGTTAGATAACAAATGCAGCGAGTTAAAATTGAGCTTGGCCTTAACTATCAGGTAAGAATAAGAGGTCAGGCATAAAAACCAACTGTACAATACAACTGTATTTAATAAGTTATTTCATGTATAAAATGACAGAAAGTAACTTAAAGTGCTAAAAGAATGACTTGAAATATCTTATTCGGCCAAAATACATCAAAGCAACTCTTTACAGTTCGTTACATCCTAATGTAAAATCTTATTTATGTGTAGTATGAAAATATTTGCTGCAGAGAAGAGATAGACGAGAAAAAAGGACAATTAAGGATGCGTACATGTTTGTGACTTTTCGCTGCAGTTCAACTGACCACTTCCTTGTATTTGAATTGGTTCTGTGGACAGCCTCCATTAGTGGAACTCGATGTTTATCTCTAAGACAGAGGACTCATCCATTACACACTAATACTTCTGACATTTGGAAATGGAGAGCAAGTGCCTGAGACAAGGCATAACTCTCCATCTTCATCTGATGACAGCTGGCTAATCTAGAAGCCTACACAGACCTCTCTCCAGTCCTTTAACTCTGCTCTGTTTCACTTTTATCCATCTCACTCTGATGTTTCATCGTATACAATACGCAAACTTGCTAGAAAGGCAGGAGTAAAGCAAGAAGCCATGAGTAAACATATGTAGTCACAAAAACTCCCTAAAATGCCGAGTGACACTGCCCGGGCTCTCCACTCACACACATGCATGCAGCTACTGTCTTTATCGTGCTGGGGCAGATGGACTTCAAAAGCAAGCCTGCCTACATCTCTGCCACCTCTAAAAATAGACAAACTGCCTTTTGGGCTGTGTTACAACCCTAATAACAACAATACCAGGAAAGAATCTGTGCGGCGCTAATTATATCCCCGAGTGCTGCAAAAAGCAGCGCGAACACACACGCACACAGTGACCTGTAGCGTAAACTTTGCTAATGCACACACCCAAACACACAGAGACAAGTAGGTGCGTTCCCTGTCCAAACACGCCTGCGTGAGAGCTCTAGCAGTGAAACTGAAGGACAATGTTTGAGCCAAAAGCTCAGCAGCTTACATGATCCTCCAGCGGCTTTGCTATGAGATGAGGAAAGCTCCTCTTGAATCCATCACTGTGCCAGCAGCAAGCGTTACCCATGACACAGGGTAATGCCTGGCTATCAGTTTAAGCTGATGGTTTCTTATGAAATCTTGATTTAGAGCAACGACTAGTGACTGTGAATGCATTTTAACTTGCAAATATATTCAGTCTAATATGTTTCTCTCTATACTTCATCTGTAAGGATTCTAAAACACTCCCTGCTATCTTCCTTCACAGAGCTAATCTTCTCTGGTGCTCACACTCAGTGCACTATTATTGCCAGACGTGTTTACAGTGCAGAGGTCTATATGCCTGAGCGCCCTGGCAGCCACACTGACATGGAATTCCCCTAAAATTGCCAATCGTTTTTTTGGATAGTAACCTTTGGAGTCATGCCCCGGGTTCTAGTGGGAGCAGAAAACAGATCCCAAGTCGGATGAATGAAACAAAAACATCCGTCCATACAACAGAGGGAATACATACAAAATATGCAAACAGGTGTACTGACACAAGCAGCCGACACACAAATATAATGCAAGCACAACCAACCTTGTGTTTATTTCCTACGTGGTCAGTGAATGGGAGAGAATGGGGAGTAGTAGTAGGCAGCTGAGGCAAAACACATGTCTCTGTTTTTCACTGCTGCTTGGTGCCCGTGCACAAATTCCACCAGTAAGTCCCAGAAAGAAGCCGGGAGAGACGAGAGAGAAAGAGCGGGATACGAATAACCAGGCGGCGATCAGAAAACCAGTCTGTCCACGCGTCCCTGCAGATTTTCCATATAAATGCTCCTCGGTGAAGCTGCCAGCAGACAGCAGATTCTCCCAGATTCTTACAGTCTCCCCGTCTTGGCTGCTCCAGCGTTCATCAGATAGAGAAGTATCAACAGCTGTGAGTGTGTATGTGAGAGGATCTGTGTATGTGCGTGCCCTCAGTGAATGGGGGCGTGTGTTTGTGTGGAAAAGAAGCTAAAGCGACCACGTGATGCAAGCTTAATCCCCCGCCCACTGGCTAAAAAACACACACACACACACACACACACACACACACACACACACACACACACACACACACACACACACACAATCAGGCAAAGGCTTTTTGACCAATCAGAGCTCAGGCTCACATACTAATCACACCTCCCCTCCTCCACTGCCTTCTCTCTCCCTCTCTCTCTCTCCATCTAGTCTAGCCTTTTTCTTCCTCTCTTTTTTTCTTTGATCCATTCACATCCCTCACATTCCACTAGCCGCTCTCGCTCGCTTTCTTTTTATGTCTCTCATTCACACCCACTGCTGTCCTTCCCCCCTCGCTGGGCGACTGTACTAAAGGTCAGTGTTTATTAGTTTGGCTGGAAGCAGCATAACTGCAGCCGCACAACCTGCTGCAGCAGAAACTGCTCGGCTTTCACTGTCACTTCTGCCCCATTGAATCAATGCTATCTGGCTCTCTGATAAAATCAAATACCAACAGCCTTACAAAAGAACATTGTTAAAAAGTATCATTTAATGCCATAATTCAGTCACCCGTCTGTCAATACATCTGTCACATGACAGCTCTCTGCAAGTCTGTGGCCCTACTCACTTCGCCTATACATTTTTCTCATACTTGTTGCTGTTCATTGTATCTCTAAAGCCATTTTTGAAGCCATGACGACATCTTGTATTTCTACACTCCCTAAACTTGCTCAAAAGCACTCAAAGCATTTTCTCTTTCTTCACTCTATGCTGGTGAGGAATATGAAAAATGTGTCCTCTGGTTTTCCGTCTCTCTTTATCACCAAAGCTGTTTTTCATGCATGAACTCCAAACAATGTGACGAAAATCAGGTTAGGACGCTGTGAAAGGTTGTACACTACATCAGATAGTGTGTTTTGAGTTTTAAAAAGTGGGTGCTGTGTGCACTAAGAATGCAAAAGGAAGTTCACAATACACCCATACACTTTTTACGAATTCATCAACTCTTCCCTACATTATTCTCATATTAACACTGTCAGACATCTTGCAGACTCTTTAACAGACTCCAATCACACAAGCCTAGAGACCAGTTGGAGACTGAATGAGTTGGTGGGTGGTTGCTGAAAGTTAACTGCTGTCGTTACATGAAACTGGTCACAAAGAGGTATATGGTGGTCCACCCAAAAAAAACCCTAAAACCGAAAAAAACTAACATTTTTGTGATTTGTTTGGTCGCTATCAGACTGTCAGGGTTGCCTGTATTGTCCATTGAAGACACTGATATGATGGTTGGCCACAAAAGGTACAATTAACAAAATGGCAAACCAATACAGATTATGAACTTGAACAAAATATAAAATTTGGCCTTAAAACAACTGCTAAGCATTTGGACGAAAAGTGATTAGCAGAATGATAAACAGAAGTGTCTTAAAGGGAAAAGAAAACAGGCGAATGTTGCCTTTCGGTACACGTTAACAGGCTATACAGTGGGAACATTAGCACAGTCTCCAGCTGAAGGAGCATCTTCCGGCTCTGTACCTGTTGAGCAATCAAAGCAGGAAATAGACTAAGTCTCTACAACTGCAAAACACAGACCACAAACTCAACCCCCCAGTGGGGAATAAGCTAAGCCACAGATGACTTAACCACCAGAGAAACACATGGCACACATTTCCCCTTGCAATAGTTGAATACAGTCCAATTCACAAGCCATCCATGCAGAAGACAAACAAACAATCCAGGCAACCAAGATGTCAACAACTTGTCAGCCAGGTCATTCATTCTAATGTTTGCTTTTAAAAGATCAACGCTTCACATCAAATGCAAATTTACATATGGATGCTTTACACACACTCTGGATTTAACCTTGTAAGAATGTACATAGTGATGATGCAGATAAGCTGAGAGACTCAGCATCAGGTATAGTTAAATGAAGACATGCATTTGAAGCTAAAATCCTAAAATATGAATAATATAAAGAAACTATTTCTAGGCACTTTAGGTATTTAGACTGTGATCTTTCAACAACACTTTCAGGAAGTTGTCATTCAGAAGTACAACAGTGACCCAAAGCACACAACAGGGTCATAAGGACATCCTCAAGATAAGAACAAGACCTGCAACAGATGGCATGGCCCCCACAGAGCCCTGATCTTCACATCATCATTCAGGGATTACACGTGGAAACACTGAGACAGTCTTAATCTACAAGTCACTACACTTAACATGTTGTTAGCCAATTAATATAAACGAATGATAACATTAATTTGTTAAGCATCATAACCATTTTCATTCAACTTTCAACAAAGCAGCACAAGTTGCAAGGTACAGTAATGGCACGTCAAGTACCAGTTGAGTCCTGCAAAAGTGTGTCACTATCATAGCAAAACTCACACATTACGCAAAATGTCATGAAATTTCCTTCATGAGAGCCCTAGATAACAAAGGGCTATAGTACACATTTGTTGTGATCGCCTGATGGCTTAGATGATATGGAGTTTTTGTTTAGGTTCCTGCAAGAGTAACGGTGATAACACTGCTGCAACAGACGCCAAGCCACACCCATTTGATATCTCACAGCTGGAAAATTGCCACAAGATAACTTTATCAAAGCCCTGCATTATTTTGTGACATCAGAATTTCCTCCTGAGTTTACATCCGACTTCATTTTAAAGCTCAATTTTTGCCTACAACACAAAGTGGTGAAAATGTGATGCTTGTTCAGGTCGCACAACAAATAAATGTGCTTAATAAAGAACCCAGGCAAGAATTTTAATGTGCTAAATGTATACAAGTTAATAATACTTGTGTGTAAGACTGTAATACATTCCAAGCATCTCAAGTTATTGTTGAATTTAAAACCAAAGGTGACATGTGCTATTTGTTATTTTCACTGGGGAATTACCCTTTACCGGGAAATCTACCATCATACGTACGTCATAGTCGCACACCTGTCTGAAATCCTACACCGTAACTTGATTTGCACCACCCTAGAAATGCAAGTACACACCGTGCTGACGTAGCCCGCAACAATTGTGATTGGCCTGTTCAGGACCCTTGATTCTTCCTGCGTATTTCCGACTACTTTAGGTCACAAAGGAATGAACAAAGAAGTAGAAAAATAAGTTTTTTTCTTTTTCTTCAGAAAAAAGAAAAAGAGGAAGAATAAAAAAAAAAAAAGAAAAAAAAAAAAGAAAGAACCTGACCACAAAAAAGTGGGGATCCATGAGGGAAACAAGTCCCAGTGTTTTGTTTCCATTGGCTGGCACTGCATATAAAACAGTGGGAAAACACCACATAATAATGAACACTAATTGCACCAGCACAAGCATAAATGGAGTCAACAGCTTATCGTTCATTCCATCTTTTCAACAACAGTGGAGAGTATGAGATAGGTCAGACCTGGGCATGGTATGGCCTGTGAGCAACATCCGGCGCATTGATTGTACCAGACCATAAGGTCCATGGGAAAATAGGATTTAAACAAAAATCCTAATAAGTACATGTTATGCAAGCAACACTGCGAAAGCAAGGAGGAGTTTTCTTTAAAGATATAATGCATTTTGGGGTCAACTTGAATGAGAGCGTCAGAGGTCAAATGTGACATGATATTTGAATGCAAACTATATTGTGATATTTAGAATACCCATATATCAGTATCATTTGTTTGTATTGACAACATTTACAAAAGAAAGTTGAATTTTATGGACAGTTTTAACGAGAAGACATTTTATGAAGGAATCCCCATGTTTCATTCCCCACAGCCCCTTTTCCATTAGAAGAAGACAAATCCTTTTATTGTCATTCAATAAAAGTTATACATTCATAAAGAGTAAGTATTTTATAAGGCTGTCATGTTTCTGTATCATCCCTTTCCTATTTGACCCAAAAAGATCAGCCTCTTTAATGATCTGTTATTTTTAACATTTTAAGAAAATTATATTGTACAATTTGTCATCCAATTAAAGAATATTTGCTACATCAGTTTGCCTTGCATTTTATCTGAAATATAAAAGCTTAAATATGCAGTAACTAAAGCTTTCAGACGGTGGTCGCATCAATTATTATTTGTCTGTGAGACACTCACAGGTACAAACGATATGATTTTAACTGACATGGAATATTTGAGACACCAGAGTTAAATTCTTCCACTGAGTATATAAAGTGTATGTAAATGTAAATTCTGTCATAGTTGTACCTTCAAAATAAAATGAGACGAGTCACACGAGCTTGTTTATTAGCTAAAGTTAGCATCGTTGGTGGCTAAAAGGACTAAGCACATGGCTGTGGTGTTGGCTGTCCCAGATACATCACATGCAGATGAAAAAATACAATTTACTCAGATAAAAGTCAAACATAAAATTAAGATTTTATGCATTTCCTTCGAACATTACAACTGTAGCCGCTACTGTTGCGGTGGCTAGGCAACAGGAACTGCCTAGCAACATAAACGAAAACAAACAACTTTCTTTTTTTTCTTTTTTTTTTTAAAAACCCGGCAATGACAGAAATGGCTAGGGGAAAAAAACAAAACAAAAACCCTTTGTTATAACGTTCATGTCGCATATTAATTACGTCGCTGGACGTGTTGCTATAACAACAACTTCACACATTAGGTAGTACTGGATGATAATAGAAAACCAATCAATCCGAGTTGGTACTTATGGAAAAGTGGCTTATATGTCTGTATTGTCAATTCAAACAATAGCAGTGACTAACATGTTTTTTTAAATACCTTTATATAGCATTATCATCACTTTGACTTTTCAGGTCAATCCAGTGCCCTTGAAGGAAAGGTCAGAGGTCAAATGGGAAATTATATTTTAAATCTTTATACATTTAGCATTTGTTAACAATACACACCAGAGGGTTTTCTCAAGGCCTTTTGTCAAATTTCGGTCAACAAATGATTAAGATGACTCTGGATCTTGGTGGATGCAAGCCAAATTTTAATGGATTGTTAACGTGATCCAACTCTACACCTCTACAAAGGTTATTTTTTTGTTTTTTCCTCTCTCATTCTCACTCTCAAATCTACCTTCATATGTGAACAAACATTGTCTCAGTGACGAAGTTTAACAAATCCATATAGAGATTACCTTTCAGCGAGGATTACCTGTCTGCTCTCCTTTGAATTTCCACCTCAGATTTAAACCAGACTTAAACCGAACACACTTATTCAAATTGTTAAAACCTGGCATCTACTCTTGCCAGGAGCAGTTTATACAGGGATAAAATTAAAACTGACCAAAAATGAATCCAGTTTATTGAACTCAATTCTGCTTGACAGTTCACAACAATCCCAGTTTCTCATGTGATCCCATGGGAAAATTAATTGCCCACCCCTTTGATACATATTCCTCACACAGTCTGGTTGCCACTGGCCATGTAATAATAGGCAGATTCCCTTAAATGGCATCAAATACATGTGGAAGAAATCCCTGGAGTGTTTGCTCAACTGGCTGCAGCTGGCCTACACCAACAAACAAGCAGCCATCACACGACTAACAATTTCTTTTCCCGAACAAACTGTCTTCTACAGAAAGAAGAACAACAATGCACTCTGGGGACATTTTTGCAATGCTGATCTGTGAGAAAACATGAAGAATGCTTACAGAAAATACCTTTATTGGTATGCAGCAGCTGGAGGGGACCTTTTATTTGAGATTGAGGATAATCCTTCACGGCTCATCTAAAAGAAAGTGCTTAAGAGTAATAAACACCTATATAGCAATCCGAGTCAAGAGAAAGTAACACTGCAACAATAGTGCAGCAAAATCAGCTTGGGCATCTCTGTACACAGCTGTAAATCCTTTAATACAAGTGTATTATCCATTTATAATCTGTTATAGGCATAATTCTATACAAGCAAGATTTTTGTCACACTGCAGCACTTTCGCTAGAAGAATATGCAACGGACAAAAAACCTGCTTTTCGCAAATCACATCTGAAGAAACCACTTAAAGATCAACTAAAGATCATAATAACTTATGAAGGATCACACTACAATCAGTTGATTTCCTTGCACTCTATCCTGTATGGTGTTACTCTATACTAACAGCTCCAGTTGGTAAAATATTAGTTATATTCACACTACCAAGACCTGTGTCTAGACAGCATTCTCTTCTGCAGTGCGGTAAATATGCCAAGTATAGACTGGCACAGAAAGGAGACTGATCCCTCTCAACCCCTCCTTCTGGAAGTCGGTGCATCACTCAGCACTTTTACAAACTCCACACACACGGACGCACGCAGACAGCTGACTCTGTGAAAAAAAGCTCTGTGCACATTGTTGAATAAAGCCACTTTCACACAAAACCCCAAACAGTTAACTGTATAAAGATAACAGTGTAGTACAGATAGAGACACGCTTACGTTTTGAGCAGTTTAAGTTATTTTAATAGTAAAACTGAGAGTATCTGAAAGAGTTTTAACACAATATAAAACTATTAAAGATTAACTACAAAACCATAAGATAAACTTTTCAGACGTGACTACTGACTCCAACAATCTGTTATCAGCTTTCTGTCATTCAGACAGAATGCTGGGTAGTCAGTCTGTCGATGCTTTCTTGGTCATTAGCAGACAGGCGTGCATGGGTATCTAATCATTTGTATCCATACAGTTCAGATTTGCGCACCAAGTCTAGCCAGATTTCTGAATTTACAGTAAATTACAGAAAGGCGTGTCAAAGGTCTGAATGGATCTCTGGACATTTTTGGGAGAGCCGGGTTGGGAAATTTCAAGTTGCTTTTGCTCACGTGAGGAGGAGACTCACTTTTAGAAATCTCTTATTTAGATCATGGTGCTGCCTGGATAATGCTCTAAAGGAGAGTCTGGATATCACACAGACTTTGTACCATGGAACTGGCATCTTAAAGACAGTTTTATACAGTTTGGACGTTTGTGTTCTTACATGCAGTTCCACCCGGTAACAAAGTTCAGGGCTGCAGTGCATGTGTGAAAACAGCTTTTGTTTTGCCATTTCACTGAGTACAAATGAGAGCACCATCCAGGTGGGACCGTCTCAAGATGCTGCCCAATCAACAACATATCTCACTGGGTGATGAGAGCAGGCTAGTCTCTGAACAACAGCTAATTATGGCTGTGTGGACACCAAAATTACTGTTATTTCCCCTGGTTCAGTCATGTGAGACATGACAAACAAAGCTGCACTAATCCTATACATCTAAAAGAACGCTTAGTGCTCTAACACACTCCACACAACTGTTATTAACTTTAAAGATTAATGAGTCCTTTGCACACTACAGTACTCAAGTAATCCTACATTTTTTGTTGAAGTCATCCACTCCTTGAATCCTGCGATAAGCCGTGGACAAAAACGGAGCACAACAGAGGAGAGGGCCCGACAGTTTGCTGGGCTGAATGCTTGCTGGTATCCATTTACAGCCAAAGCCCTGCTATCAGCGTTCTGTCAGCATTTCCCACCAAACGGCGAGCAGTAAGAGGAGAGGAGCAATAGGGCACTTTCACTGATGTTAACTACCAGGGAATATATAAACATTTGAACTCATGACCAGGGGAAAAAAAAAAAAAAGGACACTACACGCACACACAATAAAATAGAAACAGACTAATGTGGAGACTCCTCAAAGGGAAAAGGATGGATGTGGATTTCTTAACATAATAAGACAGTTAATGGTTATAAGGAAAAACCCCTGACCTTACTTCAAATGCCATTTGCCCACATGTCAGGAAGTTCAAGTTTATTCCTTAAAGGAAGTATAAATTCACAGGACAACATCAAAACTGCTTCACAGTTGCCAGCTCCTATGCAACATCAGATACTCCTCTTGAAGGGAAACATTTTGACAAACAAGTCCAAACAGCAGGATGACACAAACTGCAAATTCCGGTCATTAATCTCACGTCTTCACTTATTCAAAGCAACCACAACCAATTAAAACCGGAATCACAGACTTTTGACAAAACTATGTCACCAGTGTCCAAACACACACACACAATCCCATAAAGTTATCGCTCACACGCATGTTTACGCGACTCTAGTCTAGTTTTACACTTGTATAGGAGTCATAATAAGTAGTCACTAATCCCTGTTTGAAGGGTAAATAGGCATTAAGAGCAGAGCTAATGTTTAAAATAAAGAGACACATTCAGATTCACTTCCTGGAGCCCTCGCTGGTAACAAAGCTGTGCCTGTCTGAGCAGCTGTGTTATTTAGCACAGAGAAGAAATACACGCACACAGACCAATGCATGAACCTACTCGACCGTGAACAGGGAAGCCTGCTTCTCCCTCAAGGTTCAGGTAGAGACAATAAACTTCTGTGGAGGCAGAAAGGGTGAGCAAGGAAGCAGCGGGCCTGTGTGTGTATTTTAAGGAGTTTGTTTCCTCCATTGACAGAGATAAAACGTGGCCTAGAAGCAACAATGGGAAGTCACCGCCCAGGCATCACCCTCTGTCAAATGTGCTATTTCAGGTCGACGGCAGAACAGCACGAGTGCTTAGGAGCTTCAGTGTTTGGAGGAAATTTAAACACACAGATAAGATAACATCTCGGCTCACAGGCGATCAGTCAAGATGAACTACGTGAGTCATCTGCAAAACATTTGACTTTAACTGAAAAAGATCGTATCATATCAGCGACTTGCACAATGAATTGACCGTAAAAACAAAAACGTTGTTATGGCCACTTTAGCTACTGTGAACAAGGAGGTAATTTCCTCCTTTACTTTATAATGCTCAGCTGTCCTTATTTCTAACCAAAGCTCATGTTTAAATTTAAAGTGACTCTTGTTTCACTGGAAATACTTCAGTTAACCTTGGTAAACAACGCCGCATCATATTTCTATGTCTCAGCATTTCTGGCATCTGCATTGAAATCTAAAAGAGTCTTTAACTACTTTTGAGTTTGAATTTAGCCGAGATTTACAGTGTTTAACAATGTTGGTAACACCTGTGACAAGCACAGGTGATAAGTTCCCAGCTGCATTGTAATATCTTTGCATGCAGTCTTTATCTCTCTTTAATATTTCTGGGGTTTCTACGCTTGTAATAATCATTCCCGTGTACTGTCGTCACTCTTAACAGTCACAGAATATCAGATTACCTCAAATCCACACACATGAAAATCTTCCCTTCCTTGTTGACAACAAAATGCCATGCACACCTCGAATCCACACTGCAGGAGAAAAAAAAAAAAAATTAATATAGTCACCTCCTTGTCCAGGGTGTAGTCTGGCCCTATGGTAGCTAGGATGGGCTCCAGGTTCCCATGACGCTGATAAGAATAAGTGGAAGAGAATGAATGGATGGAATGTAGTCTGAGCTTCCACGTACACTATATGGATAAAAGTACTGACCTGCATACGCATTACAGGAGCCGTTAAGCCATAAAAGTTTATGACATGAGGCTCTCGGCCCACAGTTTTTATGCTGATGTTAATGCGAGAGTAGGTTTGAAACTCTGCAGTGATTGAGTCAGCACAGCGTTGGCGACTTTTACACACCGGTTGCCTCAGCATTCATTTCCCCACTTTGTCACCTCAGGTTGCAGAATTCAAGGTCTCCAATTTTCAATAATAACACTTCCTTGTAAAATATCTTGGAATAAATTCTACAAACTGAGATCTTTCAACAGTGGCATCCAACTGCAGTACCGCACTCAAACTCAGAATCAGAACCAGAATACTTTATTAATCCCTAGGGAAATTATGTCAATGTAGGATGTTGACTTCTATGTATCATGTAAAATCTGTGAATTATTTAGACATAAGGGCCTGGGGTGATAATCAGCCTGGAAAATTAGGAGGGCGGCATATATTTTGGACTTTTGATTTTATTTTAAATCTTACAGCTTTTCCTCCTGATAAACAGCTTACCCACTTCCTGGATGTCCCACCTGTAGCACAGTAATTAAGTAGCACGACAATTCCTGTTTTTCCCCACAATCTACTATAGAAATGAGTGTTTTTCTGTGAATTAACAGAAACCGTCTTTAAATTCTTAGTTTAAATCATGCTGACACACTTCTTTCATTTGTAACAGCAGAACTTCATGTAGAAAAACCAACATATACTTCTGAAATTTCATCTTTTTCTTATTTTAAAGAGATCTTAGTTAAACCTCTTCATGCTGACAGAAAGGGGAGTTTCACCAGTCTAGCCCACTCAGGATCAAAGGGGGCTGCATGTGGCCCACCATGTAACACAAGGTTAAAATCCCTACTTTAGAGCAATCCACTTTTTTGGGGGACCAATAAAATGAAATTGAATTCATAGATTAATAGTTGTGTTTCTGGTACTTTTTTCTGAATTTCAGCAGACACTTTATCAGTTACTGTATTTATTTATTTCAAACACAGTAGCATGACTATTCAAAGACTGTCAGTGAACTAAAACGTCGAAGTCAACATCCTGCTCCTTAAACAAACTTTTAAAGGGACACAAAGGTGCTTTGTAGTATTACATCCCACAAGACAGTTCCTCTGAATGAAAACGGTAAAAGAAGCTCACCTACTTTTACCTTTGGCACAGAAAGCAGTGGTGCATGTCACATGGAAGTAGACAAAGACATTCAAAGCTTCAAGCTTCATTCTTCTCTCCACTCACTTAGTTTATGCTCATACAAGTAGCAGTAAAATAGCTCCCTGGATACAAAGCCCGTCACATTAATTCAAGGCTAGGACTCGGAGCACAAATCACTCAATCCTGCTTTCAATATCATTTCAGAGATGACTACATTTTCTATTTTGACTTTCAATATTTTCATCTATATTAACGTCATTAATTCTTCTTGTTGTGATCAGAACTGTTGAATCATATTTCTGCTGCTTCTTTCAGGACACTGGTCCGCTTTTCATTTTTCTCTTTCATCTACACAGTCTTATATTTACAAAACAAGAAATACAATAAAAATAAGATGCATGGTGCATAATGCATTTGATGAGCATCATCCTAATAGTGTTGCAACCAGTCACAAATTTTACTGGTTCCTGTGTAAAAGAAAGTTTATTTCATTAAATAAATGAATCCCAATCTGGATCCTGTTGTACGATTCCTCTGAAAAACAGATCACATGCCAAATTAAGGTAATCCATAACACAAGACACACACAGACACACACACACGACTGCTAATCACCCTGTAATTATAGCTGGTAATGACAGAGTTACAGACACACTTTAACGGGCCCCTGTTGCTTCACCCACACAAACAATCACAATCCAAGGCCGGGCGTCTCAGCTGCTAACCGTTACCGTATGTCCTCACCGCCAGACACTGCCTTTATAGTTGGGCACAGGCTAAACAGCAGAGCGCTCTGAATTGCTCCATGGCTACACAACACAAGCTGTGCACTGAATTAGTTTTGGTGTGAATTACTTGACATTTTCTCAAAGCTTTCGCTGGCATCAATGCCTGATTGAGTGGGACTGGCAAAACTGTTTGGACTGTCCGATTCTGCTGCCTTCAAAACAAAATTCACTTTAGAAAGTTTTTTGTTTTGTTTTTTTCCTTTTTTAAATAAATGGCCCCTGCTTAGGATTCAAATCACAGCACTCACCGAGTCTCGGTACACAGGTTCAGCTCCATCAGCGCACTATGGCCACTTATGAACAGGGTTCACATTTCATTTAAATGATTAACTCAAGGATGCAGCTGTCTTTTCGTACTACATGTTAAAATTTCTCATGTGGCCCTTTTTCCCCAACTCACTGAACACAGCTGACAAATCCAATATACCTTATAAGCAAGCGTTCCATTTTGTAACCTTACACTTGGGTTATGCTCACAGTCAACTACTACATGTGTGTGAATGTTGCATTTCTAGTTTTGTAAGGTTACAAAAATTGGTAATGGAAGACAAAAAAACTCAGGTTCAGAAATTTGGGTCTGACAAACAGTTCTAAAACCAAAGCTGTAAACAGGCTTAGTTATACTATTCATAAAGCTGTTTGGACATACAATTGTTCAGACAGTGTTGGAGGAACTTATCTAATTCAGGGTTAGGGGGTGACTGTCCAGTCTCTGATGAAGCACACGGTTAAGCTCATACGGGGATACATTGTTTGGCTCCTCCACATATCCGTAGTATGCTATGTTGCAGATTTCCCCAATAATTTGGGACGACACTCATAATATAAACGAGGCAACACGGCTTTTTCCTATGAGGCAACATCCCTAACCTTTGCACCACCTTGTCGCGTACACATTCCAATAATCTGCTATAACACAGACTTGGTTCTACAGAACTGGCAGATACAGTGTGTTTAATGGTCAGTGCGACTACATCACATATTCAAGTTCTCACATAAAAGCCTGCAGGATTAGGTCAAAAGCATGAAAATAGCTTCAGTATCATGGAAAAAAAAACTGATGCTTTCTATAAAATATCCTATTATTTAAAAATGGAAAACAGCAATAAAACCAAAACTTGGATGTAAAAAACATCTTGTATCCTCTTTCACCCCTTTAATATTTACAGCAGCCGAATAGATTTTTTTCCGCACTGCAGTAGCTTACATAGATTTCCTTGCAGAAGACAAGAATATACTCGTGTCCTGGATTTCAGTCGGATAATGAAGCTTTTTTTGAAGTGGCAGTCTTAGGGGAAACAGAGCGGAGCACTGAGCAGGAATGTTTCGCTATCACAGTAACAGTGGCAGCAGTCATTACATAAGACCATGATAAAGATAAATCAATTGAATGTGTTTTATAATAAAGTGGACCAATGTGCTCTAGCCATTAAATTAAGCAGTTCATTTCAATGCAAATCTTTTCTAAGTCAATCACTTCACACCAGACTGAACCTTTGTCTGGATGGGTACCAGTATCCGGTGCCATTATGGCACCAGTTCTGACATAAACGGTAGTAACCAGACCGAAATGCAGCGCACATTTTGGTGTTTTACTTCGGTGCTTTTTTTTTTTCCTGAGATGTCATACATTTTGGATTCCAGCCAATCATTTTACGTTTCCGAGGATAGTAGGCGGGCCCAGGTACGTACGTTCTTTTAGAACAGAGCTACAGATTAAAAATGCCCAAAGCGAAGCGGTCAAAGTCGGGTTTTCTTCACAGCAAAAGATGCAAACTCAGCAGCCTGCAACAAGTGCTTTAAGCCGATACTGTGCAAAGGAGGTAACACCTCGAATCTGATGAAACACCTGGCGACGAATAGCATGTTTTTAAAAGCCGAGAAATGCGCCGTATTTGATAGCTTGCTGCGAGACCTCACACCGAGCACATCTGTGCGTGGGTTGCCTGTTATCGGACCCGGAGTTAGCAACATCCCCCAAAAAACCCGAAGAGGAGAGTCCTGGCCCCTAGCCCTGCCAGTGTAGCAGAAATGATGAGGATGATGATGGCAGCAGCAGCAGCCGTTCTTCTCTGCGTGAGTAGCTTAATGTTGTTCGTGTGTAATTTACGTTGAGTAGGCTAACCACGTTATTACATTAATGCACGTAAGGTGAACTAGCAAACACTGTCATAGTTACTGTACATGCAGCTGTCTTTTTGTTTGATGGCAGATACTCCCTTCACCCTGGCCAAAAAGGCTAAAATGACCAAAGAAAAAGTGGAAAACAGCTAAACATGAGAGGTTTTTGGACAAAGTTTGTTTTTTCCATTGATTAAGCACTGCTTCCAGCCAAAGAGTGATGCCATATATCCCCTATAGCTGCAGAAAAAGCTAACATTGTTATCTTTTTACAATAAAACAGCTGAACATGAGAGGTTTTTGGACCAATTTTGTGTTCTCCATTCTTTAAGCACCGGCACAGTTTCAAAAGTACCGGTTTGGTACTGGTATCGGATAAAACCTAAACGATACCCATCCCTAGTCTGCACCAGGTGACTAAACACACTTTGCTTGAATAAACATATGGAAACAAGCAGGGATTTTATCCACCAAGCAAAAAGCAAGTTTGGGGGGGATTTCTGTGCTGCATGGACAGTTGATGCATACGAGGTGTATTCCCTGGCAATCTTTCACAGGCTTGTCAGAGAAGAACTCGAGCTATTTTTCCCCCCATATGAAAAGCTGAACATTTTAAATCTTACTCATGATCGTGTGTGTCAAACTGTGGCTGATTTATTTTTGCGTGCTTTATTAGAAACAGGAACGGCGAAAGTCAAAAATTTATGAAAAACTAAGCATGCAACATAAAAGCAAATATCCATGACATAGAGAATGCACCCCGGCAGTGCTACTGAATGAGCTCTTTTTAACAGTGAATACAGGATTTTCATGGAAGGCCACAGTCACATGGCAAATCGGTAAGTAGGCCTTTAATAAGCGCGTACGTTTATGCTTCAGGGGAAAATACATCTTCCAGAAATCTTTGTGAAATGAAGCAGAGCTTTTCCGCTCACAGAGAGGAGCATTCTTTTCCACACGGAAAAAGATTTCTTACCAGTGACTTAACTCCCAGCTATAATAAATGCACATCAACACTGGGGCTGGGTTCCATATTTTCGCACCGTCAGAGACGAGCAGCTGTGGAACGTCAGGAGCTTGACCCCGTGTGATAAGGTGGGAGTAGAAACAGTTTAAAACACTAATATTCAGCATGTACAATTATATATCAGAAGAAGTAGAGTTCGGGAGTTCATTGCGAGTTCGTGAACTTTCTCCTTTTCTAAAGAGATGTGATACTGAAGTCTATTCAAATAAAGCTCATTATGTACTGATGCAGCATTGAATTATCAAGCAATTATGCACTGTTCCTGTTGTCAAAGGGAGTTGCGACATTGTTGCTGAGAGCCACATGACTCCTCTGTGGTCAAGCAACGGGGCAAAACACTGAGTGGGCGTCGACCACAGAGCTGCTGTGCGTGTGTGCGCGCATTTCTGGGGGGACTATCCATTACACAATCCAAGGAAGCAGACAGATTCGATATGTCAGAGTCTGTGTCTGGATGAGGTCATTATGCACGGAGCAGAACTGCAGGCCCATCTCACCAGCACAAACACACATGCAGTCGAGCATGAGCACACAAACAGGCGCACACTCGCACGGGTTTCTATGGCAACTCCAAACAAACAGTCGGTGCATGTGGTGACCCCACCCCAACAGAAAGAAAAAGGGAGAAACCAAGACTGAGAAGCAAAAACAGAAGTAAAAGTAAGATAGAAAGTGAGATGAAACATCCAGTCACATATGCTTTACTTTCTAGATCCCAAGTGTCATTCATAGGAGCATCTGCACCGAATATATACATAAAAGCTCTTAAATTATATTTACCATATTCTCATAATGCTAAATCTACTCTCAGAACTTAAGAGCTCCACATCTAAAACCAGATTCTCTTGTTAAGTCATTTGGAAAGTTTCACAAAAAGGCTGAGGAATTGTGAAACAGCCTCGTCCCACCAGTATCCCACAAGCCTCTTATGCTATCCTACCACACAGGTCGAAGACAGAGCACACAGAGACCGCACATCAACCAGCCTCCCAAAAGGCATTTTCATTTAACTCCAGAAAAACGAAAGAGAACACACCAACAATAGACACGCAGCTTTGTGTTCAAGTCAAGGCCACTTATTGAGGCTTAGCAACTTCCAAGGTCAGTCAAGGTTGAAAACACCCACATCCGCAGATTAAAAGAATCCTTACATGTAGATGTTTTGCTGGTTGGAAAAGAAAAAAAAAAAAGACAAAAGAAAAAGTTTGACCACTTTTGGCATTTTCCCATGTTTTGCAAAGTCCATCCTGCCATCACAGAACATTTGACTCTGATAAAAGGTTAGGAGGTTAAGGGTGACATTTCACCAAACCTGTACGTGCCTAGGGTATTCTATATAGAAGATAAACATAAAGATAAGGTCTCACTCTAGAGACTAAAGTATCACATGAAACCAGCTGCAGGAAAGCAAACAAGCAGCTCTTCTCAGTGTGAGCCGCTGTCACCGTTTTGTGAACCGTTTTATCATATCAAACGATTCAATAACATGTTGTCAGAGGAAAAAGAGAGAGCCTCTGGGGTGTCTATTTGTTCATGAGTCCCTCAGTGTTTCCGGGCCTGTCAGGCTCGAGCCTCAGGGGTTGTGACACAAAGTCATACAAAGCATCCATCATGAAAAGTAAAGCAGGAGCAAAGGGTGCTGATGACATCCAGACGGTCGGGCATCTTGCTGCACGGGCCCCTGGGATCCTTTCCTAGTGTTGTCAACAAAATCTACTGAGAGTAAATGCAATGGAGCCCAAAAACATGGAAGAAGATAAAACAAGTTTATCTTTGTAGAGGATTAAAAGGTCTTTTAGGGGTTTTAGTTTTTTCATTTGGAGTAGCTGTCACAAGAAAAAATGTGTGTGTGTGTGTGCTAAAAAGCAACTAAAGAAACGGGCACTTCTTTTAAAAAAAAAAAAAAATCATGATCTTTAATGGTATTCCAGCAGTGACTGTTTTGCTGGACTTGGGAATAACCTGCTAGCTATCCTGTACAATATTACAATATCAGTTCCACTTGGATTTGGTCAAAAAAGAAAAGTTGTGAAAGCAGATTACAAACAAAACAAGTTTAAAATAGAAAAAAGTATTTCTGGTTTGTACAGTTTCGCTAAAATCAACTTGAGTTCATGTGGGTTTGAAATTCTAAGAAGCCATTATCTTTACTCAATCTGTAATTTCCCACTTTTGTGGTGTGTAATTAAATCTATTCATCCTTTTGTCTCCGTTCCCTTATCGCTGCCACTTTCCGGTTGCCCATATGAGTAGCCTGCAGTGATTCAGTGTGTTGCCCTCTTTCCCCGTCTTGGTATCACACATACAGTTTGTGTGTGCGTGCATGAGTGTGAAGGAAGGACAAACTTCCTGTCAGGATGTGGGGTCCTGCGGAGGGACAGCGACACACGGCCAGAAGTCATAACTTTCTGCTGAGACCAAGTGTGGCATGGTTTGTGTGTGCGGGCGTCTCGTTCTAGTGCACGCATTCATGTGCAATTGTGCGCATCTTAATTGCTCTGACCACTGAGCATACTTCGTTTCACTGCAGCTATGTCGCTGATCGTAGGAAATTCTCCAAAATGAAAGAGATTTCAGGCTCGTACTGTAGCACAGCCTTCATTCATACAAGCTTCACTGAGACAACTTCAAACATACATGAAAATGAACATTATCAGCGCCTATCCTGCAACTCAATCATAGCAAAGGGCTTCACTGGTCTATAGGGAGTCCGCATAATTAGACCACCAAGGCGGAAGAAAAATAGTCCACAGCTTGGGCCTCAAAGATGCCCTCTCTTCCTCACAGTCACCATCATTCCAACAATGTTCACTTATCTCAAACTGTGTATTCTATTTCTTGCTGTTGTTCATGTTCTTATCTGCACAAACAGCAAACAGTGTACAACTTGTGACGTTCCAAACTATTTATTTATTTTTTTTAATGAAAAAGTAATTCCTAGAAAAAATAAATAAGAGCAAGGAGGAGGACGATTTCCATGACACACCAAGGACTTTAATATTGTGATTAATACGCACTATGAAATTAGACTTTGCTTAAAACCAAGCAGCAGATGGTTTCTGGCTATAGAGAAAACACTGCAACCTTTCCAGCCCCACTATCACATGATGTCCCAAGCAGCTTCATATGATGTTTTCATTTGCACAAACATACTTTTAGGTCATAAAAATGTGGCAGAAAGACATCACCACAGCAAACAAGGCAGTAACTTAACCCTCTCAGGCTCAAATTAAACTTTTTGTTGCTAATGCACAACCAAGTCCTGCAGTGGTACTTCTGAGTAAAAAAACCTCATAAAATATGTATGTGGGGTAATCAGGTTGTTAGTTTTTAATTGTTGCAAATCGGCAACGCCTGCCTCGAGAGGGTTAACGAACTGTATTTCAAAAAGTGGATATTAATCCAATTTTAGCTACATTCTTCATTTAACTTGGTGAAATTTCAAGGGACTTTTTTCTGCAGAAACACATGAGCTCACATGTAACGATCTCAGTCATTTTCAGCTTTATGGATGTGGATGAGCGTTACTCTGTGTTTGCACAAGTAGGTCCAGCTGTTTCCTCACACGCCCTTCACGCTTCCAATTATATACCAGTTCACACACGAGCTACCATCCTTTCCCGTCAGAATGAGCATAAAGGATGCTGAAAGAAAAGCCTTATATTGTTTTAGGATCCAATTGTTCCGGACAACCAGTGTCCTACATGACTCACAGTCACCACGGAGACCGAGACCTAGTGATGCAATCAGGAAGGAAAACTTTGGAGCAAGCGTGAACAGAGCGAGGGCTGAAAGAGACACACACACACACACACACACACACACACACACACACACACACACACACACACACACACACACACACACACACACACACACACACACACACACACACACACACACACACACACACACACACACACACCCCGACTTCAAACAAACCATTTCAAGTACATTTGGGAAACCTACAAGTTCTCTCACAGTTTCCACAAGAAGGGGGTGTAATGGGAAATACTGTTCGGTCTGAAGGAACCCCAGCACTTAAGCTTCTACTGCAGTGGCCGCTTTGCCAAATGCAAACCTTGTGGTTCCACGAACTGTTAAAATGGCCCAGAACATTAAATGCGTTGTATTATAATGGTGGAAGCTCATAAGTTTCACACAATAAAGCCATCACACATGTAATAGATTTTAGCATAAAGCGTAAGCTTCAGACTACTCTGAACTCTACACAGATATATATAGAGCCCTGCGACAAACTGAAGACCCATCCAGCGTCTATTCTGCCTTTTGCTCTGTGGTAGTTGGGATAGGCTCCAGCCCCCCACAACCCTGATAAGTTGAAGAGAATAGACAGATAAACCAGATATACCCAATATGGTCATTCTAGATGAGGAGTGTCAAACATAAGGCCCGGGGGCTAAAATTGGCCCAGCAGAGACTCCAATCCGGCCCACTGGACTAACATGATGAATGTCACAGAGGGCATAGATTTTGGATTTTTAACTTTAGAGTCCTACCAACACTCTTCTTTCATATACAACAGCAGCGATTCTTTGTTATGCAAAAAAAAGAGACATGCTGTTGAAAAATTGCACTTTTTCCAACAGCAAAATATCTCAGCGATGACACGATTAGTTAAATGTGTTTACACTGACAGAAAGGTTACTTTAAAACTGTTGCACTCGGGATCAAAGTGGGCTATATGGAGCACCACCAAGTAAAATGAGCTGTCTCTCTGTCCCAGATACACAGGTCTGTTTGAGTACAGAAGATCAACACTGTTCAAACTTTCTAAGGCAGCTCAAGCAATCAAAAAATGGCTTGTTTCAGATGCTAGATGAACTGAAGGGTTGCAGCAATGCCTGGTATAAGATAAAGATCTCCATTTATGGGTGATATTACAGATATTTGTCTGTGAAATAAGGGATATCCAACCATTCTCTTCCACTTATCCAATTGAGGGTCCATCCCAGCTGTCTTAGAGCGAGAGGACAGGTCAGATAGACAGGTCACTGTGGACTGTGGGAGGAAGCCAGAGTACCCAGAGAGAACCCATGCAAACACGGGGAGAACAAGCAAACTCCACACAGAAAAACCCGGCCTGATGGTGGAACTGAACTTAAGACCTTCTTACTAGTTCAATGCTGTAGTAGTTGGAAGCTTTGATGGAAATTTCAACAAGAAGGCAAAATACTTCTAGTATAGTAAGAGTGTGTGTGTGTGTTTTTAATTCTCCCTCTTTTTTTTGGCTGCTTCACATCTTGAAATAAGGATTTTTAGATGCTGTCAACTCGCAGCATGCCTGCAACACTACCACACGTGTCAGTGTCAACTTGACAAAGATAGGGAGCATTCCATTGGACCTAATGACAGCCGTCTTAAAGCCGCTGTAGATGTGTGCATGGCAGAACAAGAGAAAAGCAGGGGGTGGAAGGATTACACAACTGATGGTGGATCATAAAACATGAGGGATTATCTTTTCAACCTTGAGACTTAAATGTCTGATTATTTCCCTACTAGGATAAAGACTACTGAGACATTAATTCACGAAAAACTGCTGCGGGCTAATGGTTACCAGGAACTACAGGGTGTCACTGTGCATCAGCATCAACTTCAGTCGGCTCAGCTCACTTGTCTTGGAAATTTGCGCCACAGTTTCTGGCTTTGATCCTACTGCTTGAACTAAGACTGTACAAATTTAAGAAACACAATGGCAACATTCAACAATTAGACTTAACAGTTTCCCTAAGAGATATTAGCTGTTGCCCCGAAAGAACTCTGACCAATATTTTAAGAGTCACTTTGTTTGACAAAATAATTTTATGAAAGGCTGTAAGTACCAGCAACCATATGTGAACAGCATTACAGAATAGTAAAAGCTCAAAACACTGGGAAAGGCATAAATACCAGTTTCAAATAGCTACCCTTCATAGCTAAATGAAATCCCAATGGAATAGCCTTGACATGGCTTGACAAGGTTACTCACTGGTTAGTGGTTCAAGTCCCAGCTTGAAGTCTCAGGCTTCACAGAGACACTGACTTAAAAAAAACAAAACAATATTAAAATATAACTAAGATCATTACTTCAACATGAATGAATTCATGAAATACCTGATGATTAAAGCATCGTCACGTATGGATAATTATTTATCCACAAATCATTACATTTATTTACATTTTCTGAATGATCCCCATGCTCAGTGCAACCTCGGTAAATTGTAAAGGAGTCAACTTTAATCTAATTCATGTCTTTACTATATCGGAGTGCAGCTGAACCAATGTCTAGATGTGATGTCAGCTTTACAGACATGCCACATAATAATTTAAACTGGCATTACAGACATGTAATTCCAGACCTGGATCTATGTCAAAGGCCAGTGCTTTCTGGAAAAGGAGATTTAAGTAAAAAGGGGGTACAGGTTCTCATGTTACGACTTAATTAGCCACCAATTTGTCGGTGAGGCAGGTAAATGCATGGATCACCCCCAGGGTCCACATTGCTGTGTCAGTTCCAGTTAAAAATGAACAAATGCAGGAAGGTAGACACTTTCTTTCCTGCGTTAGGTGGGGAAAAAAAGACAACTGGAGATGGAGAGTGACCTCACTGACTGCCTGCTGCTGCACTCTCAGTCTCCTGGCCTGTGATCAGGGGAGTATTGGCAGTGATAAAAATCACTGATACATTTTTCAGCTGCACAGGGTATTACCACAGCTATGCACTGAAAAATTCCACAACTCCCTTCTTTTTCTTTATCCCCTGAGACTAGCAGATACCCTTCTTCCCATGTGGTGTCCCTCAAACTCCTTAAACATCATCACCGTTTATTAACAACTGGATACAGGAATATCCCCAACAATCAACCACTGTAACACCAGACAGTAATCTAAGTAGCACCTCCGGACCAGAAAAAGACAAGTATTGCTAATGCGGCAGTGACTTGACTCCATTTACAAGGTGTCTGATGGAACATACAGACGGGTCGTCTCTCTTTTAATCTCAACGCAATGCCAGTTACCCTTGAGCAACACTTTGCACCAAGATCCCTTTCAATCTTTCCTCTCTGCTTAACCAATCACAGAAAACACCCACCAGCACAGCAGGTCCCTCCCGGATCTGGTGTTTAAACACGAGCATGAAAGGATTTTTCCACATTTAAAATGAAGGCAGAGAAGATTTATGACTGGTAAGTGGGCGATATAAGTCTGACCGGGTATTGCACACAGAGAAACTCGCCGGTCACAGAAAAGGAGACACCATCAGAGGTCTCTTATTAACAACCCACAATGTTTTATGGCTTTAACAGAAGACAATGGTGTGGAATGACAAGTCTAGGATTTGAAGGGAGAAATGATCTGATGGTCTGGTCATCTGCTTTTGACAAGCTTTTATAACCATTTCTGTGTATGTGTATAGATCAGGGGTGGGCAATCTCAGTCCACGAGGGCTGGTGTCCCTGTAGGTTTTAGATGTGTCCTCGAACCAACACAGCTGATTTAAATGGCTAAATTAGCTCCTCAACATGTCCTGAAGTTCTCCAGAGGCCTGATAACGAACTAATCATGTGATTCAGGTGTGTTGACCCAAGGTGAGATCTAAAACCTGCAGGGACACCGGCCCTCGTGGACTGAGATTGCCCACCCCTGGTATAGATACATACATATAGATAAAAAACAGAAGGTAAGCTAAAACATAAATAAGAATATTTTTATTTAAAAAAAAAAAAAAAAAAAAAAAAAGGAAGGAATTGCTGCGGGCCATTCGATCCCTGTACAACCGTTGCAGGAGCTTGGTTCGCATTGCCGGCAATAAGTCGGACTCGTTCCCGGTGGGTGATGGGCTCCGCCAGGGCTGCCCTTTGTCACCGATTCTGTTCATAATTTTAATGGACAGGACTTCAGTGGCCTCAGAATCTCATCTCTGCTTTTCGCGGATGATGTGTTTCTGTTGGCTTCATCGGGTGAAGGCCTCCAGCTCGCACTGGAACGGTTTGCAGCCGAGTGTGAAGCAGCGGGAATTAGGATCAGCACCTCCAAATCTGAGGCCATGGTTCTCAGCCGGAAAAGGGTGGAGTCCCCACTCCGGGTCGGGGACGAGATCCTGCCCCAAGTGGAGGAGTTCAAGTATCTTGGGGTCTTGTTCACGAGTGATGGGAGAAGGGAGCCGAAGATCGACAGACTGATTGGTGCTGCGGCTGCAGTAATGCAGACGCTGCACCGGTCCGTCGTGGTGAAGAGGGAGCTGAGTGTAAAAGCGAAGCTCTCAATTTACCGGTCAATCTACGTCCCTACCCTCACCTATGGCCACGAGCTGTGGGTAGTGACCGAAAGAACGAGATCGTAGATACAAGCGGCAGAAATGGATTTCCTCCGAAGGGTGGCTGGCCTCTCCCTTAGAGATAGGGTGAGAAGTTCGGCCATCCGGGAGGGGCTCAGAGTAGAGCCGCTGCTCCTCCACATCGAGAGGAGCCAGCTGAGGTGGTTCGGGCATCTGACAAGGATGCCCCCTGGGCGCCTCCTGGGTGAGGTGTTCCGGGCATGTCCCACCGGGAGGAGGCCCCGGGGCAGACCCAGGACATGCTGGAGAGATTATATCTCTCGGCTGGCCTGGGAACACCTTTGTGTTCCCCCAGATAAGCTGGAGCAGGTGGCTGGGGAGAGGGAGGTCTGGGCATCTTTGCTTAGGCTGCTGCCCCCGCGACCCGGCCTCGGATAAAGCGGATGAAGATGGATGGATGGATGGATGGATGAAAAAAAAAAAAGCCTTGTGGGCGCAGCTGGACCACATTTGATTGACACAAATAGTAAAAGTTACAGTAATTTGAGGTATGATGCTTCCCATTTGATCCCATGATACTTTGGGTTCATTAAAAGGGAGCAACGTCTGGTTATTCCTGTTATTCCTACACTGAGCTGAGTTTTGTGAGCATTAACAGTTTAGTTTGGGTTGTAAAAGAATTAGCAGAGTGGATAATGTGCTGATGTACATATTTACTCATCAAGTTGTCCTCCCACCCTGATAACACACACACTCAATGAAAGGATTTATCAAGGTCGTACACGTAATTCATATATAGTGGAGACAGAAAAACACATTTTTTCCCCTGTGTGTCTGTTTGGTAGATTCTAACTTTACTTTGATTTCTACATCCCTCTTTGTCTCAGCTTTTCTGCCTGCAGCCTGTGTGCGAATCCATCCGTCTCTAATCCTCATCCTGTTCGGCTCACTGAAACCTCGGCGTTCATTTGTTAAACTTTTTCTTTGGCGTCCAGTACAGGCTGTCGGACTGTGCCCCCTCCTCTCTCTCTCTCTCTCTCTCTCTCACTGTCCCGCCTGCATTTCTCTCTTTAGATAACTTTTGCTCTCCATCCTTCCCCTCAGTCCCACCACCTGTGTGTCCTCCTCCTCCTCCTCTTCTTCTTTAACCCCTCTTTCATCTCCTTCATCTTCCACCAGGTCATTCTTCTCTCACACACACTTTCTTGTTGAGAGATAGACAGTGCAGCATCTTGGCAGCCCTCCACCCTCCCGCCTGGACGGAAAAATAAACAAGGGTCCACATGTTCCCAAGGAATTTTAATGACTTCCATAACTCTGGCCATTTTACCTGCCAAACTCCATGGAGCGTGAGAGGGAAGCGGCGGACTCTGAACGAGCTAGTTTAGCGGCACTGATGACGAGCTTTGTGAGGCCGAGCCAAGTAGTATCCTTTGAAGCACTAAGAAGCTTTGAAAGAAACCAGTCTGGGATGTTGTAAAGGACAAATCCGTGAGCTAAAAGTATACAGTGTCGAACAAAAAAAGCTGCAAATGTGAGTTTGTGTGGCATTTTACGAATGCCCTACAAACATAAACAAAGTACTGCATCAAAACGGTGAAGGGGATATTAAATGCCCTGGTGTATTGCTCAGTGTTAGAACTTTTTAGTGCAGCACAAGCAGCAGTCCTACTTATATAAGCATCCCGAAATTATGTTACTGTGCTAAAATGGTTGGCTCAACATTTGGCTTACAGGAATATTGCAGAGAGCACCTCTATGTGTCTCCCAGTGATCAACAGCTTCTGGCAGCTACATTCCTCTGCCTCAAACATTGGTGCACAAAATAGACGACTCTTTTGAGAGTCTTTAAAAAGTCAAAGTGAAATAAAGGCACGCATTTATTGTTGGTGTCTTCTCAAAGTTTTATGGTGATAAGCACACTTGTAATCACAAAACATGACAGAAACTGTTGTATGAAGAATTAAAGGATAGCTGTAGAGGAAGAGATATAAATCCTGCTTGTTTTTAATTTTTCACACCAGCACAAAAAAACAAAAATAGGCCAAGCAATGTGTAAAAAGTTCGACCAAACAAATAAAATCAGAACTGAAAGGATTTGTTATCATAGCCATTTAGCCGTTTCTCAACAAATGCCATGTTTAAATTGATCCATTCATTCAGCTCTGTGATCCCTTTGTTACAGACAGTCAACTATGATTTGTATAGAACCGTTTCTGTGAAAGACCACCACAGGCTAAATGACCGATAATAAAATCCCTAATGGCTATATTTTAAAGGGGCCACGACCATAGACTGTCAGGCTGAGCTGCACAGACCTGACCTGAGAGAAGACAAGGGGCTATGGAGGTCTCTTTCAAGGGCTGGGGCTGAGCAATAAATCTGAGCAAATTGTCTTCCCAGACTAAATCTTGAGACTTACTTAAAACAGTGAGAAGCACAAAAATTGTGAGTACATACATGAAACAACTCCACAAAATAAAGAAACTCTAGACTATCAATTTCATTTCCCACAAGAACTCAAATCGGAAGGTTTTAATCTATTAAAAAGGATTTATTCTCCCTTGCACAACGGATTATTCATTATTCAGATTTTGTGTTACATGTGTGCATCTTTAGCTTGTCAGACCTGTTCTACACCTTTATTAACACAGCATTACGAAATCAGACAATGTGTTTTATTACAGATGTGTCGGCAGCAGGGAACACCCAGCCCACTGGCAGGACCGCTGTTTAGATTTCAGTTATATTTTTCTTTCCCTCTCAACCCGGGACCAGCTGCAGAGGAAATGACAATAGAAGGGGAGATTCATAACATCTCCTCCCACCTACCCACGCTCCCAACTCACTCACTAATTTCTCCCTCTATGCGTGCCAAAATGGCCTTTTTTTTCCTGCCCATCTAACTTGTTCAACTTCCCACCCCACTTCTTAATCTGCACTTCTACTTGTTTCATCTCCAAGTTTGTAACCCTTGACCCATGTAATTGATACTTTCATAAATTCAGGAAAATCACACATGCACATTTGGTTTCTTCCCCCCTTTCCCTCTCAGGACTCCATCCTCTCTCACGCACAAGGAATCTGGGATGTGTTCTCCAACTTCTCTAACTTTAAGTCTTCAAATCTAGTAGTCTTTGGGGTGTGGACCCACAAAACTCCCCCAGGCTTGTAATGTTGGACCTTTATGCCTCAATGTTTTCACTTTTAAGAGGACTGCCGATTCCTTATTGTTTAGCATGTATAAAAGTGTTGCATTTGTTTCAAATAACTACACAAACACTTGAACCTTTTTCTGATATCCCCGAAACAAGTGGACTTCTTTTGGTTTGAAAAATATCGACATATGCAAACTTTAAAACATGGCAAACATAGTGCTTTTCTACTCAACTTTCTTACTACAAGACATGCCATTATATATGCCTAAGGATTTTTACCCTAACATTCACTTACTCACATGGATGTATTGAGGTTTAGCACCTTCCCAGAAAACCAAACCACTAACCTTGCAATTGGTTGACAGCAGACACTAGCTCCTGGGCCACAACCCACATGAACTGACAAAGCGTAGAAGCAGAGCCTCTAATAATTTGGGTGAAGTGAGTATGAATAAGCACAATGACAGTATAACACAGTAATCTCCCAATCTTAATTTACAACAAACTAAATGAATAAGAGGAAAGAAACTAACAGCTGAGGTAAGACTGACAGGATTCACTAAGGACGGGAAACAAGTGTAGTGTCAGTACACCAACATCATTGAACTATCACTTATTTTACTTTGGTGCACGCACTGTTAAAAAGTGCTGGAACCAGATGTTCGTTACCAAGGCAGAGACTGTGTACCAAGTTTGGTTATAGCCAAACATCAACCCACAGCTGGTTCCAGCACGGAGCTCTTTAGCTCCACTCTGACGCAATCCCCTTGATGGGAAGCGTGGGACATCAAACTTTAGTCTCTACCCTCTGTGCTCTACTCATATATCCACTTTTGGACAGGAGAAACCCCATCCTGACTTTATAAATGACTTCTAGACTGTAGTTAAGAAGCAGAGAAGTTGGAAAAAGGGTCAGAAAGAAAAGAGTGAAAAAGGATTTAATAAGGAACCTGGGAGTCCTGAGCCAATCTACCAGGACAGAGAACTCATCCATCCATTATTTTTCTTCTGCCTATCCAAATTAGCGCCGTGGCTAGGCTAAAGTCTAACTCAGTTGTCATGTGACAAGAGACGGGGTACACCTTGGACAGGCTGCCAATCTGTTGCAGATCTAACACAGACAACGCGCATGCACGCACACACACATCAACGTTGCTCTGACTTCCCATGTTGAAGAGGCATTTCATTTGAAAATTCCGACTGGAAACTCAAATTCTGACTCCCAGCTTAATTTTGTATGCACCATTAGAATGACCAATTAACTTAATGTGCAAGTCTTCAGTCCCCTACTCTAGTGAGGTGTGTGGCAGAGCAGTTCATCTGCTAATTGGAAGGTTGGCGGTTTGATCCCTGGCTGCTTCAGTCTGCATCCTTGGGCGAGATACTAACCCCAAGTAGAAAAAGTGCTTGTTTGAATGGGTGTGAATGAGGCAAGTTGTGTAAAGCGCCTTGAATGCTCAGAGTAAAAACAACCAGTATTCAACAATTAGTCCACCAGTTTTATGGTGGGAAGCTTTGGAGTCCTGTCCAAGTTATTGGTCCAGTGGGTCCTGTACATCATATCCTTAGGATATGATGCAAATTTATTCATGAATTTGTGCTGGTTGTTTGCTACCATTTTATCTATAAATCATTCTTCTTGGGCTCCACTCCATCTTTTCTAATTCCTCAACCTGCCACACATCACATTACACTCAGCTGTAAATCCTAGGACAAACACCACATGTAGAAAGCCAACTACCTGTCAAAAAGCACTCTTTCCTTTCCTGTGAAATTCACACTTTGTTCTCAGAGCTTCAAAGACAAATTTGTAAAGAGATTTTATTCTGGGTGGGATTCTGTATTGGAAAATGAGTACTTATTACCTGGCATTTGTAAACAATTATGGTGATAGTCAGTAAGGCATAAAACATTACTATAAAAAGTTAATGAAGTTCCTTTCAACCAGTTGACTTTTTCCACAGGAAAAAAAAAAAGAAAGAGACCTATGGAGGCTTTGGTTTTAAACCAAGTGGTAGCCTCCTGTTTTATTAAAGATCAGCATTACTAACACCAATCATCAGGCATGTCAGGTCAAAAGGGTAGTAGCGTTCATAAAAAATAAAAAATAAAAAAAAAGTAGGGATATCTTAAGGTTAATGACACAAGCCAAAATTAGCCAACTGACGTCAAAAGTGGTAACGGAGCACAAAAAGGAAAAATGTTGTGATGCACAGCATCTCCAAAAGATGAAAAGGTCAGTGTCTTCCAGTATTTAATGTATTTTATGCTCTTCCATGTTCTTTCAATAGCCTCTAAACTTCTGTGTTGTCCAGTGCTTAAGTGGGTCCAGACGGCTGTGGATGGTGCTGCAATACTTGCACTTGGGATCAGGTTCACAAGACAAAGACAACATACAGTGTTAGGCCACACAAGCTGTGCAGGGAAACACAAGGAGCACTCTGCTTTGTACATCTGTGAGGTACTTTGGCACCAAGCACAGAGTGAATGTGGTTGAAATCAAAGCACAAACAGGTGGGAGGTTCAGTCAAATGAGGAAGAGCAAATTTACCTGTGGCAACGGGGATGCAGTCTGCTTTTACAAACATTTGAAAAAAGGGGGTCATTCTAAAGAGCTCACTGAATTTGAGTGTGGTACTGTAATAGGATGCCAGTCCTCAATAGGTCAGTTTGTGAAATAGATATTCTACAGGTTGACTCAGAACTGAAAGTATAACCCGGGCACATGAGAGCTACAGCTTTGCATTCTGTCCTCGCATTTCTTTGGCTAACATAAATACTACCCAGAACATATAAACACAATAATGTAGCTCATTAAACTTTTAAAAGTCGTAAGGATTCAACAAAGGCTCAACTATAAAGTACTGAACTACAGAAGTTCCAGTTCCCTGTAACACATGACTCCTTAACTATGAGATCTAATATTAACCTGCCAAGGGATGCAGCTGCTTGGTGAAGACAATTTCAGAAACCCTTCCCATGAACTTTGACCTCACTAGCACAATCTGTTAAAAAAAAAAAAAAAAAAAAAGTGTTGGGAGAACCTAAATCGTTATTGGTTTCACCCCACAAGACTCAGCTCACTGTGGCCAGGGTAAAATGGGAGCCTGGGTTAGTGGGGTCCAGCCACTGCTGGGCAAAGATCAACCAATTTATGGTACTTAACTGACGTCATTATCCAAGGGATTACTCAGAGGCTGGAGTGCTGCAGTTTTCTGCTGTGGACGTCTTTTCATGCATGACTCCAACAATAACAGCAGCAGCAAACCAGCAAACCACACGGCATCAATCTTTCTCTTTGGGAGCGTTTATTGCAATCTGATTGAGTAACAAGCTTGCAACATGAATGAAGATGTGAGAGAAATGACTAAAGTGTCAGTCCCATGAAAACAAAATCCAACAGATCAAAATTCAAGCCTGGGGGGAAATTGAGGATTTGGAAGCCTTGTTTATGTAAATGTAATGCTTGAAAGACCTCAGTGCTGCCTAAATGCTCTCCACTGTAAACAAAAAATAATAATTTCACATTTACTTTTCTAGTTCAAAGATGATTTTGCTTTAAAACTACATGAGCACCTGCATTCAAGCTGAAATGTGTGCAGCCATTTTTTCAGCTGTGTTTGCCCGTCTATGGGACCCAGCCCAAAGCACTTAATTTAGAGCTGGAACGCAGTATTCAATCAGACCCTAATCATGATCTCTAAAAAGACCAAAAAGCTTCAGCGCTTTCATTACTCACAATCTGATTTTCTTTATGGAGCAAGCCAACAGGTGACACTCCACAGACCTTCAGTGTGTACTTTCATATAAACAGTTAAGGCAAAGATTTAAAAATAAATAAATAAATAAATAAAAATGAACAAAACACAGACCGGGCACACATGCACAAAATCACCCCCAACAAAAAACAACACAAACACATGGACTGTGGTTGAGGATGAATTTCTTGAAGGCAAAATTAAGTTCAGCTGACATAGACAGCTGGAAACCATGTTGTATGACATAATTGTGGGAATAATACCCAAGCTATTTACCTAACACGCACATGCACACGCACACACTACAGAGAGCATAAGGAATAGAGCCAGTGAGGTCGCTGAGGTTGATTGAGAGACCAGAAAAATACTCGCTAACAGTACGTGTTCACCCCCTCAGCCTCAGCATTGGGAGATAAATTTTCTTGGATAGTTTTCTGGGACGTTGTTGAACTACATGGTCAAAGCACAATAAGTCAGATGTAAGTTATATCTCAAAACCTTGACCTGAGAGCAGGCATGTGGTGTCAAGTTCATGTGAATACAAAAAAATATATATATATTTGTTTAAAAAAAAAAATGCCTCGGGAGAGGAAATCAAGGCCAGAAGGACCGCAAATCATTTGGCCTGAAGCACCAACATTTTCTTCAAGGGCCCAGCACACAAAGTCATTTCTGAAACAATGAGAAACCTCAGAGGAGACCAAACAAAGCCTGCAGCAAGGGTCCTTTTTTATTGCTTTTTCTGCAGACGAACTCTGCACAAATATCTGATTGGACATTTCAGGATTCATTGGAGCACCAAGGCCATTGCCATGGCAGCAAGTACAATGTGTACACACCTAATAATCCTCTGCAGCAGAACTGAATCTCAAAGCAGAACATTTTTCTGCTCCTGTTAAACCTCCACAAAGCAACAGTAACAGCATATAAAGCTGCAGCTAGCAGTGCTTTGTATGTGCACATTCAGCCTCCTCGTCAAGAACTCACCAGATTTTAAGTCACAGTTTGAAAATATTTTGATGTTGGTTTAAGGCTCAATGAGAGGATGAATACCAATTTCAATAATTTAAAATTTTTTTTATCCAAGACAGAAGCAAGATTTGACATGCTTGGCCATTATCAAGCATTAGAGCATTTGAAACCCCAAATGTATGATTTTCAAAAACAAACAGTCTGTTGAGGTTGTGTGCAGTGTGCACTACTGCACCTAGTGTGGATTACAGTATTTTTCGTTCAGCCTGGACGATAAAGGTGAGGCAGCCAACAAAGACAAACCTGTGAGGACTATTTGCTCACCACACTGAAGACAACAGGAAGAGATTAGTGAAGAAACGTACAGTCTGTGAGCTCAGTGGCTGTATGCAGTAACACTACAGAGGCAGGTGTGTTCCTGATGTGAATCAGAGACTTTATTACTTCAGCACTGAAAGACAAATGTGACAGCAAGTCAGAAAAAAACGCAGGTCAGTTCTAAGCTTTGTAACCTATGCACATCTACGTTTAAATTTGCATACACTTTGTTGCACTGATGGGTAGCTTGAGATCTTAGCATAGCTCAAAAAGAACTGCAGCACAAACATGACTCAACTTGGCCCCAAATTTCCTTCACAAACAGCGTGAGAGCTCTTGGATAAGCTGCAGAGCATTTGAGCAAAAAATTAAAAAAAAATCTGTTGTGTTGAAATCAGAGACTGTTGATCTGAAATGGTGTACAGATTTCTGTGATTCAGTTCTTGAGAAGAAAGAGAAAACAAGTAGAAATGATCCATAACCTCGAGGCATAAAAGGCAATGCCTTGATCATGGAAAATGCCTAAAGCTATATAAATCTAATGAAGTGAAGCAAATGTAAGCAGAAATTTCAGGGAAGACAAAAAAAAAAAGACAAAAAAAGAAAGTGAGCAAAGCGCAACAAAACCACCGGTTTTCCCAGTCAGTCAGTCATTTATCCAACCATGAAAGGGGGCCTTTCATAGGAATACCCGGAAAAACAGTCCGAAATAGAAACAAGCTGCTCCTAATGGCTCCTTATCACCGTTCAGTCGACAGTAAACTGATATCTATGAAAAGAGATTCACGAGAGCACTTGACTGTATCACTCCTTCCCCTCAAGGGAAAAAGGAACCACAAGAAAATAAAGCAACTTTTTTAATCCTTAACCTTAAACTAAAATTTCATATTATGTAAGAGACCAAGGTAATAACTCACGCCTTATCAATACAGCCCAGATGCAAAAATCCCAGCCCCCTCTACAAACTACAAGCACATGAACCTACCCCCTACCACCTTCCCATAAGCATGCTGACACTTGAGAGGGCGGCACCTCTCTTAAGCACACAGAAAGCCATCTCGGGTGCATTCAAAGCTCCCAGCTCTATTCTTCTCCGCAGTAAAAGAACTCCCAGTTTGAAAGGAGGGAATCGGGCCTCTGCTATTTCATTTAGCATGCCAGACAAGTCTCTGAATCCCTCATAAACTTCCTAATGTGTAATGAACTTTTGTGAACAAGATACCAAGAAGGACAGTGCATGCCTTAAAAAGAAAAAAATGAAACAAAAACATGAGTTTACCACTGATGCGCACACTTTCCTTTGCTGCGGTCAGCTCTAGGGAATGACAGAACTGCAGAGCAGAAACATGAAGGGACAGCAGTGATACGAAGGGGAACACAGCATCCATTCAGTCACAGAAAATACAAAGATGTGCACAAAACACGGAATAAAAAACTACAGTTGTGGAGAATCTTCAGTACAAACCTGCTGCCGCCAAATCTTTCTCTTCAGACAGCTGCGATCCACCTGCGCTACAGCGAGTATGCTGCCGCTACTGCTCTCCCTCTCTCTAACACGCCTCTCCCATTGAAGCCGAATGCAGTGTAAAATTTTGCGTCGTCTGCCCGCTTTCTTTCACGCTCCTCCTACAGCATCTTTCCCCCCCTTCCTGGAGTTGCTCCTTCTTCCCTACTTAAGCAGGACGCACTCTGGTACATCTGGCAGAAAATACGACGCATCTGCTGCAGGAGCTGCAGAGGACTGGCCAGCATGAAGAGAGAAGGGGGCTCTGTGAATTCAGCAGGAGGCTGATAGTGACGGAGGGGTTGAATATGGAAGGGGGGGAGGGGTGAGATGACAGGGTCATTCGCCCCCAGGGGTGCTTCAGAGATCTTTTGTGAAAAAGGTCCAAGACCTCCAAAAGGTGTTTTTTTTAGCCATTCCTTCTTTCAAACATTTGTATAGACTGGAACTTGATAACAAAGTGAGTAATGCATAAGACGGATACTTTAGATGGTTGTGCAATAAATTAAGCTCGCTCCTTCTATTTTTCCTCCTCCCAGTCCCCATTTAACTTCCTTGAAACTTATTAAAACACCAATTTGTATTTATTTTTTAATTCACAAATGACTCTCCTATACTTCCAGTGTTGCCAAATCTTCCCCCTTCCTGCACTACACAGTCCCTCCCTCCTCATTAATCATTAATCCTCCTGATGACATTCAGCACTTGATAGCAGCTCAACTGCCTCCTCATGTGAGGAATCTCCTTTGACACAAAAGAGTTTGGAGGAGCGTTTGATCATATAAAGAAAGGAGGGAGGAGCTGCCATTTAGGAATGGCTTTTTAGTTTAGAAATACAATGATGTGCGCCAAATCGGTCCTTGGCTTTTAAATGAATAGTTGGATAGCAAGTAAAAGCCTTAATATTTAATGATGACGAACACAGACGGAGAGAGATGTTAACAACAACAACAACAACAACAAGTACTGCGCCCGCACCGCTCATGTTCTGACTTCACCCTGGCAGAGTTATCCATGCAAATGAGGACTCATCTTAACCTTCACACTATCCTGACTTCCGTGACTGTGAAGAACCTGTTGCACTGAGCACTTGCATTCCCGTGTACTGCACACAACAGATCTTTAAAACGGAACCATTATGCTCCTTTTCATCGCAATTATTTTAGCTTTGCATGATTGACAGTTCAAAACACTGAACTGTTCTTTATCAAAAACATTTATCTCCTCACTTTATTGTTTCAGTTGTACTTCTATGGTTAATCCATACAGAGACGACAAAGTAGACTATACAAGTTGAAGATTCCATTGCAAAACATTAATACCTGCGCAGGTGGCAATGACTGCAACGTGTAGATACATTTCTAAGGATGTGCACTTTAGGATATGATATGGTTTTAGAAGAGTTTGACGTCACGCGCCTACAGCAATGAGTTAATAGAAGTATAATAGTATCCATTTAACTTCCTCTTAAATGGTTACTCCTCAGAAAGTTTGACTGGCCGGTTGGCGAGCCACGTTGGCCATATTTGTGAAAGCTGCTCAGTCACATCATAAAGTGCACTTAAGGCAGTCTAAAACCTGAGTTTTGGGGTCATGGGGATTATTTGCACTTAAATGGTTAAAAGTGATCATATGACATAAAATCAGGAAACGCATAATCGGTCCCCTTTCAAGATTTTCATTATTAAGATGTGGAAAAGCATCATGCATGAGACGTATTCTAAGGACTGCACAGCAATGCTAAAATGGGCCTCGTGTAACATTCCAACTTCCATCATGTATAGGAAATTGTTGGGGTGTCTAATTTATGGTTTGTCAGAGAAACAAACAAATCCAAATGAATATTTAATTGGTGCTTCTGTGGAAAATGCTTCCATTTGGAGGGTAAAACATTGGCCTTATTGCTGGCAAACCAAGGAGGCAATAATTATAGGAAACAAAAATACAAGTCCATACCAGCACAAGAAGCAAATGAGCCAGTTGAGCCTATAAATCAATTTGAAATCAATTATTCGAGCAAAGAGTATGGGATTTATGGGAGAAACAGCCCCAGCAAGCTACTGTATATGCAGCTGTCAGTCTCTGTGGCAGGGATTCCCTGCTTGCTCTGCTGGTCTGTGCGGTGAGTGTGGTTTTACGTTTGTCAAACTGCCTCGGACGAGCGGATCAATCGCTCGTGGCTGAAAGCAGTGAATCCCCACACTGGAAACTATTTTTAAGGAGTAGTGTGTTTAAACTGGTTCATGTGGCAGAAACATCTTCAGCATTCATTTCTCTGCAATGAACGCCTCATACATGTATTTGTTAAAACTACATGTTTCTCACAATAAGCCACACATCCATCACCACAACCTTCTCACTGGACATACCCGCACCAAAATAAACAACACAGCGGGAGCATGAACGGCTCTAACATGGCAATAAAGGTGTAAATCTAGGCTGGTGTGTATCTGTGTTTGCACACCTGTCATCTGTGCATATAAACTGACCTACGCTACATTGCTTGGCTGTCAGTATCACTCCATTAATCTTGATTTAGCACATAATATTCCTCAGCTCAGAACTGCAGACTCGACCACCAGACAGCTATGCGCGTTTACATGAATGTCCTCACTGACTGAACATAGATGAGACACATTTTAAGGGCTCCATCTACATTTAAAGGAAAAGGGAGAAACAAAGTATAGCTCACTTTGTCACAGTACATGTGAAGCTCATTAACAGCAACTGTTTGATAAGCAGAGAAAGAGGAAACAGACAGTACTCTCCTCCTACTAACAATTTTGTCACAAACCTGCTGATGGTATCGAAGTAAATAGGCACCATTTTTTCCTGCTAACATCAAAATCAAAAAGGTCCACCGCCAGTATTCTTAAGCTTTTACTCTCAGGATTTTTCATCCTCTCTAATCTGGACCACTATTTTGCATTTGAGAACACTGCTGACATTGCACTGGAATGCCATATTTGCCATTTGTTCCATCTTGAGCCACAATAAATGATTCTTGGATATGATCAGCAGTTCTTTCCACTGCTACATGTGACTAGCATGCAGCATTTCCTCATCGAAAACAACACAGTTTTGGCCAAGGGCTGTGCAAACTACTGGCATAACTAAAGCATCACAAAGAAATTCTTTGAATGTAATAAGAATGTACTCATTTGAAAAGAATGCAAAGTATGGATATAAATCAGATTAAATGCCTAGAAAAAGAGAGAAGGAAAAAGAAGTGAACCTCTCTCCCCAGAATTTAACTTGAGTAAATGAACCCATTCTACTCCCTGCAAACCCAAGAGGATACCAAAGCAACGCAAGTGCTGACGCAAGCTTAAATCCCTTGAAATACCCAAAGGAAGTGCAAGGATTCACCTGCAGAGTCTGCAGTGGTCTACTGGCTTGTGTCCAACATTAGAAATAAAGCATGGCTGAGAAAAAGCAAAGCAGTGACTATTACAGGGATTTATTGTGTTTGCCGTAGCAAAATATGAGGCGTGTGTTGTGAAACGACTCGGGTAATTAATGCAGAAAGCTGCCATCTACAGTGGAAAATAATGTGTGTGTATGACTGTTTTCACAGGCAAGAAAATGAAGCATAGAAAGGGCTGATACAAGTGTCAGCAGCATAATCGCGTAACATAAAATAATCTCCTAAGAAGCCAATGAAGTTTCTTCTCATTTAGCCCTTTAATAAATTATTCATTAGTAAAATATTACTTTTGTCTTATAACGGTTGTAATTAAACCTGACAAATAGGCCCCAGGCTTTATTAATCACCCAGATGTATTTTTTTCCTTGTTTGTTCACAGACTCAGATGAACCGTGTCCTGAGACGACCTTCTCCCCCTGAATGAGGTGTGGAGACTCTTGGTCTATGTGGGGGAGGGGGGCTCCGTTTAGTTTCCTGGGTTGACTGCAACATCATGTGACACATGGTGACTCACTAATGAGTCCGCGTCTGGCACAAGGTCAGGAGGTGCATATTACGGTCAAAAGATATATTTTGACGGGGGCTTGAACTCCACAGCGTGACCCTCAGTTTAATCGACTTCTTAGAATAGCACTAAAGCTATGCTGTTAACAGACCAGCTCGGTTAAACACATACTACTACCATGCGAAGAAATTACGCAACATGTTAAATTACTTTAACATGTTGTCAAAAAAATGTGAGCTATAGCAAAAACACCCACAAAATGTAATTATGCTGGAAAATATTACAATTTAATTCCATCTCCCAGTGCGGTCCAGAGGGAGCAGTTTTGACATGAAGCAGATCTCAGCCATAACTGAAAGGACTGAGAGGCCCAGCCTTAAAGTCTGACTTAAACGGCGACACGAAGGGAGAGATTCAGACAAACACAAATCACTGCCAAACATTGTTACTTACAACACCCACTCCACGGCACATTTCCACTGCCAGCTGCCAGATTCAGTAACAAAAATATTCAATAAAAACAACCTCTTATTTTATTTTAAAATCTGTCCCACATTGTAAATTAATTTCGGATGAGCTATTGGAAAAAACAAACAAACAAAAAAAACTGGATTGAACACTTTCAGATGTTTTATGTATGATCAGTAATTAGTTACTGATTACTTTTTTCAAGTAACTTGACCAACACTGATGATGACTTAAGAGTATGGCTCTGTTGTGGACAATGTGTAATTGTGGCTATCACTACCCTCTAAATTTGAGCCTATTGGATAGACCGGCTTGTAAAAAAACAAACAAAAACACAATCTTTGGAAGATGTACTTTTATGGCCAGTTGTAGTAATGTAATTCTCTACTTTTGTACCCTGTAAAAACAAAAAATTCTAACATTTAAGAGTCAGCTTGGTGATTTGCTCTTTGTTCAGTGCAAAGAATACAACAAAAAGTTTCAGATGAGAGAGACGTAAAGTATCTCACTGTTTACCAAATCCACTTCAAAAACAGAACTAGGGCAAAGAAATAGAAACCCCTGGTACTAGATCTTCTAAGTCCAGCAGCATAACAAAGACCACATGCAGTACTATACATTTCATCCACCCACGCTTCATGGTACACAAAAGCACCACAGAAGCAGACCAAGGGAGCATTCTCTTATATTACTTCTGTTCTAGAAATCACAGCAGAATGACCCTCAATTACACTGACAAATACAGCTGTACAAGTAGAAAAGCAACAGCCACTAAACTAATGATTAAAAAACTATTTACTATTGAAACACACTGGTGGCTATACAGGCTTCAAAACATTGAGAGCCCCCAATTTAGAAGCACTGGAATTGACATGATTTTACAAAAGATTGAAGCTACCAGTCAAGAAAGGTCAAGAGGAGTGCTCATGCATCTGTTTATCGAACCTATTAATCAAGACACACACACACAAAAAAGTATTTTATGATGCATTTTTCCATTTACAATCGACTGTCAGGTCAGTGAAGCCATCTATCCGATATGGACCTGACCACTGTCAGGTCATGTCAACCTCAGAGCGCTGAGCTGTAACACTCCCGACTCCTCATCTGCCCTTTACTGCAAGTCCATTTTCTGCTCTAGTGTCATGAGGGGGCTGTAATGAAACAGCCTATTGTGCACGACAGAACTGCACCCTGCCTTTGACACTTCCACAGTGTGCGAGCGTGCTCGTGTACGAATGTGTGTTTGTGTTTTTAAGTGCGCGTCAGTGCGCTCCTACTTTCCCATCCTTGCAAAGCACAAAGCGGTTGTTTGTTGCACTACAAAAGCCCCACAGGCCACCAGTGCTGAAAGCAGAACTTGTGTCAGTTTGTGACTATGCATTATATGCTTAGCGAAATATCTGCTTTTGTATCTATACGAGCAAAATAATGAAGAAATTGATGGCAGCCAATTTGTATTTCCTATGTGCATTTGTGCATGCGGTCAAGATGTGGCCGCATACTCCCAGCCTGCGTTTCATTGGGATGTGACTGATGATTACAAGACCCATCATGTGGCTCTAAACCAGAGATCTGCACCACAAAACCATGGCACACAAACAGACATCCATAAATCTGATCATTTACAGCTGCCAGACCAGACCAGGCCAGACCCCCGTTCTTCCATCTGAGCAAAACTAGCCAAAAAGAAAGAAAGAAAAAACAGAAGCAGAGGTTATCGAATCATATCAAATTTGGCTGTGAAACAATTCAAATAGAGCACATGCACAATCAGGCACAGGCACAAACACAAAGTAAAACAACCAACTCCTCTGGCTGCTGTCAGGACTTATGAGTCACAGAAGAGACAGCTGTTATTCATCAGGGAGACACCCATTCTGATTATAATTAAAACAGCTCAGAGCCATAAATCAGCGTGTCAAGTCCTTGGAAAGACCACTTTGATTAATACTGTTAAACATGGTCATCACAAATCTGTCCATGCCGAAAGACAGTGCAGCCACCACAGGGAGGAAAAAAAAAAATGCATCTCTTACCTACTACAACAATGTCTTTTCACTCAACTTCAAAACCTATTCAAGCACCTTAAAAATCAATACACAGTTCCACCAAAGGAAGAGGATTGTAGTAAGCTCTGCCCCGCTATGCTGTAGGGCTGGGTTGAACATCATTATATCATTATCCATGTCAGATATGCCCAGCCTTTTGTGATTTCCAACAAAGACTCTCCCTGAAAGTTCAAGAACTGCATGGGTTTTTAATTTCCACCATCTATAAAATCCATCTTGGGTTGAATGCTTGCAGGTTTAGAACAGCTGGCCATCTCTGCAGTGAGAATTGTTAAAATCATATAATTCAAACCTCCTTTATCCTGAAGATTCACTGAGTTTTCTCTAAACTGAACCCAGCTTAGCATGTGTTTGGACTTGTCTTTGACTGGGAAAGTGTCCGAAATAATGGAAGAAGTAGGATGGATGTGTCTCGTCAACTTTGTCCATCTTTAAGGAAATGTATCACTATACGGTTTTTAAATAAGAGCAAGTGTTGTTTACTCCAAATTTAAAAAAAAAAATACATACATTTTCATATTGACGTCTACAATAGTTTGCAGAAATGTTAGGCTGACTTAATATCAGATATGATTACAGCACTCTACCCTAAAAGTAGATGGATTTAAATGTAAATTCTAATAATATAAATGAAAAGTGTCTGTGTATATGCCTTGCCAGTTTTTGGATCAATTTTTATTAACTAAAACTACAAAATTCATTCACAAAGTAACTGGAATACAAAAACTAAGTTAGGCTGTTAAACCATATCTCTGTATATTCTTTCTTGAACCTTAGTGAGTAATAACAATATCCTTGGACAGTGAACCAAGGCTTTCCAAAACAAGAGAACGTAGAACTAAGCAAAGCACTGCACTGGCATGTCATCATCACCTAGGACTAGCATATCACTGTGCACGTTGTGATCAGGGTGAGGCACCACAGCCAGGTCTGAACACCGCACACACTTTACTGAAGGAAATCTAAAGGAAGAAATGGGAGCCAATCTTCAAAAATATGTTTTTAGATCAAATGTTGCTGGAGACAAGTGCCATTTACAGCACACTTTCAGTCTTAGCATTACTGCTCCTATAAATACTCGGGTCTTGTGCTTCATTTTTTGAGCTATTTCGCTTATCAACCTTTCTGTGCTGACACTCTCACTGTCATTGGGCAGCTCGGGTTTTATACTTCTGTCATTGTTGTTACAAAGACCTCGACTATTAGGAGATGCCAACTGTTTCTATGACTTTCAGCCACTCATAGAAACAGTCATATTATACTGGTTTACAAAGAGACAGGACAGATGTAAAAAAAGGCATTAAAGTTGCTGTACACAAGTCAAATGAAGAACAAGAAATATTAATTAAAATCATTTTCCTTAAGTTTATTTACCACATTGTTGTGCACCCATTTCACAACAGCCTCTATTAACGTTTGCAAGAATTTAAATGATGCTAGTGTCTCTCATAGCTCGTCTGCTGTAACATCGCTGAATTATTATTTTTTTTAAATTATCTTCATCATCCCTTATTACATCACTGCTCTCTTAGCAGAATGGAAAAGCTGCATTTTTCCCCTCAAAGCTGGGAGGCCCCAAAAACCTCTGATGATAAATACGTCAAAGGCAAGCTGATTGTCGCTTATGTCTTCTCAGCAGCAAGAACATACAGAACAGTGACATTTTGTAATTTTGCCACACGTTTGCCATATTTACTCGTTAGAACATGCCAGTATTCCAAGGACTTCAGCCTTGTTTGATTAACAGATTCGTTATTACAAGAAAATGCAATTACAAAGATGCTTAATACAGTTCAATAGTGTATATTACTTCTGAATTCCTGCTGCAGGATAAACAAAATCGCAGAAAGCACTACGAAACTCATTAAAGGATTACATCGACAGACGTTAATCCACTTTCTATTGTGGTATAATTTATAAATGGAACATTAGAAGCTTAGCCAGATGGCTTAGCTGCAGTTTGCACTTTAAATGGCAAATATGTCCAAATCACAAAGCTGTCAGCAACGGATTCCCACTGGAGCTGAATCCTTGTCAAGAACAATACTAAATCAGTTGGTACAAGAGAATTATTGGAATGAAAAAAAAGAGCTATCCCAACTCGGGTTTGTTTTTTTTAACAAATTTTAATGCAAAACAAAATTTTAGCTGCTCAAATGTTGCTTGGAGATTGAATATGGGTTTGGTAAAACTAACGTAAAAGAAAATGTACATTAGAAGGATAATAGTGGATAATATTATCAAAGAGGAGTGCTCCAGCAGTGCTCAGAGATAAGCACAGACTCTAAAGTACTTTTGTGTCTGCAGTTAAATTTGCTGGGACCTGAAATGTTCTCATACAGGAATTAAAGAACCAGACAACTTGGTATGTAACACTTTGAGACACACCAGCAATCAGAGCTACGCTGACTTCTTCTGACCTTACAAGCTCTGAGCAACTACGTCTGAGAGAGATCCTTTAAAAATATCTGACAGAGAAAGAGGGAGAGCGACAGGGTAAGATAAGACCGAGGTGCATAACGAGAGACAGATCAAGTAAAGACATACAGAGTGAAAGAGGAGTGAGTGAGAGGAGGGAGATCTTGTGTCGCTCGTACGTCAACGGCCCAAAACAGAAAGCACAAAGCACACCGCTGCTGTAAACACAGAAAAAGATCCTTTCATTTATCAGATAGGAAAGAATCAGACTGTGGCTAGGAGATCAAACTCATGGGAGTTCCCTAAAATTCAATGAGTCACAAACATACTACAGATCAACAGTGTTGCAGTGCTGAGCCAAAAGAAATTGTTTTAAATATAATTAACAAGAAACACAAAAATTTTTGTCTTACATATGGATGGCTGGAATCAGCTTTTACTGGCTCTGATCCAATAATATCTTTAGGATTTGGAGAAATACCTCCAAAGTGCTGCTGCTCTGCTGTTAGTTTCCTCCACATTACGTCAGCTTTGGGTGATGACAGATACAGAATAAAGAACTCAAATGAATAGATCGGATCATGTCACCAATATCCAGCTTTCTGGGCTAGTATCAGACTGATATCCGATCCACTACTGTCAAATTCCTAGAATTGAATGAATTCTAGGATTGGCTTTCAAACTAAAAGCAATACTGCCATATGGCCCCCACAAACTCAAACTACAGGGGACAGGCACACGATGCTTCCATCAGAAGACTTGGAAAAAAGCTTTGTAGTTTCAAATTCTGAAGATGGTCAAACATCCAAAACCCATTTTGCAGTGGAAAAGGGTTCTGTGGGCTTCTGTGGACAGTGGAAGTTTATTCGAGATAACAAAATTCTAGGACATTAGGACTATCATTTGAAAACAGAAGAACGGCAACCACCAACCACGAGCTTTATTTATAACCAGGAATCATACTTGAGGTTTTGAACTGGAAAATCTGCACAAAACCAGAAAAGTTTCTACTGTGTGTCCAGGTATGTAGACAGTTGTATATGTTTAGAAAAGAAAAAAAAACCCCAACTGTGTTTGTCGGGAAATAAAATTCATAAAAGATCCATTAATATTGGTTACAAACTAAAATAAATCGCGCCACGTCATAAAAAGTGCAAAAGCTTTTGCACTGTAGTCTATGCAATCATCCTTATTAGTTGTAAGATTTTAAAACTCCTAATGGAAGTAAAATAAACACAAGGTCTCCACTATAAAGCTGGTACTGACTTAAAATTGCACTGGAGCAGAAAAAAAAGAGTGACAAATAGGCTTAAAAATATCAGTCACCAAAAGTGGAAGCAGACTATGTGTTAACAGCCTAAATACACATTAAAGGCGATTAAAATTTGAGCTACTTTGCAGAAGGGAAAGGTCTGGTGCTTTTTTCTCTACAGAATGACTTTGAGCACATAAAAACTCTGGCCACAAGTTTACCACTGACCGAAGCTAAGTCAAGGCTCTCCACAAACCTTTCAGTATTACACTCCATGTACCTCCCTTTGTCCTTGATAAAACCATAGAGGAGGGTGGAGGCATCTGGACTACAGACCGAAGAAAATAAGAACTTTCCATTTCACTCAACACTACATTTAAGACTTTACTCACCATCCTCTGTTCTGCTGTAAAATAATACTCAAAGCAGCGCTGTGGTGTTTATGCAGTGAACAGGTGTTGCGAAAGCTTGTGCAGAAGCTTAAATGGTGCGTGCTGATGTCAAATTTCTTACCTCTCTGGGGACTGGCCGAGGTGATGACGTCTCGCCAACTAGGACAAAAACAAAATAAAAACTTTTTTTTTTTACTTTCTACCTCCAAGTTCAGTAAAACTCTGAGCCACATTGCGAGTCTGTGGTGAGGACATCTGACACAGAGGCTGATGCACCCACTGGTTTAAACATTTACGCATTGTGCGCTTATGAAGTCTGTAATCCTGAAACACAAATACAGCAAATTAGCCAGGAATGAGTGAAACAAACCTAAAATCAAAGGTAGAGAGGCATCTCACAACAAAAGTAATGAAGTCTACTTTTCCCCCTCAAGCCTTTTCATTATCCCATCTGAGTAATTTAACATACTCCCAAAAATCCAAACAAAAAAGAAGACATTTAATTAAGCTAAAATCTGAAATGTCTCATGGACTTCCATCAGGAATGGTCACAATGTGTTAAACTAGGTCGAAGAACAAGACGAGTCTAGAGTCTAGATTACGCAGTCTTAGGAGCTGAAAACGGCCACTTGAGGCTGCCCTCAAAAACCAATTGATCCCCAAAGAATTTTCGATTAAAATACCCAACTCCATGCATGAATGTAATATTTTTATAGTCTGTTACAAAAATTGATTTGGGTCTCTAGTGAATTTACTCAAGTCCACGAAGAGGTGCCTTTCTGTATTATTCACCAATTTGGATCCAGTTGATGCTTAAAGTTAGGGGCATGACTGCTTCACCTGACACGTGTAAATTGCTATCTAGAAGGCCGCACCTTCAGTAATTCAAGTCACTGAATTGGACCTCTGCACTGTTTTTTGTGCTGTTGATAACTTTAGAGTACTTTTAATTGAATTATCTGTCAAATATCATGGCTGGCTGTGGTGACTGTTTTACTTTCCATGCTTTTAGGGGTTTATACTGAGACGTCCCTGACCTTGTATCTAACCAGCTTCCTTACAAAGGAAATTGTAAATGTTCCCCCCCCCCCTCTTCTTTTACAAACGTTTAAGAGTGTACTTTAATTATCCCTTTACTACCATTTCCCAGTAGTACCCTGGCCATCACTGGATGTGGCTCATTTAGAACTCATTATTGTGCATGTATGAGCAATTGCACTGGTCTCAGTGTGTGTTCTAGGTCACAGCGGTCAGCAGTTTCCAACATAGAGACTAGGCTGTGCCTCTGTACTGTAATAGCGGCTACACCAAGCAGCAGGAGGCCTGAGGGACACGGTTTGCCTTTGATAGACATCCATGTCATCTGCATAAACACCAACTGTGTCAACACCAGGGAGCATGGGTCACTGTAGAAGAACGCGAGTGCAGACTGACAGCATGTTAAATGTGTTTTTGCTAAGTGCTGCGCCTGAATTCCATTCCAATGACAATTGGTAACTGGGAATCAAAAACATTACAAAAGTGTAACAAATATGGAACAAGGTAGTGCGAAAACATTGGGAACATTTAGGCTTGGTCGGTGCTTTTTTAGATCAACAAGTAACTGTAACTTAAGTAGGCCTGAGAATAACTTGAGGAATACCTCAATTTCCATACCTGGATGATTGATCATGCATCAAGACGTTTTGGAGTATATTTATATTTTATTTTACAGGATTATCTACCCAATAGTATGGTCTTCTATGAGGTACAGGCCATCCAAGAAGTCTTTCTTCAACTTTGATGAATGAAATTCTAACATTTTTTTTTCTAGTTACTTTGTAATACTTTACAGGTACCCACGTTTGCGTGTTATATGCCAGCTAAGTTTACAAGTAATATTTATAATAAAGCACTGCTAACTTAGTACTCTATCGAAATGTGCGAAGATTATCTGGTTCCACCTGATTAGTACTCCAAGTGATCATCGTGAGTAACGGGCAGAACAATTACATCCTCTTCCACTAGAGGGCAGTGCAACTACCCGCTATCATTAAATGGGTTGCCAACTGCCAGTAAAAAAGACGAAGAAAAAAATGACGCAATAGACATGCGTGACGACGCGTGATTGCAAAAGATAAATATTTGAAAAGAAAAAGTAGTCGATCTGATCTGGGTCCTGGAAAATTCCAACCCAGATGAAGAACCTATCATGAATACTGGTCAGAATAAAGCAAAAAAAAGGTATACTGGGGACAAACAGAGTCAATTCCACAATACCCGGTGCACGGGGAAAAATTATGAATATGCTTTTTGTGATATTTTTGTTTGTTTGTGTGCCGTACGATTTTTCTAATGTGAAATATATGTGCTGTGCATCCTCTAGTCTAAATATGGCCATGTTTGGCTCCAGAAACATCAAAATGGTAAAGGGCAGTCCTTAGAGATCTCTGCTTGGATTATTTCTGTTACTGTTCAGCTAAAACCCATCAGACAGACGAAAAAGAGGAGTTCCTGCTGTCTAGATTACCTAACTGTGGACACAATGACTGGAATTGTCAGCTGGTTCTAGAAATATGCATTATTGGAGCACTGCATGAGGCTGTATAAATGTAAAAAAGCACCAGATTTTACAGTAGTTATGGAAACACCTCTGTCCGGGTTGGCTGACTGAACAGGAATTGAAATCACCTGGTTGAAATGTTTTTGTGTTAGTGCAGGTGGAGAAAGGAATTTTCCTCCACTTCTCAGGTGTGGACTGACATGAGAAGTGTGAGAAGCATGAATCTCATTGACAGAGGGTCTGTACTCTTTTACAGCTCCGATGGTGAACTTCCTTTTTAAACAAAAGCAGAGAAGTCCGCAGACCACAGAGTTCTTTGGCTGAGTGATCCGACAGAACTCCAGGGTTCTTTATTCAGACCTTGGTATTCATCTACCCCAACTCTAGTAGCACAGCAAAGCCAATGATTTAGCTAAACCATGGCTATTGTGCTTCCACACTTTCACACCGTCAGCAGAAATAATAATTGGCATTAGAGAAATGGAACTAGCAGAAAGAACTGCTTCAAGTCATTAGCAATGCCCAGCGCTGCACTTAACATACTACTCACTTTTTCCTTGGGCGACATGCAGGGACAGTTACATAACCGTTTTTGCTGACCACTGTGGTGGCCCTACTGATTGGGAGGATGTGACTGTCCAACCATGCAGCATGACCCCCTTTAGCCTTATTACATAAAGTCCAGACAAATTAAGTGCAACTTTTTAACCATTTGCTGCTTTAACCTCATTAAGGGAGGTTACTAATGAAGTTTTCAACCAATTTTAGGTAGCTTCTAATGGAGTGATAGCACCTCCATGTCATCAGCTACTATAGAGACCTCTTTTAAAAAATAAATAAAAATAGACAAGATGAGAGAGAACTTTGCTTGTAGACTTGTTAGTTTTGCAGCAGTTACACAACAACTCATTACTCTGATTTTGTCAAAAGGGCTTAGAGAGATGAGTGAAAACCCCAATGGAATTTTGACAGTCTTTAAATTCAGACTCATGAAGAAGAGGACAGGTGTTCCCTCTACAGCTATCGACCAGATTTATCCACATTGGGAGTAGACAGCCAGAAATCAGGGCACACAACAAAGCAAAAAACTATCAAATCTTGAGGACAACCTAAAGGAAATACTGGCATGCATTAAGATTTGTTTATTTTCACCATCAGTTTCAGAACAGATGGCTGATAAGGCAGGCTGTCAGAACTGTGCCCGTTCAGTAGGATGCAGCAGCAGATGACAGTTTTTAAAAATGTTATTCGGATGTAAGACATAAACCCATTTATGCAAGTAAACACACATGGACTCGTGCAGCTTTGTTAACTGACTACAAGCATGCAAGCCTTTACCTTTTCTTCAGTTTCTACAGCTGATTTAATTACAGTACACAGAATTACCCTCTAGTATTCTCAAATTAAATCAAGGGAAATAAAATTAGAAGAGACATATTACATTTAGCTTGCTTAACTTTCACTCTTAATTGTTCTCCTTGAGTTCCAACAGCAGTTTGTCAGATGGTGCGTTACTGACGTGTGTGGATAAATTCTTCCACAGCTGTGCTACTACTGTGTTAACATTTAAAAGTGAAGAAAATAAAGTCGTTTTTCACATCCAGTCATTCATTTCCAATCTGTTCAGCTGAAAACAAACAAACAAACAAAAAAAAAACAACCCCCACCACCAACAACAACAACAACCACAACCCCTGAACTGAACAGTTTTCTCCACCTTCTTTTTGCAACAATGTCAGACCTGATGTAAGCATCAGATGTGCAAACAATTTGTGGGGCGTTATCTTGATTCCCACTCTGAGTTATGAGTTTGAAGTTCAGGAATTTACTAAAATATTTCTACGATCCACCAAACTCTATTACCGCAGCCCACTACAGAACTTGCCTCTAGTATATTCTACTTCATGCGTATCCCTATGATAGAGTACAAGTTGTTTTTGATACCCACTCTTCCTCAATCTGTTGACCACAGTCAAAATTTCAAAATCACTTAAGCCCATTTTAAATGTTTCAGAAGTAGCAATATCTAAATATGACATCAGACATGCCAAAACAGAGTTTTATTTCCTTTTGGATATTATGTTCTCCATTAGTCAAAAGATTGAGGATATATTTTAGTCCACTCTTAGAAAGTGTACAGGTAAAAATGCCTTTCCACTCATGCTGAACACTGAAAGCACTTCTTCAATACAACCCACATTCATTTATATTGCTTTTTATTTCATACACTTTTTAATCAAACAGGCACAAACTTCCCAAAGTGTTTTTCAGAGGTTCAGTATCTTGCCCATGAAAGCTTTAACACGAGGACTAGAGGAATATTAGGATTAGTAAACTACTAGCTCTTCCTCCTGAGCCACAGCTGCCCCTTGGTTTCTTTCAGTTTAATACAACCCTGACTCATGACCTCAAAAATATAAATATATACATAAAAACTAAATATTAGAGTGAAATTATACTAAACTACACCTATGCTTTTTATAATTTGACTAGTCAAAATGAACAATGTGAATGCTCGCATCAATAAACACGCCCCACCCAAACGGAACAGTTCTCCGTCAACACAAGGCAAACCAGTTTTCATTAATTAAGCATCAGATGAATCCTGTGTGGGCTACAAAACAGCTCCAAACACTAGCACCACAAACCCATAACGGCTTATGCAGTGTTAAAAAAAAATAAATCTTTTTCATCACTTTAAGACTCCACAACAGCATTTATTCAATAAGAAACTCACTGACCAATGATATTATCATGTTCATGAACTTATAAGATAAACTTTCAAGACTAATATTGTTAAATATTGTCCATTGTTCTTATGCAGTGTCAGAGCCCTCTGTTGCTCTCTCAGGTTCATCTTGTGTTCGTTGTTGGCAGTCAGCCACACTCACAAAGCCCATCTGAACAGATCAGACAGCTGCTTTAACAGGAAGAGAGTCATGTTGAAAGATGGGTTCAGGCAAAGTACATGACAAACACCATCCTGGATACAACCCCAATAAGCACTCATTTTTGTTACAGTTTATTTTATTAACAATAACAACTCCAAAATGCGATACACTGTTAATCCCAGAAGATAAACTCTCCTCTTTGTTTAGGCGAGAGGTCAGGCTCAGCCGTGCATCAGCTGAAGCTGATGTGCAATCGAATGAAACACAGAGATGTCTTGCTCAAGGGCATTTAAGCGGTACTTAATGGGAGCGCCAGTCTGGTTAAACACTGATCTGACACTTTGAACAGATATCAGTCTTAAGTTGGCGGGTCTATTACGTCTTTACTGCACCATGTATCAGCAGCTGTGCACCAGCTAGGACAGCATGGAGGAAGTTGCAAAGGATCAGCAATTTGGACATACTTCATATTTGTTACATCAACAGCTTTTCTTTGTATGAATGATTCTTTTCCCCTTTATTTTTATTTATTTAAGCTAAATTGCAAGTTGGCTGACCCAAAATGAAAACCCGATCCGTATGATGCTTTCAGAGCCGGCTCTTAGTCGCTCTCACTCGCTAATATTCCATTTAAACCCTCGTCAGCAAGCACTTAATGGGACATGATGTGCTGTTGTCAATTCAATTAATATCATTATATCATCTGATATAAACTTAATTGCTTCACACTAACAAGAGGTGAATAACGATAATAATTTTTTCATTATTTTTTCCACTGAATTCATCTTTGGCCTGTTGTCACTGGTATCAAATATTTGTTAGTATATTTTTAGCCAATAAATACCATTTTGGTAAATTTATATTCTTGGATACATTTGTTACAAATTTATTTTCTAGAGTTAGGAAAGTAATTTCAAGCCTGATGTTCCCTTAAAAATAAAAGAATGACCTTCAGCCGCTTTGTCAGAATGAGGAATATAGTTCATCAATTTAACACTGGCACCAGATCAGTCCTCTCTATCAGCAGATACCCAAAGTCAAGGTATCTGCGTCATATTGGCGCCATCAAAATTGGATTATTTCTCCCCAAATCAATGAACGAGTTAGCTGATTGATGCATTTTTCCAAGACATTATAACATTAACTATCCTAATAAGTTCAACTGAGCTTCAACTTACAGCCTGTGTGCAGATGTGCTTTTGATTTTATTTTGAAGGTGGTTGTAAGATGGATGTTTCTAACTCTAACACACTTCATTTCAAGATTTTCAAGCTCTGCCAATGAAAAGATTTCCAATAAAACTCAACACTAAAATGACCAAGACTGATCTCTCCTGTCACCACATATATATCCAAACAATCTGGAATTTTACAAGCACATTTATACATAAAACATAAAGCTGTTTTGCTAAATATTCAAAGGCTTATGACTTCAAGTGCCCAGTTAGACACTAAAAGCACAATAGCCAACATGGAAGTTTGTATTGTAACAAAGAACAGCTGAAAAACTGAGCAAAATGTTTACTGTTTGAGATGGGTTTTTCCCTTTTAAACACACGACATTAAAACTGCATTAAAAGAGTTTTAAACCCCCCCTCCCATAGATTCTTGCGAAACTCATTTCCAGCAAGTATTTGGCATTCACTGTATTATTGGTGCTCTCATTATGTCCATGATGGAAATGTTTTGGACTTGAAAAGTTAAACTCACTCCCACACAGATGTGTCACAGATCGATTTGTCATGATTTCCCCTTACTGTGATGTTCCACAGGCCATGAAACACACTTTTCAGGCACAATAAAACAGATTGAGATTCAAACTACTGACAAGTGTAGCAACACTGCTTTGAGCACAAGACAAATGACACTCGTGCAAGTTAAAAGCAATTGTTCTTGAAAACCCATACTGTGTTACCGGCCCATCAAGGGCTCAGAGACAGTCTGCAGGTATCACACGACCGTGTTGCGTTTGTTTAACCTCACACCCAAAACATATCAGTAGCCATCCTGAAAGGACGGAACAAAAGATGGTCCCTGCCAGAGATTTCCTCTGCTGAGGTAGAGGAAATACAACATTCCCATACTTCTCATCCTGTGACAAGAGTCCAAACATGTGACACAACACCACATACATCTGATAGGGTATCTCCTCTAGACTGCAACAGATACATCCTCAGTGGAAACAGTGTCTGAGAGTGAGAACTGATAACTGTTTGTCATCTGTTTAAAACGCTTAAAGGAAAAACAGACTCAAATTATTTTTATGATTTAATCAAAGTTTAATATGGACTACTTCAGAGTACTGCTGGGAACTAGAAAAAGAGCCTATTTGCCCCATATTGTTTTCTCTTTATTGGCTTCCTGTTAAACCTAAACCGGATTTAAAACCACATCATCCCAACAGAGTACTTTGAAAAATATTCCTAGGAACCACAAGAACAAAGTAGAATGGGAAGCAGAGCCTACAGCTTTCAGGCCCCCCCTTTTATGGAAACAGCTCCCAGTTTGGATTCAGGAGAGCAGATTAGATTAGGCTCAACTTTGATAAAACTTGTTCAGGTCACCCTGATCTACCTCACCGAGCATGTCTTCTTCACTCACTGTTTATTTATACACCACTTTGCATTTATTCATTAGCTATTGTTAATCTCTGGCTCTCTAACAGTCCATCTTCCTTCCCTCACCCCCCAGCAACCCGTCCCTGAGCCTGGTGCTGTGAGAGTTTCTTCCTGTCAAAGGAGACTTTGTCTTTCCCACTGTCACCAAATGCGTCCTCTCATGTGGTCTGTCTGTCTTTATGTCTGTAAAAAGCTGAACTGAAAATTACCTTTAAAAAACAAACAAACCCTTTACAAAAAGGTTATACTATAAAACAATGTCCAACTATCTATACCACACAATATAGTGTCTTCTCCCAGCTATGTCCTGTGTCCAGGGAGGAGACACAAATACGTTGGGGTTGCACAATAAAGGGCATCTGCCATAAAAATCTACCAACTGAGCTACAAGCTGTGTAAACCCCTTCATAATAAGGCAGCCATTAAGTAAAGTAGCTCATGTTGGATAAATAATGGATAAAATAAATAACAATAATTTATAATGATTAAGCCACCTGTAAAACATCATTATGCATCTTCTGAACCAGTGTCATTGATTAAACTTAAATTAATATTGTGTATGTTATTACTGAAAGACATTTATACAATCTAAACAGTACCTGGTCATCCTAATTTCTTTACTTATACTTAAAACTGAAGGTGCAACACAATAATTCTGGCTTAGCTAGTGATGAGAAATAAAATTTGTGCTAAGAAAAACAGAACAAGATAACTCACAAATCTAAACTGACATATCGACATGACTTGACAGACTGAAATACAAATGCAGCGTTTCCTCAGTCTTTGCTTAATGACTTTAGGGCGGATCTTTTCTTTATAAAAGTGCAATGTTGCAATCAGAATACACAGGATATTATGCAATATTGCTTCTTAAGTAACTTAAACTCATAAGATATAGCAAACACTGGATGTGATGGAGTGCAATCTGTTATCTTACGACAGCCTGTTTATTTCTGTTCCGTCTCAGCAGGTTTCCCTCTATAATGACTGAGAGACTACGGGCAAACAATCCCACAGCCAGTAAGACCTACAACAGATAGATTCTGTGCTGCAACACAGATACATATATTTGTTTGCGCTTTTAATTTTCAGTTAGTATTAACCAATTTCAGAAACCCATGGACAAATTATAAAATGAAAGATGTAAAATTAGCATCTAAAAAGTAAGAAGCACCATCAGCAAGAACAGGAACATAAAAATGTGCAGTTTACTTAAATTCAATGAAATCTAAAGGGAACCCAGGTGTATACACATCAATGTGCTGTTCAAATACACAAACATGTAAAAGAGTGTAATGTGCAAACAAACACAAGCCATGCGCACACACAAACTACCCTAAAAACGTGCTGTCGGGGCTAGTGAACAGAATGCATCACTAATGACATGCAGCAGCCCTCCAGCAAAGCTAAGGCAGAGCAACAGCACAGTGTAATAAACGCACTGCTCCTGCACATACAGTATTGCGATTTGTCTTGCAGAAACATTGACCTCGATACCAGACTGAGGTGGGAGTTCAGAATGAGGTAAGGTCCCAGCTTTAGTAATGACGTCAAAGCACACATAAAACCCTCTGGAATATTATACTGTATTTGTACTGGAGCTCTCGAGGACAAACTTAAAAGTTGTTTTAATGATAGCCTGAGCTGACCAAGTATTCGCTTTCAGGAAACTGTCAGATTTAAGGTAGAGTGCAGGTGATGAGCTACATGCCTCTGTACATGTAAATTGTTTTTTTCCCTCTTCAACTTCTTTTCCACCATCAAGTTACACCCGGACACTTTACCAAGGTTTAAACACTCAAAAATTTGCTGTTGCTTAAATTTCAGTGAGTCCTTTCATAGCTGTCTGACGTGTACACATTGTTCCAATGCATTCTGCATTTAGGGAATTTCAAAGACACTTTTGGACACATGGGAACTTTTTTGACACTTTACCTGTGAGCACGCAGATGTCCAACACAGTAGAAAGTGCTAGAAAAGGAAACAGTCTGCCGGCATCCTAACAAGAAGTGTGTATGAGGTTCAGCTGCACTCATGTGAGAACAGAACTGGCAACTGTGCAAAGAATTCACAGCAAACAAGCAGGTGCAGCGGGTGTCACTCCTGCACGCCCAACCTACCCTATAAATAAATCTGAGTATAGAGCTCGGTATAGTGACGTCATCAGCGACTACATTATGGAACCATTGTTCACGCAAATCCAAGCAGACAATGGAATATATGGAGGTAGATGCTGCTTTTGAGTTAAATTGTGGAGATTGCTGTGTTGTAAAATTACACAACTGCACATTTGAGTAAGGTGGAAGCAGCAACAAGGATCTGATGTCACGGAGCCAACTATATATGGCTTGGCTAGCAGTTGAGTTGGAAGAAGAAAAGACATCCTAAGCAACATTTTGGAAATTATGTTGACCACCCCATTGTCACGTTGGTGACTAATAACACATGTAACTGTTGTGGTTACATGTCATAATGCTGTTGCTATGTTACACACCTTAGAAGTGGCAGTCACCTTGGCTGTAGCTACATGGCAGCATAGCTAGAATATAGGAAACTCTTTCTACAGCTTCTGCAATAGTGCGATGCTGCCCCACTGTTACACGTCAAACGCACAGAAGTTGGAGAAAATGGGAAACCTGAACATCGGTAACTCAACCCCTCCTAACATCGCTCCTTTGCCTCGTTTAGCTTCTCTCCGTGTCATGCTGCTGATACCGCTGCATCACATCTTATTACAGGTAATTTGGGTGTTTTTTGGGTGGTTTCTGACTTGATTCTTGAAACATTATCTGGAGTTCATACCACTATAATGTGATCAAGGTTGTTGCACATCTGACTCTACCAAGTTATATGACTGTCAGATCTCAGGAGTACAAGTCTACATAACTCGATCATCGATCCAGCAAACAGAAAACTTACTGCAGTTTAAAATATCCGTCTGCCTTCTTTGGCCTCTTTTGAATTCACGTTACAACATTCATGCAGCATGCATACAAGGGTGGCATGGCCATGTGTAATTCAGCATAAGAATTACAGCGTGGATTTGCTTCATTATGATTCTGTCACCAACACTCACCGTCCAAGTCCATTTACTGGTACCGGTTACCTTCAAATACAACATTTCATTAAGGCCAGCTGTGACATGTGCTTAAAATAACATCAAATGATTGCTGAGTGATCCCTGGGAAGCACAGGTGCAAGAAAACCACATGGCTGACTGTCTGGGGTTCTCAGTGTCATTAAAATCAAAACAATAACAACTCTCACTGTGTGCCATATAAACGTCAGCACTGTTTTGTAAGAAGACATTGAGATTCATGTCGCATCTTGTCACACCCTACCACAGCACACAGGCAAATATAGCAAACTAAAGCATGACTAAGGATAACAAATAGTTTCCAAAACAAACTCAAGGTCACACTTGACAGTGCTGATGCTGCATTTTAGTCGAGCACAAGAGTTGAGTAAACAAGCTGACCCACATAGCGATAGGACAGAGGAGCACAGTACAGTACATACCCACACCAACACCAGGTTTCAGCAGCTAGCCGAGGCTCAGCGCACCTACTGAGATTTGTCACAGTGTGTGATGTGACAATACCATGGTGTGCCCCTGTGCGTTTCCACAAGGAGGAACCAAGCCAAGGGCGTGCCTAGCAGATGATGTGGTAAATGTAGCTGTTTGGTCACAGAGGCAATAAAGTGTGTTTCCTAAACAAGGCCAACCGGAGTTCACTCTCTCACACACTTACTTTCACTTCTTTTTTATAAAAAATACTGAAGTCACAAGTTAAACGATATCCAAGAATAAACAAAAAAATTATAAAAAAAAACAAAAAAAACTGTCAGAACCCAAATGGCCCACAAAAATACCACATTCAAATACAGTGGCCAAAGTGACAAGTTCATAACGGGTCCAGAATTTCAAAAAATTACCTAACCGACTTTGAAACAACCAAGCTGGTAACTGGGAAACAAATGCCACAGTATACATATATTTATACTGGCTATATAAATAAATCATCTGATTGTTGCATACAGGCCTGAACTGTGTGCTTTTGTACTGTTTGAACAGGAGTTATGGGGATGTACCAGTCAGGCCAATGCTGAGGTTTTTGTTTAGGTTAATAATTGTTGGACCTTTTGCATCAGGAAAAACACAAACATTGTTTATTAGCTGGATCCCAGAATTTCCATACAGTGTGTGAAAACAGAATTTCAGCTATTAGTCATACTCAGAAATGGCACTAGTGCATCCTTTCCAGATCCCCCGGCAGCAAGGGGATCAACACCCATAATGATGGCATGAAGGCATCCATAGAAGCTACTCACATGACTGGAAACACACGCACACACAGGATTAGGCTCCAATTAGGCTGACATGTACATGCTGTGAGGAATGGATTCAGATGACATTTTCTTCCCTTTGTCAGGAAATATGCGAAATGACACTCTGTTAATTGAGCAGATTCTGTGACCTGGAAGATTTCTCATCTAATCTCCATATTCATGCACAGTAATGGGAAAATGCCCCCCTACACACTCAACCCAGTGAAAACAGCAGTGTGGTTCTGTGACAGTGTTGCAACTACTTGCACTTTAAATTCTGATTACACCCACACATAAGCTACAAGTGCTACAAAGCACTGTTTTACTTTACTTTACTTTCTTTTTAGTTGTTTGAAGGGAACCTGCAAAGTAAGAATGTCATTGCTCTGCAGAGCCATTTGTGTTTTGCGGTGTACATGACAATAAACATCTTGAATTTTGGTTCTTGGCAGTTTCCAGTGGGATCTGAAACTTGTTGACCTGTGTAGAGAGACTTTTAATAAAGCGACCACCAGGGGGTGGTTCATAGGAGCCATCATCTGCCCCGAAAGTTCATTTGGCTCCAAGTCTCCTTCACCAGTGGTCATTGTCTGGCCGCGTTGCCATAGTTCCTATGCTCTAATATCTATGGAAACGCCTTCGAACTGCGTGAGTAGACCCATTGTTGACTCTCTGTCGGGCCTGTCCTCACACACACGCTCACAAAAGAAACTATACAGTGAAACTAATGCTGTAAATATCAACACACATGCACATATTAATAAACACACCTCCCCAAAGCTGGATAGAAGTCATTTCTACTTCACGCTGGGTCAGATGCTTTCAGTAATTCATCCGCCCACAAGTGTATAATAAGGTTATTCTAACCCCACCCCGCTGGGACCTCTGGCAACCAAACAAATGTGTAATCTAAACACCCAGCCCACATGCATATCTCATCAAACAGCAACGTCAGTGGATGCACAAAGGCATAAAACAAGGAACTGTTTGGCTCCGTCTGAGACCTCGGAGTCAGGGGAATCGACGTATAAAAAAAATATGGAAGACTGATGCAGGAGATTGAGCGCAACAACAATGTAGTTTGTCGAGTTTTTTTTTTTTTTTTTTTTTTTTTTTTTACACACAAATTATTTTTGGATAATAAATTGATGTCATTGGCTAAAAAGCAGCTATTTTGTTTACGTTACCCCTTGAAGGAAAGTAGGCCAAATAGTCGAGAATGGAAGAGGATAATGTTAATCTCTTGCTCCATTATAGAGCTGGCCTTTTTTTTTTTTTCCCCTTTCTTTTTTTTTTAAAAATGGTAATTTTTTTTTTCATTAAGTCTTCTTCCTTTGCTACTTTATTGGTGCGTATTCTAAAGTGGTTACCCAGTAAATGTTTAACGTATAAGCTTCAACTGCTGAAAAGAACCACAGGCAATTGAAACTATGTGGAGATTTGTACACAGACATCAATGGGACATTTTCATCTACATGACTAGTAAATGTGCTGCCATGGAAACTTGGCCCTGTATTACTGATGGCAAATAGTCTAGAACAAAGCACTAGGGTGGAAATTCCTGTATCTGACAAATATCCTTGCAGTTAAACTAGCTTACCCACGCTAGTTGAGCTAGCCACAAGTCCCCCCAACACACAAACATATCCCAAGTTGAAAGGTTTAAAAGGTTGTGTATTTAATGGCCTAATCATTTCAAAGTTATCTAAGCTCATCTTATTGATTTAAAATAAATATAATCCATTATTATCATTACTACTACTACTACTACTACTACACTTACTTAGCACTTAGTTCCTCCTACGCCGAGCGGCGCATCGGGCAGCTAATGACCTCCATCGATGTCGGTCAGCGGCAACTGCTTTGGCTTCATCCCAGGCAATGTCAACGGTTCTCAGATCATTCATAAACGTTCGACACCATCTGATCTTTGGTCGGGGTTGCTTTTTCTTGCCAGTGCATGGGAGCCATGTAATGGTGATCTTGGCCAGACAATAACGGGGTAGACGTCAAATATGGCAAAGCGGAAGCGCAGTCAACTCTTGAGGTCTTCCTGAGTGAAGCCCAGCAGAGCAATGTCATCCGAGAAGTCCAAGTCGGTGAGATTACGTGCTTCGTGCCAGGGGACACCGATGCCAGCTTGGTCAACTGATCATTGCATGATGAAGTCAGTTACAAACAGGAAGAGGAAAGGGGATAGCACGCATCCTTGTCGGACGCCAGTATTGATCTTGAAGAAATCTGTGCAGCCGTCATCCGTCCGGACGCAGCAGCAGGAGTTGGAGTAGAGACCATGAAAGGCATCTACAAACTGCTGAGGGACTCTATAGTGGCGTAGGATAGCCCATAGAGTCGGCCGGTGGACGCCATCAAAAACCTTCTCGAAGTCAATGAAATTAATAGAAATCTTCCTTTGGTATCCCAATGTTGGTGGTGCTGGTGGTGGTCAGAGGGCCCGGTGGCGCCAGTGTCCGGCAGCCTCGCCTCTGTCAGTGCGCCCCAGGGCAGCTGTGGCTACAATGTAGCTTGCCGTCACCAGTGTGTGAATGTGTGTGTGAATGGGTGAATGACTGAATGTAGTGTAAAGCGCTTTGGGGTCCTTAGGGACCGAGTAAAAGCGCTATACAAATGCAGGCCATTTACCATGTTTGTTCAACAATCATGCGGAGGGTGAAGATTTGCTCGACGCACGACCGGCCACTCCGAAAGCCAGCCTGCTCTTCTCACAATTGTTCATCCACTGCACGTCGTAGCTGATTCAAAAGAACGAGGCAAAGCACTTTCCCGGGTACCGACAGCAACGTGATGCCCCACCAGTTGTTACAGTCATCCAAATCACCTTTCTTTGGAAGTTTGATGATGACACCTTTTGTCCAACATGCGATGTTGACCAGCAGGCGTTTAGGAGTCTTGTAAGGGCAGCTTCCAACTGGGGTCCACCATGCTTCAGCATTTCGGGGAGGATCTCGTGCAGGCCAGCGGCCTTTCCACTCTTGAGGAGTAGAATCAATGTCTTGACTTCGGCGGCGCAGATTTGTCCAATATCAACAGGAAGAAGGCCCATGGAAGGTTTTTGGCCTTGAACAGGTGGAGTGGCTCGGGTTGGTTCAGAGTATCGCAGAAGTGTTTGGCACAGCGTTGGTCTCTTTTCAGCTGCAGTAAGGAGGACGCATCCATTTTTGTCTCGGATTGGGACACAGCGGCCACCACGAGCCCCAGTTAGATCTCTTACAATGCGATATAAGGTTCGGGTATCGTTCCGGTCGGCTGCTTCTTTGTATTAAAATAGATTTGTATTACAAATCTATTTTAAATATCACTGGATTTTAAATATCCCTGGATTTTGGACTGAGAGGCTGGTTGATCATATCACTCAGTCCTACTCAAAACAATTTTCCATTCAGATAACATTGTAGCTCAAATGATAACAATAATAAAAACTTAAAATATTTTAGGTGGTTTGCATTGCTTTCTGTAAAACAAACAATGAGCCTTAAATTTCAGATTTAAAGTCTACAAAGCTATATTGTTCACCTGGGTAATAATACAGCCAAATTAAAATGCCACCGCAATACATTTGCCATCTTGTCTCATTGGGTGTAATAGACACACATACACATGCTTAAACAGCATGGCGTTTCATCCTCTCCAACCTTGTGGGCCTCCATCCTGTCTGACCAAACCCAGAGCAACTTGCCGAAACATGCCAAATGAATGACAGAGAGAGAAAAGTAAATCTAAGATGATAAAATTAAGCCAGCATGTGCACAAACGCACACATTCCCCAACAAAAGGAAAACACTCGAGTCCAAGACTCAATCAATTTGCAGTGAGAAGGGAGAGTGGAGCCACATGTTTTTGATAAGTCCTCTAGCAGAGCAGGGTGAGGTAATGATGAAGTCATCTCTGTCCTCTGGACAGGTTCAAATTCACTGGGCTGTACGCATTTTAAATAGCTTTGGGCTCACAAACACGTATACGTTTTTCTTGTGCAGTTCTGCGCAATAAAAAGACTGCATAAAACATTGAGGTGTGCAGGACGTATTAAGGCCAGGAAATAATAAAGGTGCACTAACATGTGGTCACTAAAGCAGCTCCTAACATAAAAAAAACAAAAAAACAAAACAAAACAAAAAAACATTCATCAATTACCTTCAGTCTTAATATCTGCCTCCTTGTTTTTCTATTCCCGTTTCCACAAAACATTACCAAGCAATCCAGACTTACTATAGACACGCCTCATTAACGGTCCCTACAGACTGCACCCACTCAACCAGTCACAGCCACTCTGTTATTAAGTCACTTAATCTATGAGGCTGTCAGTCCAGTCCCCCACCACAATGGACATTGTACTTCCTGTGCCTGAGCATTCATCTGAAGATTAACTCAGTCATGTCTTGTGCTATTATAAAACTATTCATAAGAGACAAACAAGAGATCAGCTCAGACAGAAAGACGGCAGTTGTGTTGAACCCAAAGACTCCCTTCTGCTTGGCTCGTAAAGGTTCTACGCAAATGTAACTGTGTGTGCAGAATACAGGTAAACATCATAGGAATTTAATTAAGATGCAATGTAAGTTTAGTTAACAAGCTCCAATTTGCTTTCCACCACTATCTAGCACGAGCTGGTTTACATCACTTTACCAATAATCATTTGACAGAGGGTGAGTCATAAAGTACTGAAAGTCATATTGGTGGGGAAATCCAGTTAGATCACCTGCATGTTGCACCAATGACACCGTACAAGGAAGGGCATACAGTATAGTGATAATAAAGGTAGATGTGCTGGTAGATGGAAATTTGGGAGGAAAAACAGAAATCTTCAAAACCATATCAGGAAAGCATGACCGAGTTGTGTGAAAGCAAAGCTTTATCATAAATTATCTGCAACAAAAGCTGGATAAACTGATAAATGTTAGTCATTTTCCCCCTCCACTCTGTCAAAGCCCAATAATCTGCAATATTCCTCTTCTTCAGTCAACTAACATTAGAACCAAGAGACAGAAACCTCACCATCTCCCCTCCCTTGAGTCTCCAGCAACTGCAATATTCATGGGGACCTTACGAAACACTTGGAGTAAAAAACACAAGAGAAAATTGAGTTTGCATCAGAGAGGATGTGCAGAGGTGGAGTAAAAATAAATATGGAATATGCTCCCCCCGTGCAGTCACTGGTCTGGGTTAAATAGCTCAGTTATAGAAAGTCCCTGAAGGATTTTGAAGTAGGGCCCCTTCGATCTGAGTAAATCAGAGAAAGGGGGGAATACCGTTTTAGATTTCACGTCCATATGGCAAACATTCACAGCTTTTCAAAGAGCTCTGCTGAGCAAAATTAAAAGAGGGGAAGAAACAGAAACAAAAAAAACAAAAACCCAACATCAAGCATGTCAGGGTCCAGGCATTTTGGAGTCAATTATCATATTTGTCTGGGTTCGTTTTAGGTTCGGACAACCAGACTTTGGCATGGAAATGGATATCCTTACAGAGCCTTTACAGGTTGTGAAATATCTCATACACAGAGGTGCTGATGAGATGGGGTGACATAAAGGCACAAAGAAAGCGAGAGAGGGATGGAGGAAGCTTTCTTCCAGGCTTCTGAGCATAACCAAAAAAAAAAAAAAAAAGGGGGGGGGGGGGGGGGGAATATGGGGGAAATTTAGGGAAATGACAGCAAGCAATGAAATACAAAGGAGGAATGACTATAAAGTGGGTAGGTATTTTGAACTGCCCCTACAGTGAGTGATATTCACTGTTTATTTAAAGAAACCAGATATGAAAAGATTTTTACTAACCAGAGGTGCTTCTGCAGGAGAAAGAGCTGCCCAGTTAGACTTCAAAAAAGGCTTTATTGTGGGCAAAGTGGTACTCCCAGATAAAACTGAAGCTTGTCGTTTCCACTTACATCCAGAGAGCAAAAGTTCAACAGTTTTGCAAAAAAAAAAAAAAAAAAAAAGGGTTTATTTGCTTCTGAACCACAAGTCTTGATTGATGAAAATTTGCTAATAACTCATGTGATTTAAGCTATAAATTTAAAAAAGAAAAAAGAAAAAAGGATGTAGCAAACATCACAACAGGCCATTTTTAATGTTCTTACACATTCTGGATTTGGAGATGTCAGACTCAATTTGAAACTTTCTGTAGATGAAAAGAAAACATCCTGATTACAAGGATTTTGTTGTACACTTTTTAAGTATTAGAAACCGGCTAAATGCTAGACATGTGTAGACAGGCATTAGCCATCTCTGAAAACACATACTGTATGTTGAAATTGGGGATGCTCCACATATGGCAGACATTGGCTCTGTTGACCGAAATAAGCTGATCATGATTGGATTAACTGATGACAATGGCTTCTTTCTTTGTTTATAAAGCTTTTATGTCGCATCACCTGCAAGCTGGCTGGATGTTGGATAATGAAGTGATAAAAGGCATAAATAAAAGGGGAGAAAACAAACATTAAAAAGAATACAAACAATAAATTATTAATAAATGAATAAGTTAGTTGTTGTAATTTAAACACTGTTTTTACACTGGTGCAACACTAATAGTAAAGCTGATAAAGGACACTGAGTGCAGGTGCAGAAGGTACTACTATAGTATACTTGACCTTCAACTTTAAAAACTCACTGAAAATGAAAATGTTATAAATCCCTATTATAAAAGGTCAATAAAAGGACTCCCAAGCTAGAATGTTTTCCACTGTTCGAATGAATAAATGAAAAGCTGTGTAGACCCACGGTACATGTATTATACACCAAACATGTGAATACCTGCAATGAGGAGGTCTCGCGTTAGAAGCAGCCAGTAGATCTGCAGGCGTGCACTTGTCCCCGACCTTCTCTGTCTCCGACTCGTTCAGCTTCAGCTCAAACGAGCAGATGTCCGGTAACTTTCACTGACGTTCAGGCAGTAAGGTGGTGTTGACCCGCTCCCAGCGGGTAGAGCAGGCAGCACGCATGCTGTGGAGATCATATGCCGGCTGAAGCGGAAACACGACATCAGCTCACAATATAGCAGGAAGTGAAATGTGCTGAAGTAGGCGGTGCATTTTTTTGCAAATCCCTCGCAGGAGACTGAGCGCACGTGATCCAGGCGTGCTGTTGTTGACGTGTATTATTTATATTTTGACCTGATTCAACCAGAAGGTGAATATAAAAGCTCTGTTTCACGGTTCACGGTTTAATCACATAAACATTAGTTTTAAAATAGATTTTGGACGTTTTAAATATGCTGTGAGTGTCTGTAGATTATTCGCATGCTGCATGCACACTACATTAACAAATTAAATATGTCTCTTGGGAATACTGTTACATGTGGGCGTTAACTTATTTGCTCTTTATTGTACGATATACTTGAACGGCACTGTTCTGTAATGTTAAGCTTGCCTTTGGCACTCTGCGTGGAGCTGTTTAAATTATCATGATAGTTGATGATGATGTGTACTTGGGTTTATCCTAAGTTTGTATCCGCCAGCCGGAGTTCGCATGTTTTCTTCCTCCCAAAGTCCAAAGATATGCTTGGAGTTAGTTTAACTGGTGATTCTAAATTAGCTGTACGTGTGTCTCTCTGTGTAAGCCACGGGTCACAAACTCCAGGCCTCGAGGGCCGGTGTCCTGCAGGTTTTAGACATCACCCTGGGTTAACACACCGGAATCAAATGATTAGTTCGTTGCAAGGCCTCTGGAGAACTTCAACTTCGACATGGAGTTGGTCATTTAGCCATTTAAATCAGTGGTGTTGGATCAAGGACATATCTAAAACCTGCAGGACCCCTGCTGTCAGCCCTACCATAGACTAGTGTACCCCACCCCGTAGTAGATAGATTAATAGATGGATAGATGTATGGGATGAAAACTTATTCAGCAAACAGTAACCTCAGCAGAAAGAAAAACGCATAACTCACGCTACGCTGACTCCATCTACTGGTAAAATCAATGTAAAACAACTGCTCCCAATTCTACACGCACAGATGCACACACATACACGCACATACAAACAACAAAGGCCACTCTCCATTTCTTTCTAGACAAAAAGCAAAAAGGATTAAATGGATTAAAGATCTTTTTTGTCATTTTACATAGTAGAATGAAATTGTGGAAATTGTGGACGACAGCAATTTATAACTAGAATGAATAAAAGATTTTTTTCAATTAACTTTTGGCATGAGGCACAGGTTCCAGTCTGACTTGTCCTTCGCTGCATGTCTTTTCATGCTGTCTCTCTTCTCTTTCTACTGTTCACTGCTACAGAATAAAGGTTTAAAAAAGCCCAAAGAGGAAAAATAATTAAAAATCAAATCTTAACAGCACTAACAGAGGAAAAAAATATCAGAATCATGCGTAGTTTCGCTGGTGTAAAGTCTTATGAGCTAAGTATAACGTTCTAAGTGCCAATTTGTATGTTCAAAAACTGCATTTTCCAAATGTCAGAATTAAATTTTACATTATCTGCTGCATCTAAGCAAATTTTAAGCATGCAAGCTGCTGCAACATGCAAAACTGATGCACGATCCAGCCTTTATTTCCTCTACGATGGACTACCTCTACTAAGATGTCGTATTCTATCATCCTCCTCCAGTCAGACCTGTTTGCTGCTCAGAAACTTCCATATTTATTTCCACCTTAAATGATCTAAGCTTTAAAGATTACTCTCAATTCCTCAAATGCAGAAACATTTTTCTTGTGCATACAGCAATAAGTCATATGATATAGTTTCACTCTTTCATGCCATCATTCAGAGTACAGAATGGACCTCATGACAAAAATGTTTCTCAAAAGACATGGTGAAAAAATGCAACGTTTTGGGGGTACAAATGTTAGTAATTTGGAATATCAGTTCCAGATTACTTTGATTTGCGGAAATGCATTTTGGATATTTGAATACTAGCTCAGTTTTTAAATATTTGGAGAAAAGCTTTAAGAAAGTACATTTCAGTTATAATTCTTGTTATGGCATAAGAATGTGGATTACTGTAACTGTTATTAAATCATTCAGAATCCCTGGATTAATGATACAAATAAAAAGCTTTCAATTAATCTTGTCTGTGAAGGTTCTCAGTCATCCAGGTCATCGTAGTCAAAGGAGCTTGTAAAGAAAAGCATCTGGACTTCTTTAAGTTGCTTGAAGACGTTTCACCTCTCATCCGAGAAGCTTCTTCAGTTCTAAGGTCAAATGGTGGAGAGTCCCTTGTCATTTAGCCATTTAAATCAGTGGTGTTGGATCAAGGACATATCTAAAACCTGCAGGACCCCTGCTGTCAGCCCTACCATAGACTAGTGTACCCCACCCCGTAGTATGATCCAGTTCTTTGCCATTGAGTGTCATGTGAGGCTGCACACTGTATAACCCCCAAAAAATCTGTTAACTCATCTAAAGGCATTCGTTGCCAGTCATTGTCATACAGTGCTGCACACCAATCAATCATCATAGAACCACAGTGATACTGAAAGTGACTTTGAGTACCCGTCGTACGGGAAGTTCGGAGATTGTTTGGAATATGATGGCATCTTACCAACATGTTAACAATGGGCTCCATTATAAGAGAATCGTTTTGTTAATTGTAAAGGGAATGTTTTAAAATTTGCATCACTTCACATGAGCCCTGGTTAGACTGCTTGTTTTTAGAGGGACCGTAGTGCTCTAAAAAATATCCTTATGCATATCAAAACATTTTTCAGCTTGCATTACAGACATCGTAAAAATAATTTACAGCCTCTTTGTCTTCTAATATTTTATTTGTCAGGACATAATTTAAAAAATAATCAGGTCTTTGGCAGGTCTTAAAATTAGTTAAATACATCACCAATGAACTAGAAAACTTTACCTGTTACGCTGTGTTATTATTTAGCAGTTTAACTGAGGATCAGCAAATGTGACCACATCTATGAAATCAGAACTTTTGGTTTTTCTGGTTGGGAGCATTCAAGTGTGAATGGCCTTGGAGAAGCAAGTGTTGTTGCATAGAAGGGTGAAGAAGGGACACGTGAAGCCACAATTCCTCCACAATCATGCAAGAAACAATTAGAAAACATGGATGTTACTTAAACGTGTTGCTCTCTAAAGTAGTTCTACAAGCTACTGTGTCAGGGGGGAGTTTTTTCACATGCTACATCTGATTTTATGATTATTATATATATTTATTTAATATAAATAAATGTAATATTTTGTAGTTCATCTGAAGTTGAATTGATGTAATTTGAACACCTGCTAAGGTGTTAAAGTAGTTTTTGTTGATTTATTTATTTTGGCATGTGATGGACACAACTGGGCAATGTTCATGTTTTCAGAAAATTCAGGTTAGACACAAAAAGGCTCGAGAGAAAATATCTAATTTCCCCCAACAGCATAATCCATTTTATTAATTTCTCTTTGTGTCAGAATTTGAGCGTTTTTGAGTGGGGAATGATGTTTTAATATTAATATTCCTTACAACAAAATGTCAGTGAGTATCTTATCTTTAACGCAGAGTCAAAGGACTGTTTCTGGACTAAAAACTCTTCATAAGATAAGATAACCTTTATTAGTCCCACACGTGGGGAATTTGTTTTGTCACAGCAGGAAGTGGACAGTGCAAAAGTTATGAAACCAAAATTAGAATATAATAAGAATAAATACAGTACACAACTGTACAGAATAAAATAAAATACTATATACAGTAGAATAAAATAGAATAAAATGTACAATAGGATAAAAATAGAATACAAATGCTGCATACAGCTGAGTAAAAATACAACGATACCAGAAAAGAGTATTGCACTTAGTGTTATTGCACATGTGTGGATGTGTGTGTTTGATCAGTTGAAGTCTTTGTTGTGGAGTCTGACAGCAGTGGGGAGGAAAGACCTGCGAAATCTCTCCGTCCCACATCGTGGGTGCTGCAACCACTGAAGGAGCTGCTCAGTGCTGTCACAGTCTCCTGCATGGGGTGGGAGATGTTGTCCAACAGGGATGACAGCTTAGCCACCATTCCTGTCACTCACCACCAGAGATGGGCAGTAACGCGTTACATCTGATTACTTTTTTCAGGTAACAAGTAAAGTAAGGGATTACTGTTGCAAAAACGGTAATTAGATTACCGTTACTTTCCAGTAGGAACGCTGCATTACTAAAACCGTGATTTTTTTATTTTTTTTGCGAGAATGTCTCATGACAGTGACATAAGTGAGTGCGACGTTGGTGACAACAGCTGTGTGCAGATCAACAATGGATCATATATCGAGTGCGGGAGAGAGTATGAGCGTGCAGCGTTTAAAGCGTGGAAGTACTGGCCTTATTTTGGGTTTGATTCCATAAAAAGTGACAAAAACATTAGTGTCCGTCGTGCGTGGGAAGAAAACTTCTTTTTACAGCGAAAAAACCCCTAAACTTCCGAGCAAGCACCGAGTGCGCTACGACGTAATGGGAAATTCACAGAGAATCTCGTGGATTCTTCCACTGACCGCTGCGGCACACCTGCACCAGGGTAAACCTCCGCCTACCCTACTCCTGCTTTACAGGTGAAAATAGAGCAACAGGACCGCTAGTCTTTGATGTTATTTATTTTCTGCTGTGTTTTACTTGCATCTATTTGAAAGACTGAGTGTAAACACACACAAAAAAAAATTATATGCTGGAATGTGCAGAAAATAAGTTTAAATGTTAAACTAATTTCTTCTAGTCAGAGAATGTTGCATATAATTAAATTTTTGCTTGATGCATAAAGTTAAAAGGTTAAAACTAATAAAACAAGTTTAAAAAAGAGACTTTTCCATTTGATTACATTTTGTATGATGGATTATGCAGAAAAAGTAGAATTGGGCTGAAAGATCTATCGCTTTATCACCTCTTCAGGTTGTAAATCGTGTTTTTAAAAAGTAACTAAGTAATTAATTACTTTTGAAAATAAGTAATCAGTAAAGTAACGGGATTACTTTTTGGGGAAGTAATTGGTGATTAGTTACTGATTACTTTTTTCAAGTAACTTGACCAACACTGCTCACCACCTCCACTGGGTCCAGAGGGCATCCTAGAACAGAGCTTTTCATATCCTCTTCAAAAGTTCTTTATAATTTAAAACAACAACAAAAAACTACAGTTGTTGCAGTCAAGTGAGAGGAGAGATATTGAAAATCCTTCTTTATTCTGGCTTTTCTAACTTTACCGCGCTCTCATCCATCCTGTGCTGCTATTACTGTAACTGCTATGACTGCCCTCTTTCCGTTTTCCCTATATTTAGTAGTCATTATTTATTTTACTCATGTGTGTGTGAGTGTGACAAACCTGTGTATACACAGCCATGTCGTCATTCAAGTCTTTGCTGCAATCAGTGACCAAAGCAAGCCAGAGACACCTGAACCTCTTCAAAGGCCCTCCAGTACACGAAACAGCTCATGGGCTCTCACATCAGGGTACCATACAGGCTTTGCTGCGCACCTCATCCTTCCATAAACTGACAAAGTGTGAATGTAACACAACATAAATGTCTTTCGACCTGTATGTTTTTGCCTGCTTAAAATTATAGTTCTAGCTGAAATTGTTTATTGTTACAATAACAGGCTTTTTAAAAACTATATATGGTACAAGTTGGAGATTTTATATGTGGAGAACCTATAAATTTTAATTTACAACATTCCTACATATAATCCGTGCTTCCTTTTTTGCGTGTGCAAACTTCTTATGAACTTTGCAGTTTCAATTTACAATTTGAAAAATACTGTACCAAAGTACCCTGGTTCTAACTTTCATGGCTACTTCCAGTAATTTCATGACCACCAGCTAAATGATCTGAAGTGACTTTGATTCATTAGGACACCGGATCAGACTTAGAAAAAGATTTTTTCCAACATCTGATGCAAGAAAACACGTGACGTGGATGAACACTGTGGCCGAATATAAAGCATTGTTTGATATATGACAGTAAATTCATGTTAACCATCATCATCCACCTAGAGTAATTTATGAATGAGGTGTGAATAATGTAGGCGCAGTTGCTTAACTGTTGGCTTAATCAATGATAGCTTTAAAAACATCTGAACAGGCTTGACATGCTTTGTGTCGTTGACATTTTTCCTCATGCCGTCATATGCAGCATAACAATGAACTCTCAGAGTAATTGCAAAGTCATTTTCACATTAGTGCCAGATCCTGTACATCTATGTGACAAAACATGTTTTTAGAGGTATCTGAGTTCTTCTTGGAAGTGTTATCTTCTGTGTGTTTACTTTGGAAATTAACGTCTCTGTGTGCGTACAAATACAAGGTGTTTAGAACAGATTAAATTAGGCAACGTTCATGTAAAGTAGTTGTTAGAAGCAAAAAGTCTTTTTTTAAAAAGATTATTTCTATCAGTCGGTGACAGAAGTGAGCCTATTTGCTCTTTAAGCTTTATCCATGTTTTGTAGCATGTCTTAAGAATGTGAAGTGTTTTGAGTGGGAAACCTAAACCAAACCATGACACTATGATTCTGCTTGCTTCAAAATGATCGTCTTGTCTTTTACACATAACTGGGGAGTTATTTGTGGCATATGTTTTAATCATGTCCATCATGGTCTTTTGCAGTTAAGACAACTTCTTCACACAGAAGTAAATGGAGCTAACTGAGAGGAAAGACACAGATTTCTTTTTTTTTTTTTAATTCATTCAAGTTCTTCTAATATGTTATTCCACTATCCTTCTTCTTCCACACTTCTGTGGGGAAGTTCACCTTACTCTGCGTATACTGCATCTAACAATACCATGACTTTAATGTATCTGCTTCCCTTCCAGTTGCCTATATTGAGCTACGATTGCCTATTCTCTGTATGCATGCGAATCCATGTGCAAATGACTAGCCTGTGTGTACAGTGTGAGCAGAGAGAGGAACACAACCAATGCAATCAGTGATTTAAACAAGCCAAGTGACTGACCAAAACCACTTCAAAGGCTGTTAAATACATATTTAAAGAGTTACGTAGTATAACAGTATACGGTGATGGGCCATTAAGCTGCTATTTTTAAATAAAGTTGCTATTTTCTGCTATTCAGTTTTTCCCTTGAACTTTGTCAGAGTAGCAGTTTTGGTTTTCGTATACTTTTTAAGTAGAAAAAAGGGAAGAGGTAGAAATAGGGTGCAAAAGGGGAATTTTAAAGTAGAAATGTAGAAGCATTAGCGTGTTCAAAGAGCTGTGGCTCTCGTGTAAGAGTAGACTTCAAAGTTCCTCTGTGAGTTTAACATTGGGAACTTTAAACTTCCTTTGTTGTTGCTCAAGTTATTCAGATCACAATGAAAAAAAAAAACAGTTAAAAAAATAAATCAAAACTGCTTAATCTGCTGCATTTTTTTGTTTTCTTTCATGCTGCATTTATTTTTTATGATTTTAGGTAGAGACATTAAAAAATGTTATGGTGCATGCTACAAAGAGCAACGTGTAATAGATCCTGTGACTAAGAAACTTTCAACTCAGTCCACAATGAAAGATTATTATTTTAAGTCTCAAAAATGTTCTTGAGCTTACTATTGTATTTTAAAATACATTAGTAAGGCCATGAAGTTCTTTTCAAAGCCTGTACATTTCCGTAAAATGAACATCATCAAGTGAGCCGCCTCTAACCATCCTGCCAGACATCCCTCCCCTACCCACGTGAATGAGACACTGTTCCCCACATGAGGACCAATCAGAGGCTGGGAGAGCACAGACTGCAGCTTATAAACAGAAGTGCAAGGGAGGCTGCATGCTTTTGAGTCACACATGAAAGACTCTTAGAAAGCAGAGAGACACATACCAAGAGTCTGTCCATTAATTTGCCATAACTGAACTTTTTCTGCTGTGACTTTTCCCCCCCAAACCTGCACTTTCAATATTTTCTGTTTATTCTGTGTTTTAGACACATCTGACAACATGTCCCTTCTCAGTGCTACTCTGCTGTTTCTTTTGCTTGGTGAGTAATTTTTAATCTTCTTATCCAGTTAGGCCAAATGGACATTATGAATGATTTATGTATTGAGCAACCTAGTTTATTTTAACTCACATGTGCTCATTTTCTTCTTATGAATGTTTTTCAAAGAAAGGTGTTAGAAGTATGTTGCCAAATAGTTATCATTTAACAGCAACTGTTTGTAATGATTAATGTATTTTGAAGTCAGTCATCCAGTAGATATCTGAGCTGCTCAAGATCAAAGCTTAGTATGCTGCATCTCTTACAGGGGATGTTAAAGTTGAACTCTGACTGCTTGAAACTAGTTAAGAAATTTGCCATTAGAGGTCTACATACACTGCATTGAACATGCTGCCTTTTGATTTGTCAACCATATTCCCATCTGTCACTTGCTTTATTTTCAAAAGAAAATCAGGCTTATTACAAGATGATTGTCAGAGCAGGATGGTGATCCAGAGAAAAATAGTACCTACTTATGGTGTAAGGTATTTAATGAATATTTAGTTTTGGGTTTGCAAAAAGACCCCAATCTGTTGTTGCTCTGGTATGTCAACACTTACACCTTAAAACTAACTAGTTATAGGACAGTTATGTTAGATTTTACCACTTCACTCTAAATAATGGGAGATTTTCTACTCACTTGACTATAGAAGCTTTGAAAATAAAGAGGGTGATTTTCTTTTGTTGTGAATCAATATAGTGTCATTTTAAATTAGAATGGAAATGGAAATCAAAATAGGGCTACTAGAAGGTATTTATACCAGGGCAACACATTGTAAAAGTAGAATTTCCCCATTTTAGTCTCTGAATAACATAAAGAAATGAAAGCTGGTGGTAACAGATAATTGGGAACAGAAACTCAAATGTGAACCAGTGTTTCTACCTTATGCATACAAACTTATCAAGTAGTTCTCTACTATATGGTAAAAATGTTTTAAAAGTGTTTCTACAAATGGAATATAAAATTTGTTCTACATATGAGACAAATGTTATATTCCCAACAAAATTATCTACCCATATTTTTTAATAAACACATTATCATATTATGTAACTATTTTTTTGACTTTCTCAGAAACTACTGTGCTGCCACCTGTGTGGCGCTCATATTTTCTTAAATAGACTGGTCACACACAACTAAGCAATTGTTATCTGTGTTTTTTCATACCTTCGTCAGACAATCTGGCCTTAAGTGGAATATTCATCATTTCTGTCTAATGCACATAAAGTGTGGTGTTTTTATATTATTACAAAATGTGGGGGTGTAAAGGTCAGGTACATGTTTATGGTCAACAGCTGATTTTGTGTTCGTTTTTATTCAAGGTTTTTTACTGTAAGACGTGGATGAAAAATCTTCTGCTACTTTGGAAATCAGATGAGGCCCAGTGTACAGTTCAGAAAAGACCGATTAGAAACTTGACTTCTTAGTATATTAAATATTCAACTTCTTGGTCATGTCAAGGTTGTAATATGTCTTGAGGGGATTTCTTTTTTAATCCTTTTTTAAGCTTTTAAGGATGTTTGTGCCGGGGTTTTTTTGTTCAGTGCTTGTGCATTGACAGCTGTAGTAATGCCGCGGCAATTAGCTTTTCCTTGTCTTCTTTTTCAGATTCCATTTCCTGTGTTCAGTTTCTGGCACCTTTGAACATGGGAGGAGTCATTGGGCTGGTGCAGTTTAACTCAATGTCTCAGATGGCCACTGTCAACGTGTCTGGGGCTGGATCCTGTCGTTCAGTAAACATTTCCCTCAGCGAGTTTCCCGTCATGTATGGCCACTTTGCTCAGCCCTGTTCTGAACAAAATATCGGCTCCAGCGTCTTCACTTTTACTGCTGATCTTGCCTCAAATTCTAACATCAATGTGTCCGAACTCTTTGCGCAAAGAAAAAACCTTGATGACTTCTCACTGTCGTTGCAAACGTGTAACGGAACTAAAGTATGCACAGTTGTAAGTCAAGGTCAGACCCTCGTAACTAGTCAGGCCAGGTTCTATGGGCCCATCGCGGGTAACGTTTATATCCGTTATAACATGGATAACGCCAGCTCCAGGGTTCTTGCAGATCTTGTGACGATCGGTCAAGTTAATGCCTCGCAAACTAATGTCACGCTCTATAGAGCTACAAGTACTGTTGCAAACTGTGATATTCTACTTAAAAGCTTAAATAATGCATCTTTGACTCCTCTGGGTTCCGTAAAGGTCGGGACCCCTTTGCAGCTCCAGAAATCCCGTCTGGACCTCAGTAGCTTCCAAACCACAAATGGGTTTCTTTTCCTTAGGGTGGGGTCAAGTTTCAGTTGTGCTCAGATCTATAATGTGCCAGTGAAACAGGTTAGAGCTGATGTGAACATGAATGGGATCAAAGGATACTTCAGTTTTCGTCAGGCTTCCCCTTTTGATCTCACAGAGTTGAGTGTCAATCTGACCAATTTACAGAGCAATGTTGCCTTTTACCATGTCCACGATTTTCCTGTTAGGTCATTAACAAACCGGTGTTCAAATGATAGTATAGGTGACCACTGGAATCCATTTAGTTTGAACAGAAGTAGCCCAACTTACCCAAGAGTCCCAGGGTCAACACATGACATGTATGAGGTGGGTGACCTCAGTGCCAAGCACGGGAGCATAGCAGGCAAAAATATGGTGGACATGACATTCACAGACTTCAATCTCCCTCTGTTTGGAAAGAACAGCATTGTAGGTCGCTCAGTCGTCATTCACCAACCAAATGGTTCGAGGTTTGCTTGCATGAGTATCAGCTATCCAGGCGAGGTTATTGTAGGCAGAGCCATATTTTCAAGCCCTGTGGTTGGTGAGGTCTGGTTCACACAGCTGGTGAACAACCCCCTCTCTGATGTATCCATATTTCTGAATTTGGCATACGGAAATCCTACAACACCAACCAAAAACCACAACTGGCATGTTCACGTCTACCCAATCAGCTCAGAGAGGGATGATGATCAAGGCCGCTGTACCACAACTGGAGGTCACTGGAACCCCTTCAACATCACCATTGATGCCAGCTATTCCCTCCACTGTAACCCATCTGGTCCCCTATCCTGTGAGGTTGGAGACCTCGCCGGCAAACACAGTACCCTTGATCTTGGAACCACGTTAGAGGTAGTGGCAGCAAAATACTTCTTCACTGATGTCACCTCCTGGGTGCCCATGCCCGGCATTATTGGCCGCTCTGTGGTCATCCATCAAGCAGAAAGAGGCGGGCCAAGAATAGCCTGTGCCAATGTCACATTGGTGCAAGTTCCCAAAGCTAGCTTAGGTACATGGTTTGGCCCTGGAGTTTCTGATGGACAAGTGGGTTTCTCCCGGGCTGTGCCACAAGGTCCCACAACTATAAATGTTTCCTTAATGAGCCTGAACTCCATAGCTAGTGGTTATCATGTCCACGTGTTGCCCCTCAACCCAGGCAGTGCAGAGCCCTGTTCAAATGCAAACATCCAGGGCCACTTCAACCCACTAGCCTGGAACGTATCACAATCCCCCCCTCCTGGAGTTGGCACTGTGGACCAGTATGAGATGGGAGACATCAGCGGGAAGTTCGGCACACTTAATGATCAAAACAACTTTGAAGCTGTATACATGGACCCTGACATGTCGATGACTGGACCCTACAGCATAGTGGGAAGGTCGCTGGTGGTTCACAATGTCAGTGGAGCAAGGTGAGAATGTGTACTTTACTATTTGTGTTCTTAGCAGAGAGAAAGAAAGAACATAACGCAGCACAAAATTAAAAGGGAAGAAAAGAAAGCAATGTCATACACAGGTTACCACATCGTCTTTTTTTTAGAAATAAAATTAGCTAATCTTTTATTTTTAAATACTTGGTATCTGTTGCAAAAAAGAGGAAGTATTTATCATTTGGGACAACTCCAACAAGTGAAAGGTCTGGTTAGTTGCAAGTCCTTATGCAGAATAACCAGATATGTAAGTTGAGAGACCGACTTCTGGCACAGAAACAAAAACGTGTCAGTCTTTCGAGGACACCAGTGTAAAATGTCAGTTGCGGACATAACTTCCTGGTGTTTTGTGCCATGACAAAGAATTACTCAGCAAAATACTTTGTTGAAGATCCTCCTAGATGTCAGAACATGATACGATTTTCTTATCTTAATTGTGTTTCTCTTAGTTTATGTGTTTTGTTTTTTGTTTTTTTACAGAATTAGGTGTGCCAACATCTTGGCTGATAGACTCACAGATGGTGAATGGGTTATTGCCAAGGCTGTCTTTAATGGTACAGTGACTGGGACAGTTAGACTGGTAAGAATCATTACAGATAAAGTGTTTGGTGCTCATCTCATGTTTCTCATCTACTTTCTTTCTTTCGTTTGGTCTATTAATTTCAATAATTTCTATTTTTCTGTGACTAAATGGTTCCTCACAAAACAATAATCATCATCATCATCATTTATTTATTTATATAGCACTTTAAAAACACACCTGGTAGACCAAAGTGCTGTACAATACTAATATGCACATAGTAATAAAACCAGACATAGCAATAAAGTTAAAAAACAATAAAAAAAATAAAAATAAAAATAAAAAAAAATAAAATAAAATAAAATAAAATAAAAATGTCAGTTACCCACAGAGTTAAAAGCCAGGGAATAAAAATAGGTTTTTAATAAAGACTTAAAAACGGGCACTGATGCAGCCTGTCTAATGTGGAGAGGAAGGTTATTCCAAAGCATCGGCGCGGCAACAGAGAACGCTCGGTCTCCTCTAAGTTTCAGCCGTGACTTTGGGACCGAAAGCAGCAACTGCTCAGCTGACCGAAGGGAACGAGTGGGGACGTGGGGCTTCAACAAATCAGACAAATAAACAGGTGCCAGACCATTTAGAGATTTAAAAGCCAATAAAAGGACTTTAAAACGGATCCTGAATTCAATTGGAAGCCAGTGTAAAGAGGCCAAAATCGGAGTGATGTGATCAAATTTTCTTCTACCAGTTAAAAATCGTGCCGCAGCACTTTGCACTAATTGCAAGCGTGACAAAGTGCCCTGCCCAACCCCTGTTAAAAGAGAATTACAATAATCTAAACGTGAGGTAATAAAGGCATGAATAACGCTTTCCAAGTCACGCTTGGAAAGAAAGGGCTTAACCTTTGATAAACGTCTGAGGTGATAAAATGCTGATTTTACCACCCCTTTTACATGGTCATCAAAGGTGAGTGCAGAATCAATTTTAACTCCGAGATTTGTGATCGAACTCTTTAGTTGGGAAGTCAAAGCTGCAAGATCAACATCCAGAGTATGAGAAGAACGATTTGGGCCAAATAAAATTGCTTCTGTCTTCCGATCATTAAAATTTAAAAAGTTGTTTGCCATCCATGCTTTGACATCAGTAAGGCAGTCAAGCAGAGGTCCAGTTGGGAGACTATCAGAATGACTAAAAGGTAAGTAGAGCTGGCAGTCATTTGCGTATAGATGGAATGGCACTTTATGCTTTCGGAAAATCGCGCCAAGGGGCAAGAGGTACAATGAAAACAATAACGGCCCAAGAATAGATCCCTGTGGAACACCCCAAAGCAGAGGGGCCACAGAGGATGAAGCCGACCCCAACTTAACACAAAAGGTTCTATTTAAAAGATAATGACTTACTGTATATGAATAAGTGTTTAACAAGTGAACATATCTGAAGTGGAAAAAACAACAACAAAGCCATGCAATTATCTCTTGCAACAAATGTAAAAAAAAACAGTTTGATTGCCATCTAATCAGACAAGTTAGGGAGTGTGTACTACATTCATTTAACACTGCATTCCTTTGCATTACTAATGGCTTCAAGATCAGGTGAGGCATATGCTATTTTAATCTCATGAGCTCCCTTCTTTTGGATTTTACATTTTAACAAAAGGTTTTACATTTCTAATATTTAGCTCACACTGATGCTAACATCACAGGCATGATTTCCCACAGAGGATTCAACTTTTTTCGCCAGTTTCTCTGTAAAAACAAAGAAGGCTGAAATGTAAAAACATGTGGAGTTCTTTCTTTTAGAAAGACAGCAGCTTTTCTTATCTTATACACCACATCTAAAGCGGTGTATTTAACTGCTACCCACTTGTAAAAGGTTGCTAATCTTACTAGCAGTGTGTAAAATACTGTATTGAGACCAGTTTGACAGAGAAACAAAAGAAGTTATAATTGAATGAGATGAGTGAATGAGTCGTAGTATAATATATCTGATAGCCTAAGAGCAGAACAATTGTTTCTTTATCATTGCTAACTTATTTGGAGCCAAGCTGCCACAAAAACATGACAGTGTATTTCTGCTGCACTGGACAGAATTCATTATGCCTACGATAGCTTGCAACAGGAAGCAAAAGGAAGAGGGGGACGAGAGCATTAGCTTAGCATCTATCCGCTGGCTAATGGTACGTGCGGTTTCACCAAACTAAAAGCTCACCAAGGGAACAGCTGTCTCTGGCAGCTGCCCTCCAGAGGCCCCATACTGAGCTCTGCACTACACTAATGGAGAGAAGAGATTGCAGTATCTCTAAACAGCCTATATGATTAAAGAGAAGTAGGCAGTTTGAGTAATCAATGTTGTTCTGCAACAAAATAGAGTGGTTTCACTCAGACAGACTGAGAATCAAAAGAAAAGTGAAATGAAATGTCATAGTGAAATACCTTTACACTTAAAGGTGGACAGCAGTATCCACAAATCTATACTCGGTTCATTTTAACGGCATTCATGCTTCAGCAAAGCAAGTGTTTAGTTGCGATTGAACTATGAGATTCCTTCTTTGTAATGTAAGCACTTTGTTTTCCTCATCCCAGCAACAGCAGGTGTTCCTCGATGGGAGTAGCAGCGATGTTACTCTGGAGGTGAACCTTAAGTCATCTGCGGGGGATAATGTAAGTACAGCTTTATATAATCTACATGCATGCAAAAAAATTATATTGGCCACCATCACAAAACTCAGTGTTCATCTGCCACCCATCAGTGTGAAACTCTCTTTAAGCCTTTAATGGGATAGATGTGTTAAAAGACATCATTCTCACACCTGTATTTTATCCCAAACTGAAGAAATCAACAGCTTCCTTGTTCATCACAACTAATCGGGTTGGCTCCAGTGACACCGGGTGCAACAGTGTGGGAGACACATTCAATCCCTTCAACATGACATCGATGGTGAGATCCTAATCTTATCTGCGTAAAAAGGACGCAAAAACGAAATAAAACAGAAACAACACGCTTAAGAAATGAGAAATTGAAAGCAAAAAAAGTGGAAGAAAAAAAGAGTTTGACCATAAGTTACTTGAAGGAAGTCCAGAAGGGTTGCTGTTTCCTGGCGGTTTGGGGACACATATTGTAATAAGGGGCCAGTCTGAGTCTAATTACAAGTTTCTTTAGTTCCTCAGTTTGAAAATTCGTAATTTCACTGAATTTAAGATTCAAAGGCTGCCCTGAAGATGATCAGTTTAAAGTGTAAATATAATAGTACATTTTTATGCTTGTAAGGGTATATGAATGTATATAATAGTATAAAGATGCTAAAAACTGCACTAATTATCAAAAGTAAATAATCTCAACGACCAAATTATTGGCTTTATATGAAAAAGATTTTGCAAAGGATCATGATCAACTTAAACCTGCCTAAATAATTGTAATGCTAACATGATTGACATGTGCTCATCTAATAATCTCTACATGTTTTTCTTCAAATGTTTACATGTAAGCATATAATATATGTATAAGACATAATATGAACATTTCTTTTACTTAATGGGACCAGTGATGCAATTGGTCAATAACCGGAGAATATTGCTAACTTCTCACTTCCTCTTCCTCTAACTTGTGCAAATCACTTCTTTCTTTCGCTTCCACTTGCAGAGACCCACCTGTTCTTTAGAAAACCCACTGAGCTGCGTGGTGGGGGAGATATCTGTAAGACATGGCATGGTTAGCCTGACACAGAGACAGTTCTATACTGACAGCATTATTCGCCTCTCTGGAGACAGCACAGGTGAAATGAGTCACCATATGTGATCAGTGATAACAGCAAATACAAAACTTCAAAATCTCCAAAGAGGTGAGTTTACTTTGTTAAGTCTAATTGTTCGTTATGTTTTGTGTGTGTTATTAGTGGTCTTCAGATCTTTAGTGCTGAAGAATGGAGAAAACATCACAGCCTGTGCCGACATCCTCCCTGAATCCCCATCAGCAGCGCAGACGTTTCCCAATGTGACTACATTCAGCCGGTGAGTGTAATTACAACATACTGCATGATGAATACTTTTCATGTAATCCTAAATCACTCAAGACACTTTAATTGCTTGCTGGAGGCCATTTGCGTAGACGTTCTATAAAACTGTTCTGTACATAGTGCACTGTATAACCCTTTTATCAGTGCTGTATTAAATAGTTGTTGTTGTAGAGCTCAAGTGTTTGTATGACGTTAAAGTGGATGTTGGTGTCTTTATGTCCAGGTATGACTTCCGAAACAGGGTCGCTGACGTACTGCAAATGAACCTGGCAAGAGTTACTATCTTGCCCACATCTCCTCAGTCTGTATCTGGGGGAACATGTCAGCAAGTCAACTTCATGATATCTGGTAAGGCAGAAAAAATGTAATCAAACTTCCATATTTGGCAACCAAAAAAAGGAACAACACGATGATGTGAGAAGGTGTCATAATGTCAGTATTAATACAAGTATTTCAATAATAATAATGTGTATGTGTTAGTCCCCATAGGGAAATAGTTCCTCTGCATTTAACCCATTCACCCAGTGAAGCAGTGGGCAGCCACCAATGCAGCGCCCGGGGAGCAGTGTGTAGGGACGGTACCTTGCTCAGGGGTACCTCAGGGTAGCCGTTCAGTAGAGTTGAACCCCCGACCTTCCGATCATGGGGCCACCACTCTACCTACTGAGCTATCAGTAGGTAGAGTGAATATTGTTAACAATTTAAAGTTTGTTGAAGAAATACAAAGTACACTACAGCCTCTGGTAGGCTATAATGTCAGACAGTTGTCTTTTACAGGTGTCTTTGGCAAGGTATGTTAGGAATTCAACATGCTTCATCAGATGATTTGAAATAAAGACAAGCTGAAACTTTTTCCCACTGCAATAATGATTATTTTATTATGAACAGAGAACTTTAGCTGATGTTTTCAAACAGGCTATAAGTGTGATCTACCAGAGGATTTTTATTATTTTGAAAATTGAATTCAAATACTTTGGGTCAATGTGTGTTAGACTCTCCAAGATTGAAAATGTCAGTCGTGGACTAATGTGCTTCTAGCATTTATTTTTGATTTATACCCGACTTGTGTATCGTGAAGGAATTCGGTGTCACACCAGCAGTTACTCGATCCTTAGCCGGAACATGACAGTTTATGCAAATGCAACAGAAAATTTCCTGGTTGTTATGAACTGCCTGCAATCACGTTTTGAAGGAGTTCCCCTGGAAAGCTAAGCCACACTCTGGGAACTCACATGCATCTTCTGCTTCATGAGATGATTTAGAATGAAAAGCCAAAGCATTTTCCCCTGCTTTATTATGACCACAGAGACATTTAGCTGATGGACAACTATCAAACAGGCCAGCTAATTATCAGGTCATGTTTATTGTTTTGACAATTTTATGAAGATATTTTGGCCCAAATAACATTGGGTGCTTCAAACAGTCAAACTTCAGACTGCAAATGTAAATTTTTAATCATATTTTATTGTAAATATCTGACATATCAAACCTGAGTTATTGTTTGATTAAGAGACATAATACAATTTCTTCACCATTCAGTCCAAAACATTTGCACACACTATAGCCTCAAAGAACTCCTCACCTAGAACTGATCTAGAACTACTGCACCACCCAGGTACCAAGTACTTAAAACAATGCCTTTGATATAATTCATTTCCCGTTGCCTGGCTGTTACATTAGACTTTTTCCATTCTTGTTTATTATTTCATACTTTTAATCGAATATTATTTGATTTATGTTATGATTTTATAATATATGTATATATTATTTATATGAGGGGGCAGTGTGAGTCATATGCCTTTGTCCCCGAGTGTTCCCTTGTTCGTATTATCAATATTAATGTTAGTCTTGCGTGAATGTTACAGCATCTATGTCAGTAAATGGTTCAGCTGCTTTAGACTGGCCAAGCTTTTTGTCAGGACAATAATGGGTATTGAAAATCTTCCGCAAACCTGGAATAATGAAAAGTAATTTGAGACTGGAGTTGAAGTCCGGGAGTCTCATTTTCTGTCCCTTCCTTTGTCCCAGGGGGTAACTGAGGAGAATTTCACAGCTTTCACACACTATATCACATGACAGGCATTTATACTATCCCAGGTCTCCTAAAAGGTGAAGAGTTTACTATTCCAATAATTCCACACAAGGCCACCACTGGATCATTTTTATTAGAATAAAACGATTAAGTTCTTTAACTGGCTTACGGAAATTGCTCTCATGGCATTATTTTCTGATTCAAGCCAAAATATTGAAAGGGCATTTCTTTTGTCAGCCAAGTGACATCAAGGGAAACATAACTTTCAGTACAACAAAGATTCACATTTCATAATAACCCATTGAACTAGCAGTTTCTGTGAAGTATAACAAAACAGTGAAACTCTAAGTATGCTAAGTACACTGGTATATGTGTAAGTAAGCACTGTTACTTTGTCTGTATGCTAAAGGGAATGTGAGCACTGGCCTGCTGAGCTCTGTCAAAACCAGTGACAAAATGGGCGTCTTCAGAGAGTCTGACATATGTACAAGTAAGTGCATTTTATACTGCTCTTAAAGCTTTGACTATGCTTTAAATGCCTTTTGGTAAAATGAAATTAACAATGTATTTAGACAACATTTAGAAGGACACTTTGATGTCCTTTTTTACAATCCAAACAATAAAATAATGCATAACACTTGAAAAACTTGGAAGCCATTTGAGCTATTAATTGGGACTGGAACTGAGAACCAAACCTTGTAGAGAGTCAGTTCCCAGTGGTTCAGTTCCTTGGAAATCATAAGTCTGATATCACTTAACGTTTCCACTTACAATCAATCGGCTGATTTCAGTTCGCCAAAAACAGTGGTCCAGTCAACAGTGTGGATATGGACATTACATTTATTTTTAAAAAAGGAAAATAGCATGGCGCTTTGCTAGCATGCTAATGCTAAGCTAGCCAAGAACCAGAGTGATGCTAAAGCTGACCCCAGCCCAGCAAATAACCTGAAAACCTGAACTTTAACAGGTAACAAAAACAGTGATGAGCAGTCAGGCATGACTGACAACAGTTTCTGCCTGTTCAAGTCTCTTTGTGCTAGTTACCTTACAATATAAAGTGCCTTGAGGGGACTGTTGTTGTGATTTGGCACTACATAAATAAAATTGAATTGAGTTTTCATCTTTGCTCTGTGCTGTCAGCTGTAAAAATCTAATATTTGCAGTCGCAGTTCGTGTTTTCAGTGATCATTGTTAGTCATTCAAATAACATGTGAATGCCTTTCTAATTTCTTATTAGGAGGTCCAAGTCCGAGTCCAAGTCCAAGTCCAAGTCCAGCCCTCACGCCATGGACTTTTCTTCTTGGCTTGATGTTCGCCTTCGCCTGTCTGCTGCCTTCAGCAACTTATTTATAGCCCGGAGACTCAGCCACACCTTCACCGTCAGTGGGGTTACATGACCTTAAAAAGATTGTGAATAGAATGTCTGTCAAATGCAACAGTGATCATCAAGCGAATGAACACAATCTGTTACATTGGAAAAAAAATTTCAGTCAATGAAGAATTTCCCTTTTTTTATTACTTTTATAAAAATCTAAAATATAAATATCAAAATAATAATGGTAGGTAACAAGGCTTAGGTAACAGGTAAGAGTTTAATGTTTAGAAATTTCTGCAAACTAGATTTTTTTTCTATTTATGTCATTTGGTTTCTTTAATGGGTGGGTGGTTTTATTGTATCTTCTGACCTCCTAACTTTGTTTTTCATGTATGCACTCTCCAAATATCCATGTGAAATTTTGTGTATATCTTGAAATTTGTGAATAAAGTACAGTAATGTTTGGATGCCTTGTCAGTTTCCAGAGTAAATGTGTTTAAATTGCAGATGCAGTTTTTAGCTGGACAGTAATTCTGTTAAGATTTGCAAAATAAGATTTTTTTAACTTTTTCAATTCATTCCAGCAAAACAAACCTCCAAATAGCTGCAAAATGTCTAATGATTAGATTAAATAGACTGCAGTGTTATTCCTTTCATTAACATGGTGTCCAGGTAAAGTGCATATCACTTTTCCACCCATTCCCTCACTCTTTTCCACACATTCAGACAGTTTCCCACATTTTGATTAGTTTTAGTTTCAACACGTGAGCATCACGCAAACTGTCTGGCTCAAAAACCACATGAATTCCTGCTAAAACTAAAAGATGATGATCACAAAGAGCAGAAACTGACACTTAACTCTTTAAAAATATATTTTTTTTATAAGTTTAAAGGCCGTGCAATCAATCTCAAGTTTCCATCTATGTGGGTAAAAAGTTGAAAAGATTGCACCAAAATAATATACAGTATTTCAATCATTCTTAAAATTGTATCATTTAAGTTTTTCAAAAGTTTCAAAAAAAACTCCCCGAAAGGCAAAGGTTAAAATATCAATACTACAGTCTAAATATCAGGAGAGCAAATCAAATATGATACACTAGGTTTTAAAGTGTTACGGGAGAGAGGTAAAATGATCAAATAATCCAGAAAAAAAACACAATACGCAAAAGTTTAAATTGGTTTGTCATGGAGTGTAATAAACATTTGATCCCCAAGCAAAACATTACTCTGTGAAAAAGCACAGCAGTAGCTGTGGGGTGGCTGTAGCTCAGGAGGTCATCTCCTAGTCAGGTTGGTTGCTCTAGTCTGCATGTTGCTCTCTGATGCAGAGCAATATTGTGTGACAGTTAGAAAGCACTTACGGTACATAGAAAAACAAAGCAAAAAGTGCTTGTTTAAATGGGTGAATGTGAAGTTATGTAAAGCGCTTTGAGTCCTCAGAGTAGAAAAGCGCTATATAAGAACCAGTCCATTTACAATAAAACATATGTTGTAGTTGGTCAGCAGGTTTGCACACATCTCAGGGGAGAGTTTTACCCACTCTTTATTTATGTTTTTTCAGGGTTCTGTACCCATCAGCAATCTATTCAGGAGTATGTATCAGACAACCAGCCACATCTAAGCAAACAAAATTTTATAAATAAAATTTTATTCCATGTGAAAAGACAACAGAAAATGTAACAAACAAGACTGTAAAAATTATTTTTCTTCTTTTTCTTGTATTGGCTACTTCTTTTAGGGCTCACCGCAGCTGATCATCGGCATCTGTCTTACTTAGTGACAGTACCTCACGCTATCCCTAGGATCTCTGTTCTCTGTCACTACATCCATGAATCTTCTCAGAGGTCTCTCTTTTCCTCCTGCATGTCAGCTCCATATTCAATATCCTTCGTCCAGTATGTCCACTATCCATCCTTAGCATACCCAAATAATTACAACTTTGTCTCCAAACCACTCAACCTGAGCTGTCCCTCGGATATACTCATTTCTAGTCCTGTCCTTGTAAAACACTACCATCACTCTTGCTTCTCTGTCACAAATCACCCTGAGATTCATCTCCAAACACTCCACCCTGTGCACACTCCATTCTTCAACTTTCTTGTACAAAGATATAAAAAATGATAAAGATCGATCATTTAAATCCATAAAAGAAATAGAAATCTTTAAAACTAATAATAAACAAATACAAATTATTAGAAGCCACAACTTAAAACCAAAGGAATTGAACTAATGATATATTAGATGCAGGCTGATCATCGTGTATATTTGTGTGCTTGATTCAGTTCTCTCACATGTAGCCTTTCACTTACTTTACACACTTTGATTCTTTTCGCACTCTCAGAGATCTACTGCGTGGACACAGTCTTAAATATTAATGAAATGGTATTTCGTTTATGTGTTTGCAGTAGAGAGCGCATGAATTATTCACAGAGGAAGAGGCGAGTCTGGATCCCGCTACGTCTACTGGAAGAAGCTACAGTCACGTGACCACAAACGTCAACAACGAAATGGCAGCCTCCTGTTTTGTAAATTAACACAAGGTCCGAGCTGGTTAAAAGAGCGCTTCGATTTTAAATCTGAGTGTCGCATTTTCAAGGCGAAACCACCGGGTGTGTATTCAGCACTTCACTGGCTGCATGCGGGGGGCTACTTTACCGTTTTATGGTCGCTAGCTGCGGATTGAAATGCTAGCGTTTTGTTTCAAGGCGACTCAGCGCGAGTACAGAAGGCTGTGGACTGTTTTCAAAACGAGGAAAACGACCAGTCCGCCCACGCCTGTAGTATTGTCTGTCACGAAAGCTGCGAGAAAAGCGCTTCCTTTCAGCTGTAAAGCTGGATAATTAGCTAGCAACTTTCCTAATATTCCACCGGTGTGTTACCACACCCACATGTAAATCCATCGCCGATACTCGGAATGAATTAGTTATTTGTGTGTTCTGTTTGGCCTTTTCAAGGAAAAAAAGTGATGCCTTAATGGAAACAAAAGTCGGCTACAGACTCTGCGTTTGTCTGTTTTATTACTTTTTAAAAACACACTCAGATACAATAATTGGATTTTATTGAGAAAATTAACTAGCTAGTGGTTCAGATACTGAATGCAGCTGATTCATTTCATGTCAACTTGTAAACAACAACCGCACGCTGAGCTTCTAGCCAATAGGAGACCTCATCGATGTAAAATACTGCTACCTGATTGGTCGGTTTGTGGATTCTTTTTACACAGCCTCACACTCACTGTGGAGAGTGATGGGGGAATCCACTGCTGTAGGTGATTATTGTGGTACAAAGGGTCACACAAATGCCACCTCAACCCAGTCAGCTTATTCTTTTAATATTTAACTCTGACTTCAGTAACAGTTGCTTATTCAGCATACTGCAGCAGAATAAAGGTCCAGGTGTGGCCTGTGACTTTGAGCTCCACGTGAATAGTTTGGTAGGTTGTCGTCAGTCTGTTCAGTTTCAGTCATCTGAATTCAACATGCCATCCGAAAAGTCAGGTAATCTCTAAAGAACCACATCTGTGTTTTGGAATTGTACCAGACTATCTGATTACCTATTGAGTACTGGTGTATCAGTGTTTTTGGACACTGATCTGTGCTTTGACAAGAAACTAGAGCCTATCTTATGATGCATTTTGAGATTGCTTTTTTTTAAACTATGTATGTTTAGATTTTTTTTTTTTTTTTATTTTAATGTTTTTCTTGACTTCTTTCAAACATATCTCCTTTGCCATTCAGAAAAGGCTATGTCTCCAAAGATAACTGGAGAGCTGCTCAGGCAGCTCCGTCAGGCAATGAAGAACTGTAAATACTTCTCTGAGCCTATACAAGCCTACATAATCCCATCTGGAGATGCACATCAGGTAAATCAAATCACATTTACTACAATAAATATCTTTACACAACCCGTTAGCAAGACGCATGGAAAATCTCTCAGCTGCTCCTCTTACTTCTGTCCCTTCTCTAATTTCCCTTCTCACTGTGAACTCAATTCACTTCTTAATTCACTTTAATTTACTTCTCATGGTCTTGTCTGACCTTTGCAACTGATTGTAGCCCTTTGCTCATTACACTTCCCTAACCCTGCCCTTTTCTTCATGCACATGACTAGCAGCGATGGTGGCAATTAAAATGTTTGTTGGGTGGATGGCCACTTCACAGTGATTGTTAATGAAGCTGATTTCTCCCGTGTCCCTGTGACTTTCAGAGTGAATACATTGCACCGTGTGACTGCAGACGTGAATTCATCTCTGGATTCGACGGCTCTGCAGGTTTGTATTGCTTGTGCATGATTCCCATTGCACACTCAAGTGTAGGTATAATCAAACATTTTCACTGCAAAAAAATCTGGAACATTTGATAACTCAGAATGATATTTGATATCTCTCGTTCAGACTCGTTTGTTAAGGGTAAAGCAGAACAAAAAACACCAGTGCACCTAGTTTCATGTTGAAAAGTAGTTTTCTTTCCCATTAAAGGCTGTGAACTTTCAAGAAAGGTGTTGTTGTTTTTTTTGTTTTTTTTTTTAAACGTAAAAAAACACTGTGGAAATCTGGCCTTTTGCCCTGACATAACCACAGTTTTACACGAGACAAGAAGAATTCACTCTTTCTCAGGCTGCTTGTTCACTGCTGTCATTTCAGAGGTATAAACCTTATATGTTGCTTCAGAGAAATGAATAGATATGCTTTTTGTACAAATAAAGCCAAGTAGCCAAAAGAAAGTGCTGAACAAAATTTCTTCCATACTTTGCCATTCAGGCACAGCCATCGTTACAGAGCAGCATGCTGCAATGTGGACTGATGGCCGATACTTCCTGCAAGCCAACCAGCAGATGGACAACAACTGGACCCTGATGAAGATGGGTAATGTCCACCTTGGTGTTTCAGTGATGAAAAAATCTCTCTCTGTTACATAAAGTACAAACACCAACGGATCTTTTTTCTTCTCATTTAAAAAGTTAAATTTAACTACATGCGCTTTTAAAGTTTGAGGCTCTCTAATGGAGCAGCTGCACAGGCACAACATGGACATTTAGATCTATCACAGCATGAGTAATAAGGCTTGAGTCACAGCTAGACAATAAGTCAGAATGTTTATTTATTCTAAGACTGGAAAAAGTGTCCCAGACTTGAGTTTAGACACTATTTGTGTCCGCACCGAGTGTAGACACTCATACATTTTAGTATTCCATCTTCCACATTGGTATGAGTCATTTATATTATACATTCACATGTCTTGAAGGTGTCATAAACTGATTTTAATAATCATATACAGGGCTGAAGGAGACGCCCTCACAGGAAGACTGGCTGATCAGTGTTCTTCCTGAAAACTCAAAAGTGGGAGTAGATCCTTGGATCATTGCTGCTGGTAAGCTACAGTATCATATTCATGTTAGTTCAGTGAATTAGCATTGCAAGCTTTACTTGGAAAACCACTCATGCTGCAGTGAGGCAACCGAGGCTAAAGGAAATATTCCAGTATGCAACAAGAGTGCATGATTTGAACATTTCTAGCTCATCTTATTAGATTTTAACTTGCACAAAAAAAATGGAGGAATTCGTAAGCTCTCAGACAAATACACTTGCATTTTGTTGTAGAGTAGAGGCAGCCTGCAGCGTCTCCACTTCAGACCCACAAATCACCCTAAATAAATAAAAATTCAGTTAGGATCTGTATAATCAGAAGAATATTGTTTACAATCGATGGCCATTTCTTTTTAACTTCAAATTTATATCAATAGCACAGTATAGAAGAGCACACATGGTTGACAACAGATAAGACATCATCTAATACCCACATGGAGATAAATAAAGTTATCTGAATTGTCAAAAACCGAATGAAAGGACACATTTGGGTGGATGTGGGTTGCCATGCAGCTTGCAATAACTGTAAGTAGGCTAATACGACTTAATCAGCATGAGCTTCATGAGATTAGCTGGTTGGACTTTGAAACTATGCGTGCTGGCTGATATTACTGCAGAGTGTGACTCTGTTGTCCATATGAAGTAACACTATGGTTTTTTTTATTTGGTATTTGTGCTTGTTAAGAAATCTCATATTGTGTTTCAGACCAATGGAAGAACATGTTCAAGGCTCTGTCCAGTGCTGGCCACTCGTTGGTAGCAGTGCAGGATAACCTTATCGATGCCGTCTGGCTGGACCGACCAGAAAGACCCAGCACACAACTCCGTAGCCTGGGATTAGACTTCACTGGTCAGTGCAATTAAATAGCATTAAAACCATTTTACATGTAGCCTCTTTTTATTTTTAATAGTAACTTATTAAGTCTGGTGTTTTTTTTTTTGTTTTTTTTAAATTAAAAAAAATTGTGTAATACTTTTAGAAATCCACATAATCTAGACACAGTTTAATGGCCTTTTTAATTACGTTTCCAGTCTTGAGTAACTAGATGTATAGGCATTGTATGAAACAAACTTGTGTCTTTGTGTGTTATTTATGCTTTGTGTAGGTATTTCCTGGCAAGACAAGATCACAACGCTGCGAGCCAAGATGTCAGAGAGGAAGATCACCTGGTTTGTTGCAACAGCACTGGATGAGATTGCGTGTACGGTTCAGTTTTCCTATCCTGCTCCTGAGTGCAGTTCAGCTAAGCTCTTCAATGTGCATGATTTAAATATTACTGTTCGGTACATGATAACAAGTAGAGGACACATGTGCGAGTGTCCCTTTAGATCAGTGGTTCTTAACCTTGTTGGAGGTACCGAACCCCACCAGTTTCATATGCGCATTCACTGAACCCCTCTTTAGTGAAAAATAAAAGGTGATTTTTTTTTTTTTTTTTTTTTTTTTTTTCAAATTCAAGGCATAGATGTATTTTTTTATTGGTGCACAAAATGAACTGTACATGTCATGGTGGAGGCTCCGCTGAACCCCTGAGACCGACTCACCGAACCCCTAGGGTTCGATTGAACCCAGGTTAAGAACCACTGCTTTAGATTCAAGGATCTCAGCGTTCACCGTGCTTTATTTGCTCTTGTTTCTGATTGTCCTGTTTATTAGATGAAGACTTATTTTGATTGTCAGCAGGTAACATTTAGGGCTGGATGGCTTCAACCAGCAGATTATAGTTGTAGATTATAGAGATGAAACCTGTAAGGATGAATGACAGTTCAATAATAACACTGATATTTTACACCACCCACTTCATACTGGCTCATTGTTTCATGAGAATTAAAGTATTCATTGCTATGTGATGCATCATAATAGAAGGAAGAATAGGGTATTTCTTTTTTTTTCTTTTGTTTGTTTAATTTTTTTAATCTGTCATCTTATCGTTTTGTTTTCTCAGGGCTTTTCAACCTTCGCGGGGCAGACATTGAGTACAACCCAGTTTTCTTTGCATATACCATTGTGGGAATGAATACAATAAGGTGACGTCCAGTATAATGCATCAGTGATTATGAATTTGGACAAACAGTGCTTTACTGTAAAACTTAGACAGTAGTTTGTATAATTTGAGAGATGTCAGAATAACTGAAGTGCATTTTCATTGTGTTTAGTGCAATCACATCTGTTAGTGCTAATGAAAGATAATTGTATGCAACCAGATTGTATACTATATGTATTGCGATATATACACTGTATGTATTTAGTAGCTAGTTAAGGGCACATCCAGATTACACCTCCCAAAGCCAGAGGAACAGGGTTTCCTCCTGTGTTAACCATTTCACTTTTTCACTCAGCAACCCTTTCCTCTCTGCAGGTTTTTTGTGGACCTCAAGCGTCTTTCTGACCCTGCAATGAGAGAGCATCTGCAGCTGGACTCCCCTAGCAAACCTGAGCTCAGTATCCAGACATTTCCGTATGAGTCGGTCTACACTGAGCTCCAGGCCATCTGTGCTGCACTTGGCCCAAAGGACAAAGTGTGGATTTGTGATAAAGCCAGTTGTGCTCTCACACAGGTCATCCCTAAGGTGAGAGAAATGATTAATCAAGAGGGAAATCATTACTTGAGTCACTGCTAAATTTGTAAGTTTGCTCCCTTATGAAGACGTGAACGTGCTGTAATTCATGTGGTAGTTTCATTTGAACAGGAAGAGACAGAATATCGACTGCAAATCCAAAACAAACACGTTACATAAAAGTTATAAACTGATTTTCATATCAGAGAGTGAAATAAGTATTCAATCCTCAAGCAGAACATGACATAGTCCTTGGTGGAGAAATCCTTGTTGCCAAGCACTGAAGTAAGACATCCTTGCCAACCACCCATGAGGCAAGGTCTTACATGGAGCTGCAGACAAAGGGTGGTTGAAGGTCATTTTGTATATTGGCCACTTCTGAATAATCGTACCAACAGTTCCAGGCTCATGCAGGTCTAAAATCTTGTCTTTGGCATCCTTTAAAAGCTGTTTGGTCTCATAAATTCAGCAGTGATCGTTTCCTCACTGTAGATATAAATAGTTCATGTTTAGAGGCTCATCGTTGGCTTCTGGTGTTCACAAAAGAAGATTAAAAAAAACCCCAAAACAAGCTGGATTGCATCTAGGTCGTGTCTGTTTACACAAATATGAAGAAGTAGTATCTGCTTTAAATACCAGTGGTTGGTAAAAACATACCTGAGTACTTTATGGCTCAGGGGTTATTTGTAAATGTCAGAGAGTTTTTACAGTTTAGAAAAATATTGCCTGTCTGTTTCCTCGTACCTATCAGATGACACATTCTCAGATTATAGGGTCAGATTTTTTAAAACATGCTATGTTTTAAATTCTCAGAAATAGGACAGAGACTTATAAGATTACAGACATTTAAGTGTCTGGTAGAAATACTCATTTTCTCACCTGCATTAGCAAGTAAAACTTGAAAAATATATTGTAACTTTAGCAAAACTAACAACTCTTAATATGTAACATGAATCTGCTCTACCCGATGTGAAACTGGTTCATTACATTTATAAAAATACAGCAAAATACAATAAATATTTCTCATTTAGTATGAATATATTTAAAAAAAAATAGTAAAAGAGCTGCATGTTTAATGTTTTCTCCTGATGTTTTTTTTTGTTTTTTTGTTTTTTTTTTGGGGGGGGGGGGGTAAAGACTCACCGATCTCCAATTCCCTACACTCCACTCTGCCTCGGCAAAGCTGTGAAAAATGCCACAGAGATTCAAGGCATGAAAATGGCACATGTAAGAATCACTGACCCCTGAAATATGTAGTGTAAAACATATTAGTGTGTCTAATATTTTTATAAACTGTGTGTTTGTGCTTTTGCCAACAGATCAAAGATGCAGTGGCACTTTGTGAACTCTTTGCTTGGTTGGAAAAGGAGGTATCGTATTTTTTTTGTTTTGTTTTTTTAATCTTATTTTCATGCATGCATCTCTGGAATTTTCAATTCTGGCTTCAATTCAATTGAATTCAGTTCATATAGCACCTAATCACAACAGTTGCCTTGTACTGTAAGGGAAAGACCCTCTATACACATTTTCACTTACTCCAGGAAACACACGTTTCATTTTTTTTCACTGTGAGTGTAGGAATGCTATGGTCACATGACATTTTGTCATGAGCTTTAACGTCTTCCTTGTTGTCTCCTTGTTGAGTTTCACATGCGTTGGTTTTTTTTACAGATTCCAAACGGCAACGTGACTGAGATATCTGCTGCTGATAAGGCAGAAGAATTACGTAGGTGTGTTTTGTTTTGCTTTTTTGTTTAACATAACGTTGATCAAGCTCATCCAGTTTAGCTTCAACAGCTTCCTTCTTGGAAAGGATGTCTTTAAAAGATGCTGGTGCAGTTCCAATCTGCATCCTCCCTCATGTGCAACTGAAAGGGTTTTTAATTAAATGGTAAGGTAAAAATAGAGCACATAGCCGTCTTTACCAGAAACGGGAACCTCTGTCTGCCATCACATGGATGGATTAAGATCACTTATTGTCACTTGTCTGAAACTGGGCCGATTATGTTTTAATTATAAGCAAGCGTTTACAACTGTATTTCTAAAATGCATTCACTTCTCTAAGCTCTTTTCTTTATGGAAAACTAAAATATAATCACAATACGAAGCCCCTTTCAAAACAAGACAAGTCGTGTATAAATATACATATATGATGCAAAACAGGTGCACCTTCATTGAATGTCGTTAGTGAACCTGTACTGATGCAAACTTACGGTGCAAACAAAATCACACAAAAATGTGAAGGTGTGCACTGTGGCACGCTGAAAAGAAGCAGGAAGCAGAGTTTCTGTTAGATGTTTACTGTGAGCTCATCACTTCCATGGCTGGTCCGTCACTTTATTGTCTCCTAAAACTTAAGTTTCTTGTGTTCTGAGACGGTTTTGTTTATTTGTTTTGTGAGCCTTTTCTTTTGCTTTTTATTTCTGTTGTTTTGTGTACTTTTTTTTTTTTTTTTTTTAGCATTTTTTCTATCTGTTACGATTTACTTACGTTTCAGTGTGCTTGAATTCTCTCGGTCACTGTGCGACCTTGATAATAGTTTTTTTTGGGGGGGGTTTGTTTTTTCCTTTAAACCCACTCAGATGTAAGGCTATTTGGTTTGAAGCCCCTTGTGTAAACTTGCAGAGTAAAAGTGTGCAGAGCACAGAATGGTCACAGCTCCCTCTACTGGACATAGGAAGAAAACAAAGTGCTGAAGTTCTGGTATTAATCTTAACCTGGTATTAAGCTTTTGCAATATTTTTATCCCTCTGGGGTAAAAAGGTGAAAGTGTCATATGTCATTTAAAAAAAATACTTTTTTAAAAACTAATAAATGGCACATTTGCCTTTTCTATAGTAAGCAAAAATAGTGCAAATATGGGAAACAAACTCCCACCAGGTGCTAGCAGGAAGTGCTGGAAGCAGGCGGAGAAGTTGTTATTGATTAAAATGTAGCTGTTTGCTGTATAACAACAAACCCCGATCATCTCAATCACATTAAAAAGAAGAAATTTGTCTGTTACCACTTAACTGGTAATTAAGAACTATTGCATGTGGCTACCTTTTGAAACCAAAGCTGTCATCAAGAAACAGTTGCATCTCGGAAAAATAACAGAAAAAAATAATAATTGGTTTTCTTTTTTAATTTAAAATGTCTGTGAAGGTTCTCAGTCATCCAGGTCATCGTAGTCAAAGGAGCTTGCACAGAAAAGCGTCTGGACTTCTTTAAGTTGCTTGAAGACGTTTCACCTCTCATCCGAGAAGCTTCTTCAGTTCTAAGGTCAAATGGTGGAGAGTCCCAGATATAAACCTAGTGGGAGTATCCCCCCACAGAGGGACAAAAGGACCCCCTGATGATCCTCTAATCACCTGAGCCAAGGTGTGAAACTGGGCGTGGGTCCCAATCAGCCAGAGTTTCGGGTGTGTTCATTGTGAAACCTGGCCCCACCTTATCATGCGAATTCCTGAGGTCAGATGGCCCAGGATGTGAGTGGGCGTTAAGGCGTCTGGGGAGGGAACTCAAAACTGGATTATAGATGGCAGAGAGTTGGTGTCGTAAACCCCCGCCTCTGTTCAAAGATGGTCGCTCACAGTGGACATAGATGGCTTCTTTCACTCCTCTTTCAAACCATCTGTCCTCTCTGTCCAAAATGTGAACACTGGCATCCTCGAAAGAGTGTCCTTTATCGTTAAGATGCAGATGGACTGCTGAGTCTTGTCCTGTGGAGGTGGCTCTTCTGTGTTGTGCCATGCGCTTGTGAAGTGGCTGTTTGGTCTCTCCAATGTAAATATTTAAAATATTTCTCATGGTATAATTATGGCTGTCATTAATGCTTACCATTTTCTTGCACTTTTTTCAGTCAGCAGAAAGATTTTGTGGGTCTCAGCTTCCCAACAATTTCCAGTGTTGGTCCACATGGAGCGATCATACATTACAGGTTAGTTTGCAAATAAAAACTGTATTTGTGTCATTTTTGTTAATTCATAGTTTTAGCTTGTATCTGTGATTTCATGTTTTTGCTTGTAGACCACTGCCTGAGACCAACAGGACCCTCACCGTAAATGAAGTTTATCTCATCGACTCTGGAGCTCAATACGTGTAAGTAAGGTTGCTTTTAAATGCTGCAGAGCAGATGTCTTTAGGATAATCAGTTACCTCTTTACGTCTTTTGCAGTGATGGAACAACAGACGTCACACGTACCATGCACTTCGGGACACCATCTGCTTTTGAGAAGGTAAGTTTGTGCGATTGCTCAGAATATTTCCTGCCACCGGTTAATTTAATTGAATTACACTTAGGTTGACTCAGTACTGTTTATTTACAAAGACTATTATATGTATCTTTGTAATATGTGTGCTATTTTCCTCATAGGAATGCTTTACCTACGTACTGAAGGGACACATAGCTGTCAGCGCTGCCATTTTCCCCAATGGAACAAAAGGTGCAGCACTCGGCTCTGTCGTTAAGACTATGCTGATGTTGTTTTCAGTACACGGATGTTAAAAATGACGATTTTACACCAAAATAGCTAACAAAGTTCCAGATGACTCACGGTGATTAGTACTTGTTCTGTCTATTCAGGAATACAAATGTTTTATTTCTACAAGATAAACATTTTGTCGCTCATAACACGGGCATCTTTTTGGCCAATCAAGCTTGTTTACTTACAATCTTGAACTGTGTCTTACACCAAAGGAAGAACAATCGTGTTATGATTATATCGCGTAAAAAGCCGGAAGCTGTCACCCTGCCAGGGGACATGGAAGTTTGAAATTATTACCATAGGTGCATCTACTAGAAGGCTAAGAGTTACCACTGGCTGCCACCAGTATTTTATGATCATACACTCAGTATTTTAACATCCACAAGCAGAGAAGTAAAAGACCTTTGACATTTTGATCTAAACCTCTATTCCTTTACCAGGCCACCTCTTGGATTCGTTTGCCCGTTCAGCCCTGTGGGAGTCTGGGCTGGACTACCTCCATGGTACAGGTCACGGGGTGGGCTGTTTCCTCAACGTTCACGAGGGGCCTTGCGGCATCAGCTACAAAACCTTCGCAGATGAACCGCTGGAGGCCGGCATGATTGTCAGCGATGGTATGATCTACTGTATAATGGATCATAAAATGAAGAATCTGTTGCATTTGCAGTGTTTACAGAGCAGCTGTTCGATTAATAAATGTCCAGTTATTCAGAGAAACCCCAGCAGCAAATTCAGGAAAGAGCTAAAACAATAAATACCGTGAGTACACTGGAAATGAAACAAAGTCAATAATTAATTGACTTTTTCCATTAACCTTCTATTTTCTTTTCTGTGATATAATACAGTCAAAAACTGCTACATCATTGTATCTCCTCTGGAGATATCTGCTTATCCAAGTAGTGTACAAGTCAAAAGAGGAACCTGTAGTTTTTCCAGAGACTGAAAGAAAATCATATAAAAATATCCAAATTTAACCTCCTAAGTACCCGAACTCTTTCATGGCATGCATTTTTCTTTCTCTTTGCTATTTGGGCTGATTGGGATGAATGTAAAAACAAAGAATTACGTGTTTGTTTGTTTTTAAAAAAAACTGACTTTTGTTTCTGAGAAAAAACGGATCCACATATCAGGACATTCACTTTTTGATAGATTAGTGGCAGTCTAATGTCCTCGTAAGTGGATATCAGGCACTTGTAGAGCAAAATGTAGTATGTTAGTCTAGAAAACCCAAAATGTGATGTCCACATGTGTGGACGCCACGTCCTAGGAGGATAAGGCTACCAAAGCTCAGCTGGCTATAATTTGTGTGTTTGTGTGTGTTATTTATTTGTAGAACCTGGATACTATGAAGATGGATCTTTTGGCATTCGTCTGGAAAATGTGGTCCTCGTTGTACCAGCTAAGCCCAAAGTACGTGTTAAAACGGGTCAAATGAATGTTCAGAAATGCAGTAGATCAAACATACGACTTTTTTTTTTTTACACATTCTCTAAATATCTATGAGTCGTTATAACCATTAAGATGTTCTTTACTTTTAATTATTTGTATCAAAATAATGAGATGAATTAATGATGTTTTTGTTTTTCTGTCTGTATGTGCAGTACAACTACAGAAACAGGGGTAGTCTGACATTTGAGCCTCTCACTCTGGTTCCCATCCAAGTGAAAATGATGAATACAGAGCTTCTCACTCAGAAGGAGGTAAGGTTTTGGTACTCGGATAAAAAGAAAAATCTGTATATGTATACTCGGAGTAGGGTTGTTCGATATAACGATATATTTTTTACGCAATCGTTTGTTTCGTGGTGTCGCAAAATGAACTGTTTACTCTTTCTCTTACATTGAATATAACCACACTACAGACAGACAAGCGTTTGTTTTTATGCGTTGTCGTTAGCAACAACGACGGTAAAACCACCGTGTGTCCGCTTGTTCCACATAAACCTTTCACAATAAAGCTCAAGATCCTGTTGAGACTTTTCAAAATAAACTGAATCACGTGAAAGATGCAGAGTGTTTACTGATGGGAAGCAAAAAAGAGCCGCCAGGTGCTAAAAAATAAACCTTAGACTCAAACGTTAGAACAGGCTTTTCCCCGCAGCACGGCATGTAATAAATACTCACAAAAAAAATGGCGGCTGTTACAACTTATGTCTAAAAATGTATCGTTTCATGCATCGGTTAAAACACTCGACTCCAGATACACGACGTCCAGCTGGAAACACTTAACGCAAGTCGAGCTGCCCGAGATTCACAGAATTTACAGAAAATGTTACATTTTTGTGATTTATATCGTTATCGGACGATAGATGTCTTAATATCGGGATATGAGATTTTGGTCATATCGCACAGCCCTAACTTGGAGTTTATCACAGTTATATATGTGGTAAAAACTTCAAATTCTGCACATCCAGTATTATCAGCTTTTTATTCTGTGCAGTGAAAATGAACATTCTCAGCTTGCAATGTTATTGAAATCCTGTATTACATTATGCCTTGTATATGTGGTTTGACTCTTGGCTCTCCTCTCCTGCAGCGGGACTGGGTGAATGAGTACCACAGGAAGTGTCGGGAGGTGGTTGGAGCAGAGTTGGAGAGGCAGGGTAGGCAGGAGGCATTAGAGTGGCTGATCAGAGAGACCCAGCTGATCATCTGAGGACCATGATCATTTTGCCCAGGATTACTGTTGATTGCTCTGCAGTGATAAACGTTTGTATTTTCTCATGTTTCTCCATGTCTCGCACCCAGCTTCTTTTGTAAAGCACATTACATCAGCAGTTTTATTAAAGATCTGTCAAAAGCAAGAAGCACTTTTATATCCTTACTGTTTTGTGAGGGGAAATAACTTCTGATGAACTATTAGCATATATTGAGTGTTCATGAAACATGGAATACATTATTCAGACTCTTTTAGAGCAAAAGAAATCTACAGTAGTAGTAGTTCTGAGTAGTGTATCACAGACTACTGAATCTAGGTTGTACAACTGATGTAGTGCCCTTCACATCTTGGTGAGAAGTTTTCATACACATAGCTGGAGGTGTCAAACTTCAAACCTTTCAGACTGAGTCAAGTGCCTCTAGCTAATCTTGTTAGAACTGTTTCCCACCCTCTAAAGCTGCATGTAAAATATTGGAGTGTCCAGGACGACACCACTTTTAGGATCACTGGCGAACTCTTGAAACGAGTGAGACAATGAGAGCACCTGTTGCTCCTCTGGTACGCCAATGGCTTTATTGGCTCCCTCCTCATCTTCATCCTTCCCTCCTACGGGCAGCGGGTTACTGTAGATGTAATAGATCCGGGAGTTATCCTTTGGTGCCTCTGGTTTCCTGAAGAAGGTGAGAGGGTTGATGAAACTCGTCGATCTCTTCACTGCTTTGACTGCCACGGGATCCTCCAGCTCGCCTCGGGTCACTGCGCTCTCGTATAATTGTGCTCTTTTTGACTGCCTGTTGAACAAAGCAGTAGTAATTACACTGACATGTAACTTTACTTTGGATTACCTGGTCACTCTTTAAGATTATCAGTTTTAATTTAAACAAATACACAATTTCATTCAGCTGTTACCTCAATTAAACTAGGAGTTGCACATATCTATAAACATGCTTTAGTCCATTAGGCTCACCTGGAACGGTTGTAGCAGACGGTAATGCAGTACAAGCCAGTGATGGAAAGTATACAAAAGGCCAAAGTGATCATCACAAAGTTAAACACTTTGATATCTGGGTGGCAGAAAGCAAAGGGAAAAACGGTTAAACTTTATGATAAGAGTTCTGAGAAATTAAAAGAAGAACATCACGTACCAAACAGGCCGGAGCTCATGTTCTCGTCTTGCTGCTCCAAAGCTGCGGTCCCGTTCAGGTGGAGGTTCACTGCCGTCGGCACTCTGTCTTGTGCAGATTCACTCATGTTGCTGCCACTGACATCCAAAACAAGGACTCGAGGCTGGGCTGTAAAACTCTTTTCATTGGTTTATTGAAAAAAAACTCTGCCCATGTGACTGCAACAGCTTGAGTGAGTCTTTGTGGAGACCCCCCCTTCTTTGTCAGCCCTTGAGCTGGAGACCCCCCTCTTCTGCCTCTCTGCTACTCTCCCTGTTTACTGCTCATTATTCTGTTCAGGTTTCTGGGGGACACTGAGGGGAGGGAGATGCTGATCCCTTTATACTGTTTGTAATAAGCTCTGGGTGATGACCCAGAACCAGTGAGCTTGATTCAAGCTTCCACCACTGAAAGAGGAAGCAACCCAATTAAGCAAATGAAGTAATTTTTTATTGTGCAGTGCAGTGAAAGCATGGTCATTTATAGCAGAATATATATATATATAACTCTTTTGTGGAAGGATGATTATTATACAAAAGGTGCTTTACAGTTTTTACTAAATAAAATTGCAAGTGTTTCAAATTGCATTTTGTTATCTATTTAGCTTGAATTTGTAAGCATTTAGACATAAAAAGTCAAAGAAATAGTGGCAAAGTTCTGAGAGTCCTTCCTTACCTTCAAAAGTCAAAGATAATCCTTTTTTCTAATATAAAGAGAGGAAATAGCTGACTTTTTCCTCTCTCTATCGCTCTCTCTCAATAATTAGCAAATTAGAAATTCCATCTTACTTTTAATTAAATCTGTAAAGATATGTTCACATCATAGACTGTACATAAAAGATGCATGGCGCCACCCACTGGTTGTTAAAAGTTAAACAAGTGTTTTTCCTGTTACCATGTCTGCTTTTTGAAAGCAGGCACCATAAGCATGGGGCAGAAACGGAGGAGCGTTGCACATTCAATGGTTAAAGAACATTTAGTGCTTCTGAGGTATAGGTACAAACTCTAATGAGTTCTAGTGTTACACAGAAATGGTTAACCCAAAAGTAGACAATCAAGAGGTGGCAAATTAGATAGGTATTTTATCTGAATGCGGATGGGGGTGAGAAGCTCAGGCTGCGATGGGATGGTAATAGTCAAGGATGCCCCATGCAGTGGAGTGAGGAAGGTCAAAGGAGGAGTGGAACTGCAAAGAGGGGAGCACAGAGGTGAATATAGCTTGGAAAGGTGGTCGGCACAGAGTTGGGTATTTTTAGAGGCTTGATGACTGTGATCCTGTGCTGCTGTGGTACTTTTGATCAGGCTCAGGGCTCCAGTCCTGCAGTCAAGCAAAGAGTATGACAGAGCAGCACTAGGAGTGGCAAAAGGACCCGAGTGACCTAAAGTGGATCATAAATGAGAAGTGAAATTAGGCGACATTTCAGACAAAATCCAAAATTCGGGACACTGATTTCCTTACCTTTTGTCTGTTATATTTTCACTCTTGGCTTTGCGTGTTTCGAGGACGGTAGTACAGTACAACACAACACTCCAATTAGACTAAAATCAGTTTCCACAAACTGTCAGGATCCACGGCAGAGTGCTTCCAAAGTGTTTTCAGAGCCAAAGCCAGCAAAAACGCAACAAAGACAGCATTCTTCTTTCTTCTTATGCTTCACTTCACCGTGCAGTGCCATGGGAGACATCATGCAATTAGCTGAGGATCCAATTAAAAGGGGTTTTGTTTCTCTTTGATGAGACGATCTGCCACACGAAGTGAACTTTTTGAGAATTTGAATGATCTTTCTAGAAATCTTTATGCATATTAGTTCTTAGAAAATATAATAACTTGCTATATCGAATTAAACAAGAAATTATTGGAAAAATAGTGGATAGCTTGCACTGTCAAATAAGGACTTCATGAAAACACTGCTGTCCTAACAAATTCATTAGATAGTTGTGTTTTAGGGTCCAGGGCAGCATGAGATCTCACTTGTAGCGTTTGGTAGTTCTTAAAAAACAAAAAACAAAAAACTGCTTCCACGACTGGCTAAACACGAACTCTCGCAGTGATCGTCTTCTCCAGCAGGTGTCAGACCTCGCCTGTCTGTTTGTACTTCAGCCTGCAGTCACATTACTTATTGAGACTGGCCCTGGCAGTTGAGGGTTGAGTGACAGCTGGGGTCTTTATATTCCAAGTCAGTGCACAGTAAAGAAAAACAAAGCCAGACTTCGTTTAACTGATTAGGAAGTATGCCATGACACAGAGGCTCAAATATGTGTTTACTAGCCTCCTAAACTCCTTTTTAAGTCTGTTTAATGTTCACATCCATTTTTTTCATTTTCCAGGGTTAAACTGTTTTGATTTAAGGGGCATGTGGGTGGCATTTAGTTGGTAAGGTTTATTTGAGCAAGGCAGTTTTCAGCTAACTCTGTTTGTGGTGACTATCATGGGAATAAGGCCCGAATACACCAACTAAATATTTCCCACTTTTACCCAGAACAACCATATTAACACTGTGGAGGAAACTCTTAGGAATAACTACCGGTACCAAAATAACTTTAATGCTTTTCTTTCATTGTACTAAGGTTGTATTAAAGATATGTATTTGTCTTGTAATTATATCATATACCTCTTACGTGTAGATTTCTATTTGGTAGCAGTGTATGACCCCCCAAAAACTTAATATATAATTTATTTTTAGATCTAATGGGTGCTGTTCATGTTGTTTAAAGCCTTTCACGAGAAATGTTTATATGCATTACATTAATTTTGACTAACTAAAGCAAATTCGGAAATTGGATATCGCCAAATGTCTGTGTAACGTTATGTGTGTTTATGTATGTATGTATCGATTGCTAACCTTTCCATACATTTCCATTTGTTAAAGGATGCTTTCATACTTTCTTCATGCTTTCTTGCTCTTATAAACAGGAGACGTTTCAACAAATTCATCTTTTGTTAGCATTTGCAAAAAAGGGCTAACATTACTAATGAAATAATCTGTGTATCACAGTCGAGCAAAATCCAGGCACTTTGATGATAGCATGATCCTGATGAGTTTGTGTGCTTGGTTTGACTTGGAGTGCTGGAAAAGCCTCCTGAGTTATTAAAGATTAATGCTCAGTCAACAAAGAGAGACGTGAATCATCTGGTTTTGTTTTGCACTTTATTAAACTGATTTCCGATTAAAATAGTCTCATTTAAACTCTTGGCTTGTTGTCCTTAGAGATGTGTGAGGGAAAAAAAAAATCACTTACAGGGTACTCAGAAAGTACATCCTCTGTCAAGGCCACTGCCCTATTTTGTACTTTGAGGAAAGTGATCCAGATCTACATAAAATTTTCATGGGTTCTCCCCTCGTTCATGCTTCACCTCTGGTAAGTTTTTGCATAATCAGACGGACAGCGAGAAAGACAAACTTAATAGCACTCAACTCTATCCCAGAGTTACTCTTTACATGTAATGTTTCTTTAAAACAACTCAAAAATATTTTATATTGCCTATATATAACATTTTTAACTAGGACATTACCTTTGAAAACGCACAACAAAAACACAGTTAGCTTGATTAAACATGAATCACAAGACAGTAACCTAATCATGAATATAACGTAAAGCAAAGGTGATTAAAATCATTCAAATAATGCAAAAAAAGAAAGAAAGAAAAAAAGATTCTGATACAAATAAACGCCCACGTCTCATTCAGCAAAAACTGTTTTACAAGCATGCACGGAGTTGTGTTTCCTGAATGCATTATTCCACCCATTTCATTTTATAAGGCACTCGTGTTAATATGCTGCCTTGACACTCATGGCCTTTGCCACATCAGCTGGATCAACGGTAAGTGATGGCCTTTAGACTAGACAGACATTAAGCGCGATAGAGGGCATATGTCTGAAAGGATGAGTGGATAAAAAACGTAATGTCACTGTTAATGCTTTCTCCCAAGTTCACAGTCGATCCACAACCACCACCTCATTTATCACTGCAGCACACTGTTCAGTTTCTACATCAGAAAGTTTACTCCCCCACGCTTAAAGTTCCCTTATCATTAGCTGACTTTTTGGCATTTCTAACCCCGGCAGCTTACAGAGACGGAACAGGTGAGATTTTGACCTTCCTGCTGAATGTCTTGTAGTTATTAGGCTCGCTGGCTTGTACCCAACATCCTCATCAAGTTGCTTATTCCCTTTACTCATTTCCTCTCCTCCATTTCTTTTTCTCCCCCCTGTGCACTGGTTATCTTCTGTTTGCTCCAGAATGAGAGTTCCTTTTTAAACTTATTGATTGCCAAAAATTATATTATATTTTGGCTGAACGTATGTTATTAAGGCCCAGGATGACTGTAAAAATGCTTTTATGTTGTGGAACCATTGAGGTTAACATTTTAAACAGAGGGACAGAGTTTCATATTTTTCTTTGACTCATTAAATTCATCCAAGTCAATCAATCATCTCTCCTATAATCTTTGTCAAACTCTCCCCGCTCTTTTTGGTGAATTCCTGACCATCCCTCATCACCCAGCCTCACTCCTCCTCACCCCTCCTCACCCGTGCTCACCCACTGTGCTCCTCTGCCTCCTCCCCCTCAGTATTTATACAGAGGTTGGTGGGGAATTACCGTTCTAGCCTGATCCATTTTTTGGATGTGGTTCAGCGGGAAGGTCCTGACTTGATTTATTACACTTGTCAGTTAAATTTCTGGAGGTGCACTTTAATGCACAGAGGCTGAATAATGTATGCTGGTTGTGTTTTGATATCTCTGATAATAATCAGTGGTCATGCCACTGTGTATGATGACTTCTGTACATGGTGAAAGACTCACCGCTTAAAATTCTTTGTAAAATGGATCATCATTTAGGAGAGGAAACGTTCTGTGTCGTGTAGTTTTGGCTAAAGTGCACCATATGCATACAGTAAAATTGCATTAAAAATATATGGCTCATAGCGTCAAAAGCATACATTGGTTTATGAAATGTCTTTATTTATACGCTAACAAGCAGAAAAGAATCGTCCCTGTGATGGAAATCTAAGTAGAGCTGAATCTGCAATAATTCAAAAACTGTTGAAAATGCAATAATTCATTCATGTATATATTTTTTAGCTAATATTTTTATATTTAATTCTTTTGGTTTTATAGAATAAGCAGCCAAAAAAGAATCACACGGTTTTGGAAAATCTTAAAATTATAAGTGATTTAGTGTCAAATATGATCGATACAGTGGTTAGTAGTTAATAACTTTAAATACTGACCTAATGTAAGTTTTACAAGAGCATAAATTTTTTAGATGTTTTAATGAAGACATGTATGTGTGTTTATTATTTCAGTCTGAGCTGTTTTTGTTCAGGTCGATTTGATTTACAATTTATGAATCCGGTCAATTAGCATCAGAACTGTTTCCCATGAAGTCCTGGGTCATACTTTAGTGTCTACGATGAAAGAATGAACTGAAATAATCTGCTGCCTAATACTGACGCTCATTTTTGATAATTCCCAAAAAAAAAAAACACAACAGCAATGCTGTCAGATGTTTTTACTGTTCTGTGAAGAGGGTTGAAAGTTGAATTTGAGCCCAAATTTGTTATTGTGATAGCCGCTTGGGGCATGAAGCAATAACCTGTTTTGACTGTGAGGAAAATAAAGACAACCTGACCCAATCAAACCTAATCTTACAACACATGTTAGATTCATACTAATGTAAAAGACTGGAGACTGAATTTTAAATGTGTGATTTAAAGATGCCTGCTGTCATCACTGTTTTGTCCAATTAAAGCTGAATACAGGATATCGTGGCCCTCAGTGGATGTCTGTGAAAGTGACCAAGTAGTGTCACAGAGAGGCTCATGAATTGTGCATGAGTCATAAAACTACATACACACTATTTCCTTGACCTTGTCTGCCCTTTGACCCCCTACTGCACTGCGCAGGAAATGTGCTTTGAGTTCAACAAAGTTCCGTTTGTTTGCAAATAGCTAACAAAGACAGTAGTGGACTGAAGAATAAGAAGCACAGGCTTTTTGTAATGATGAATACCAAAAAGAAAAACATATGTAATAGAAAGTATTAATAATCTCTAAGTTTCACAATCTCCATGCTTAAAGACCTCAAGATTTACAACAGAGATTTACTCGCCATCATTTATTTTCTCTTTTATATAAAACAAGATTTGGCCATAAAACCGTATGTAATCTCTTAATATCTAACAATATCATGCAAGGGCTCCACAAATCTCCACTTTAATTCAGGGATCTGTTGCTCTCAAGTCTGCATGGCTCCTGGTGCGGTCAAAGGTTTGATGATCACGCAGTAACTCAGGCGAGGCTACAGCTTGTGCCAGCAAGAGCATGAGAATGAGCAAAAGAACCTGTCACCAGATAAGAAATGATATGTGTCTGCACATTTCTCATTATGTAAAAGTGTGTTTTCAATCAAAATGTAATCAAACAAAATCAACAGTGAAGAAATAATTAGTTTACATACAAGTTTTTTTTAATGTTTTTCTGTAACAGGTTTTATATTTGACTATAAAGACAGTTTTTTATACGAGTCTTAAGGTGTTCCTGTGCACACAGGTGTCTTTACTTACTTTGTCTAATGAGATATAAGCCAGGTGTAGAGATGCAGGTTTTGTGGTACAGATTCTTACCATTTCAAAAGAGAGAAATAAATTCCTCTACGGTAAATTTCTGCAGCTTCATAATTTTGCTTCTCAGAAACACAAGACAAAGAGAAGAGAAACGAGTGAGAACTCGGGGAAAGTACAGAAATAGTTTCTTGATATGTTGGCTGGCTTAAGTAAATAAAGACTCCTGTGGTCAGATTTGCAAAGAATGTGAGGGGAAAATATGTTTCCCATTCTGTCCAAAGTGTTGTAATCCAGAAGACAAATGAAAACACCTGTGCGCACCATGTGTTTTAGCTTTATACAAAATTAGCACACAGCAGCCGCTCATTAATCTCTTGTTCAGAAAACAAGCTTCGATCAACTCACTGTAAGCCGTCTGATTTCTTACAAAATGTTACACATCTTGCAAAAATTGCTTATTCGGCATTGTTTGTTGGATTACAACATTCTTATACTTATGACTTATGATACTAATACCTTGGCTTCATGTACCTGCTGTGTCCAAGTGCAAGGCCAGTACCAGTTTTGATTTAGTATTCTGATTTCCTCACTGTGGGGAAGACACTAAGAACATTCTTTTATTTTTAAGGCAGCATCAGGCTTCACTTAAACACTGCTTTTTAAACGTTGTAAAACAAAATGTAACAAATTAAAACATCCAAGAATATAAATTTACTGAACTGGCATATGTTATTAAAATAATACATGTGCACACGACAAATATTAAAAAAAACAACCTAAAAACATGAAAAATAAAAAGATGTATGAACTGTATATTAGTGACCTTGTTCATTTGCACTTATTCCATTTGCAGCTATTTAAGGTTGGGCTAGTGTCTCCTTCCTTGCTCTGTGCACCCACCTCCTGAAATAAAGTAAGATTATTTGTGGAGAAGACCTACACACAGGGTGGCTGTGGCTCAGGTGGTAGAGCAGATCAGCTCCTGATCGGAAGGTTGGTGGTTCGATCCTAGGCTTCCCCAGTCTGCATGTCATATCTTACCTTGGGCAAGATGCTAACCCTAAATTGCCCTCCGATGCGTTCATCGGACTGTGAATGTAGATTAGTTTGCACTTGTTTAGAAGTGCTTTCATGAACGGGTGAGTGAGGCATGTTGTATACAGCACTTTGAGTACTCCGGGAGAGTAGAAAAGCGCTATATGAGAATCAGTCCATTTACACTTTAGAACACGGTGAGTTTTTATCATGTAGGTTCACAGCAGGCAATTGAGAAAGAGTCCAGAAAATGCATAATCATCAGAGCTTTTTGGTTACATCAACTCACTTGACCACGTTTTACTATAAGAACTAAAAACTTCTGCAAACATACAAAGAAAACCTGCTGTCATCATGCAGTTTCCTCCATGCTGTGTTACTTCTCCTGGTGTCAGCTGGCACATTGACAACAATGTTTCAATATGAACGCCAGTCTAACTTTTTATGGCTCTATCAGGCTAATATCAGATATCGCAGATATTGGACTGATGCAACCAAGTAACCGAGAATAGTTTCTGTAGTTTTATACGAGGTCTTTGAAAAAAAAAATCCAATGGGAGTACCACCGAACAACCATTTGCATTTCACTTCTATCACTCAAATCAGGAACTATCACCAAGCCAAGCTCATAATTCAGCATTACTGAGATGGACAGTCCATCTCCCACGGCTCATTACTTAGTCTCATCCCACTTCAATACACTGTTGGCTGGACACCAGGAGCCTGTTGTATCTCTGAGAATATCCAGCGCTAATCATTTGCTTGCCAGGAGTAAATACAGTTTGGCAAATGGACTTTGGAGACTGTTTGGAAACTGCCAGACACTTTTTGTGTTGTTTTTTGAATTCTCTGAACGGATCTATTACGGATCAGCAAAAAGCCTGGATATCCAGCAACAGGATGGAATTTAGTGTGTAAATATGAGAAGAAATTTGTTTCAAATTAGTTCAAAGATTGAATGAATTTAAGTATTTGTCACAAAGGGGAAGGAAAGGTCTGCTAATGTTTGTAAAGCACTGCTTCTGGGAGGTACGGCAAGAGGAGAGGATAGATAATAAAAGCAGGCGTTTGTTTCAAGGTCGTAGAAGAGCAAATCACAACTGAATTATAGAGATTTACTGATTCGTGTAACATGAGAATAAGTGACACAGATCCATCAAACCCATCGTTTCTATTTACTGTAATATCTGTCTAATCAATCATAACTGAAAAGCAGGGCGGGGATTTATTTTTAGTATATTTTAGTCATATGGTCTGCCACCATATTGTGCCATTTGTGTTAATTTAGTCACATATTAAGTTTAGAGAAAGGAAAAAGTTCCCATGAACTCTTGTTCTCCCTCTGCCTGTATCGCACAGTGGGATAAAAAAGGGATTGCAAAACTGCACATGAGTTTGCAATATAAATATCCTGTCAAGTTTAACAGACTGAGGTAAAACATGACGAGGGGGAGTTCGTCATTTACTAAATCATCATTTTTAACTGAGTGGCAAATATAAAGTTATTCAAAATCTTTTTAAAAAATGGGGGAAAATGCATTTTTAAAAAAGTGAACATAAAAAAGAAGAAGAAGAATATGTACCACAGTTACAGTTTGTGTGTGAATGATTTAGTTTAGTTGGCTTGTTAAAACTAGAAAAAGGTATTATTTCATTTACTGCCCATGTTGGCTGAGGAAGTTCTGCATTTGATCCAGATGAGCTAAATATCAGTATCGGAAACCCTTATTCAGCCTACATCTAAGTTCTACTCTAAATAAAATATCATATTTGAAGCAAAAGACTTGTCATTATAATGAGTTTACCTTGATGACCAAAGTGCTTGTGGGGTCTTTTACAGCTTACCCAGTGTGCAGTGTAGTTTCATCCTTAATGTGGGTATGTCTATTAGCGATCCGAGCATCCAGTCACTCACTTGTGTGTAGGCTCTGCAGGGTCTCACTGAGTCAATCCTCTTATCTGAAAAAACCCATCAGACATCTATTTATCTTTGTATGTGTGACAAAGCAGTGAGGGAGTGTAGTTTAACTGCTACTCCCAAAGCCGCTGTTGGCCTAAAGCAGCCTGATCTAGAGTGGCTGCAGAGGCCAGAGAGCCATCCCATGGAGCAGAGAATGGGAAGGCAACAACAGTAGACAAATATTTAACAACTTTAGATTCTAACATGTTAGAGTAATATGTAAGCACTTCACAAAAGGAGATGTGGCAAGCGTGACAAAGGATACTACTTTTTCCTGCTTGTGATATTTCTCTTTACATTTTTCCGAGGTTTCCCAAAATGTTTGTCTCAGACTTAAACATCTTCTTGGGCGTGGCACATCTAATGTCGGTGTTATCTGTTCTGAATGATTTCTCGATGAGATAACTTTTGGAAACATATTGGAAAATGTGTGGTGTTCTTGTCACCCGATGAAGTAACAATCTAAATAACATCGTACATTTAAGTTAACAAAACATTTATTATGAATGCGGAGAAAGATGAATGAGCGGTGCACTCCAAGAGAGAATATGCTGTCGGCTGAATCTCGCAGCTGACCTTTCAGCAACCTGTTTAACGTCTAAAGAAACAACGACCATGTGAAGTTAAATAAAACATGGACCAAAGTGAGAGGAGTTAGACTAAAGTTGGAGCAGGCATATTAGTTGTATGTTACTGGTTGCCTTGTAGTTGTTACTTTTCTTAACCTTGATTGTAACCCACAGTCCTCCAAGTTTTCTATTAATATGCTACATGTTATTAATTACTGATTCTCTTCCACAGCATGTCTTTCATCCCGTTTTCCTTCTCATACCCCAACCGGTAGCAGCAGATGGCCCCGCCCCTCCCTGAGCCTGTTTCTGCCGGAGGTTTCTTCCTGTTAAAAGGGAGTTTTTCCTTCCCACTGTGACCAAAGTACTTGCTCATAGGGGGTCATATGATTGTGGGGGTTTTCTTTGTATTTATTGTTATAGGATCTACCGCAGGGCTAACACATAGAGAGACAGACATCCATTCACTCTCACATTCACACCTATGGGCAATTTAGATTAATCAATGAACCTATCCCCACTAACTATAGACATACAATTCCTAATTTTAATCATTTTAACTTTCATGGTTACAAAATCCATATAATTTGATGGAATGTTACATCTTTCAAATATGCAACTTTAATTCTGAATGGCTTCACACTGCCAATTTTTAACTTGAAGCATAGCTTATGTTCAGAGTCGTCTCGCTAGTGCGTTAAAAGAGCATCTCACCCACCTCCGTCAGTGTGTGTGAACATAATGTAAAACTATGTTTGGTGACCCAGTGGCAAGGGCTTCAGCTAAAACCACTACTGTCTGAGATTGAAGGAAAATGTACAATTCTGCCCCCACAATACTTAGTGCTTGCTATTTTTCCTACTTTTGAACAAAATCATTAAATGAGCATTCATGACAAATGTACTTCCCTACATGTCTGTAACTGCCTCTGTGTTTCAAATACCTTCCACAGCAGCTGAATTTACACCAGTGGATGCAATTACTTCAATAGGTGCTAGAGACAAGAAATAAATCCTGACTGGAAAGCCACAGACGTCTCCTTAGAAATACAGAGTAAATCAGTGTCATTATTTTGTGTTCAGCAAGACTGACAGCTCTGCGAGGTTTCACACTCAGCAGAGGTCAATACCACTTGACCCAACTAATCCCCATGCAGGTTCTAACTTGTTGTCTGGATGGGGATATTGCAACTCGAGGTAGTGAAAAAGAAAAGTGGACGTGAATGGGAAACCAATGAATGCTTGCAAGAAAGAAAAAATGTGTAGCATGTTTAAATTGTAACGTCACATCATCTTAGGTTTGTCAAATTTGAAATTGTGGATATCACCATGCCTGCATACAAAACCGTGACTGGAAAGTTTTAGAGGGAGATTAAAAAGAAAGGGACAAACACCAGAGCAGATGAGATTAAGATAATAATACATTTAATATCATATTAATTTATAGAAAAAAGAACTACACACAAAATATGATACAGGATAAAGGGCGTCTCTTAGCTTTTCTACCTGTTGTTATCAACCAGTGGGTGTATTCATGACCAGGACCTCCAGCTCGTCTGGCCTAAAGACTCAAACACTCTAAAAGCGATCCCAGTCAGATTTAATGATTTAAAGGAATTAAAGCTGAGTGTGAATAATACAGGCGTACATTTGAAAACAGTTTCTATACAGCTACCAACTAGCGCAGTAATGTAACGCAAAAACAAAAACAAAAACATCAAGCCTACGTTTTCTTTCCACACTTGTGTTACAATCAGATGATTTCAGTTCCAGTGCAGTGAGAATAAAAATGGTGGAGTGGTCTTAAACCTTTGAGGAGTAGAGATATGAATATTATGAAAATAACTTTTATTTTTATTGCACGAAAGACCAACAGCATGATGGTAACCAGGACACAGGCGACTGCATTATAACGCTAACACAACCTCAGTTCTTTGGCATTTGCACAGATAGACTGTTAACGTTAATAATTATGTTACGATGCATTTCAGGGCATATTATTGAGTAACAGACAAGTAATGTAACAAAATGCTTTTTCCAGGTAAATAAGTAATTAAGATAATGCGTTACTTCTTAATAAAAAGGAATAAGTAATGTGTAATGCATGATATTTCTGAATAAAAGCCTCAACTCTGCCCATAGGAGGTTAACTTTAATAATAATAATCAGTAAAAAAAAAAATCTATGGTTGATTCCTATTTACAATTAAAGAACAATAAATTAATTTTGACGTCTTTCATCACTATAAAGACCATGAATAGATCAATGCCTGGGCATCTTTTTGCTCCTTATAAACTACACGTGATTTCTTTTTTCGTCTCATACAAAAAGTTTTCTTAGAGCAACTTGGCGTCAGATTCATTTGGCTACAGCTTAAATTCAACATCCATTCATCAAGATTATTCCAAGATATATCTATTGCTGCCTCACTGACTACCTCAGAACTATACAGATGATGTATTGATATGTCAACTGAGTGCTGAAGAAAATGTAGAAACTTTCATGATTTTAACTTGAAATGCTATATTTTAATGGGAAAAAAGTGGAAAGTATGTTTGGTCAGTCTCAAACTGTTTATGTGGGTCAGTCACTTATTCTGTTTCAATCATTATCTGTAAATCTATAAAAAAAAAAAAGAATAAAAAAAACCTACATGTTTGTCTTCAAGTGCTTAAATTTAAGTTGTCGTCTGTTATTCAGACAAGAAAACAGATTTTGGCAGCAGTACTAAAAAATATAGGCGATCTATCATAATGAAAGACGTCAGAAGGATGTTTTTCAGTGCAGCGGGGAGCTTCACATCATCGTATCGGTGAACGTACTGTATGCAGGTGGCTCTAAGCCCAAACTAAAATGTAAGCATTGCATTTTATCAGATATTTCATCTGTGACTGTATGAAATACTCCTAAAACAAAATGTCAGTTTTAACTCTAGGAGTCAAAGGTCATGCTGGCTGTTGAGGATATCTTGTGAAACCAGAGTATACCTCATGAAGAAAGAAAATTTAGTCAAATATCTTATGCAGAAACACCATTGTAGCAAACTAGAGACTAAGGAGAACAAAGATGATGTGCTAATGTGAGGTATTGCTACCCAGTTCTGAAAGCTATTCCAAGCATGATGCATTTATGTTTTTGTACATGCTTTAAAGTATTTCAAGCAGCTGAATAAGACAAATGTTTCTCAGGTGCAAATAAAGAGAGATTTGAATCAGATGCTTTAAGCAACTGAATCATTGTGACCTTACAAAACTGAGAGAACCACTCTGAAATAAAACTATACTAGTGACTACACCGATGAAGGCCAAGCTAATTGTATTACATTAGTATTCTTATATTAATAGTCAGCATGACCTACATGACTGAATGAATACACAAACTCCACAAAGCGGGTTCAAACTCAGAATACTGTTTTCTACTATATTGGCCCACATCACAAGCTAATATTGATTTGTTCAAAAAGTTAACAGAAAGCACTCACACAGCTCATAAAACGTGGTCGCTACTGACACTTCTGTGGTGTTTTGCAACGCCGAACACAGCCTGACAGTTCATGATTATTTTTGGAGAAGAACAAAAGATGTTATTAGAGAAGAGCCAGGCTTTTTTCTGGGAAACTTTCCACTATTATCCTCTAGAGACAATTTCGAGCAAGCATCAAATCAAAATGATTCGATATGACATGATGTGGAACTACAGTGGAAATTTAAAATGGGCCAAGAATTTATGCTATTTCCGCAATTAAGACTTGTTGTTAATTTGCTCAATAATTCTTGTTGTGAACTATCCTGGTAAGGAAATTCATGATGTCTTAGGCTAAATCCTACTGATTTGTGTTTTGGCAAACACTATGCTGTTGGTTTTCTCGCTAAGCCTTGGCAAACTTTTTCTCTGGGAACCACATGCTTGATCCTGGAGTACCCACATGACAAATAAAGATGACCCAGGACGCATGTATACAGAGTTCGCTGGGAAAAAGATGTCACCAGACACTCTGGGGGGAATCATACATGTGTGGGATGTAGAAGCTGTGGCCAAAAATAGATACAGATCTCTTGTATGGACACGGTCAGAAGAATTTAGCTTTCCCCCTGTCAACTGTTTTCGGAGGATGGACACGGGAAAACAGCAAGAATCCAGCGCACATCCAAGCTTATCATTCACACGAAGTTTGGGAAATCCTGGATTTTTTTTCAGGCCTTCTTTTTAGATTTTTGGGCACCAGTTACATTGTGACTCTTGACCTTAGGAGATAAAAATAAACAGTTTGTAAAGAAGCAGTTAATTGTGAACAAAAATTCTGAATATATAAAGTATAACAGCAAATAACAAAGCCAGACATTTGGCAAAGAAGCATGCTACACAGATGACTTATTGAGATTTCTTGTGAAAATCAAATATAAAAGAGATGTAAGGTAAATAAAATGCGTAATAATAGGAAAACATTTTTTAACCTTAATTTATTGGTAAAATTGCGAGCTCTGCATTGCACGAGCTGATCACTGGAAGTCTGAGCATCGTGGAGGCTCAGACATGTGGCAGTTGCATTGCAGAGTATGTTGTTGGAGATCAAGGAAAACAAAAGAAATTGTGCTAAAAGGCAAATTGATAGATTCATTGGTTTGTTTATTACATTTATTTAGAGTTTGCAGTTTTGGGGGCCACTGTGGAACACTAGATGTAAAGTATGTTTTATTTTTCATGAGCTGACAAAAACTAAAATGTGCAAATACAGATGAAAACAAAATGTTATAGCAGCACATACAGGGTTTTCTCCATGCCTTTACATGATTTCTATCTTTCAATTATAAATGAACGTAACACGCTGGATCACTTTGGAGTGTAGTTCTCCAAAGTGGAGTGTAGTTACTGCACTTTTCTCTGAACAGTGCAGTAAACATGCAAAACCACAAGCATGTCGCTTTAAGTGTTTGGCCTAACACCTCATAAACAAAGACTGTCTATGACCCTGTTTACACATTGACCTCAGTGCCGCATTCATTGAATACAGCTGTGAACTTAAAATAAACATCGGCACCACATGACATAACATATATGAAATGCCTCAGCACAAAAGTGATTGTTGTGAACTATGCTTCCATTGTACCAGAATACACAATGTGTAGCTCCATCAAAAGAAACAAGGTTTTTAAAATAGTTGCTCTGTGATGCCTGTCTTCTCTAACAGGGGCCAGCAGGTTCCTCCTTAAGGCGCAGACAGCTTTGGTGTCGGCAGCCAACTCAAACAGTGAAATCGCATACTTTGCGGCTCATGGTACAGTATGTGCATTCGCCCAAGCGTGGAGAGAGCTGAGGGAGGGAGGTATTAGGTTCTCGTCCCCAGAGATCAGACACACTGGAGGCGCTTTGGCTGTGAGGTCTCTGCCAGCTGTACTGGGATCTGTGATGAAGCTCCCCAGCTCCAGCTCCGGGAGATCCGGCTGCTAACTGAGAAACTGAGGGGGCCTCTTTCAAATCAGGCTTTGCTGAGATGATTAACTATGTTCATTAAGTTATTTAATTAATTCAATCACAAATTGAAATAGCCACAACATCCATCTTTTGACCAGCACAGAACTTAGATAAGTGTAACAATATGCTGCACTATAATTGTGTCACCTATTATCTATCTATCTATCTATCTATCTATCTATCTATCTATCTATCTATCTATCTATCTATCTATCTATCTATCTATCTGTCTGTCTGTCTGTCTGTCTGTCTGTATATATATATATATATATATATATATATATATATATATATATATATATATATATATATACACACATACATAGATAGATAGATAAAACCAACCAAAGTATATTTTATAATTTATTTATAATGAATTTGCTGTTTTGAACACATTGCTTTTGATTGTTTTTGTTTTTCAGGAATATTTACATAAATTTTACTTTGTGTGTTTGTAATTATTTCCTATTTAATGTATAAATATTAAAAGTTTTTACATGGAATACAAAAACTAATATATCCAAATGGGAAGGCAGAGGTAGATCTTTAAAAAGTATTATAATTAACAAGCAATAGACTTCCCATTAGGGGAATGTTGGCTGAGTTTGCTTAATAAGCTGTTACCAAGCTTGTGCTGTCTTGAGTGGTATTATATTATTTTATTTGCCTTGATTAACATGGGATTACTTGGGTCCAATTAATGTAAATTTCACCATCATCCCAGTGAGTGGGATTGTTCGTATGGAAGTTCACTTGCCTGCCAGTGTTTCTTTTGACTTGTGTCATGCGAACTTCAAGTGGATAAGATTCTCAGCTGCTGGGTCTCTGGCTGTTTGTGTCCATGCCCACAGAGGGGTATGATCTAGGCTTCTAGGTGTATAATGTTTGACCGCCTTTTGTATAAGTGGTAGATGCCATAGTTCATGTCCGCTTGCAACATATCTAACACGGGAACACCCACATTTAACTTGATGGTTGACTTGTCCGAATAGCAAATTATATTATCCTTTCTCCAGGCCCAGGTGGACATTATCACACTCTCACATCTGGCCAGTGATGACGAATTAGACTGTCAACAGCAAAGAGAAGATGTCTCCTATTGATTTATGGAAATTTTTCTCAGTAGAAAAACAGAACACACATGGGATGTGAATATCACTTCCATGCACATTCATTCACATAGTTATTATTAACTATTTAATTCATCAAGGTCATTTAAAAGGGCAACATTTTTAGCAAAAGAATACCTCAGAGATCTAGCGAGGCACTTCTGATAAGCCTTTTAAATCTCCCATTACATCACAGTCACTGTTGTCATCCTATTTTATAAGTGCTTCATCAGATCACAATCGGTGATGATGAATTGCTGCAGCTCAAACACATATTTGTCTTCATGGAAAATTTACCGCTGATATGAATCATCACTGTGATGACAGCTGCTGAAACATGAATCTGTGTTTCCAGAGTGCCAGTAAATGCTTTTTGCTGCAGGGATGACACATCAGTGGGAAAAAAAATCAAGAAAGGTAAACTAATGCCAGTGTTGGTGTATTACACATATATTACACATATATTACTGGTGCTTTAGTGGACTAAAACAGCAATAATAGATATATTAGGCATGCAACCTATCCCTATTTTAGATACCTTTAATAAACCATTATGATTGCCAAACTGGCCTTGTATTTATATGTACAATCTAACTCTAACAATAGCTAGAAAAATGGTATAAAAGGTATGCCACTGACTTTGTACTTAAGTACACATCGACAGAAAACCTTTAACAAATAGGATCAATTTACTACAACTCATAACATAACTGTTACTGATGTCTGTGACTGTTTGGATTAACTCTTAGATAGTTCCTTAGATAGCTGGGAGTCTACCATCCATCCATTTTCTTCCAGTCATCCAATTTAGAACTGTGGCTGGAACCTATTCCAGCTGTGATATGGCGAGAGGTGGGGTAAATACTGCATATTTGTGTTGGAGTGCTAACCATGTATGGCTGAGTACTGTGATAGGAAGTCAGAGTACCCAGAGAAAACCAACACAGGCACAGGGAGAATGTGCAACATGCAACAGCAAAGCTCCAGCTAGTCAGCAGATTAGAAGCCAGAACCTTCTTGCTGTGAGGTCTACTAACTAACGCACCGCAGTACTGCCCCAATTTACAAATTCTTTAAACCCTTTCTTTAATTGAAAACATTTTAAATCCAACAACACTGGGATACGTGCAAGAAGACAATATAAACTGTGTGTAAGCTTAAAGAAAACACCTGTTGGAAACATTTCCCAATTAGTTCAATCAGTAAAATGATCGTCTGAAAGACACAAAGTGGGTGACGATGAGGAGAAGTTGCAAATCTTCAACATTTTGAACACAGTGTTTTATAATATAAGATTTTGGGTATTTCAACATCTATTGTGCATGACCCTAGATGAAATCTCAGACACGATTGTGTAGTGAAGAACACAAATACTTCAGAAGCTATTGTTTGCAAACACATTCCACTGTATCCACAAATGCAACTTAATACTCCACCATGCATAGAAAAATGGATACAACGCTGCCATCTTCATTAGGCCTGCCAGCATGGGTCAGGTAGTAACACAGTCCAAGTGCTCAACTTGCCTGTCTGCAAGATTTAAAGATTAGATAACCAGAAATAAATAAATAAATACAATGACCTCAACTGTTGAACAGCTGAAAAGCAAAATAAAAACAAGGACTGGAAAAGATTTGGCTTTTAAAACTACATTAATTGGTTTCTTCAGCTCTCTAATGTCTTCTTTGCTTAAAGATGAAAGAAGCACACTGGTGACACGCCCCTGACAAATGTTGAATAATAGTAAACCATTAATAATGTATTATAGCAACACAGCGTTCCTTATTTTTCCAACTTATTTTAGTTACAGTAATGTTTTATGGCAGAAACTGTTTAAGTGGGAGAAATGCTGAGTATACAGTGTGTCAGATCACCTGCCCGGTGTTTTTACTAAATGGCTTACGCACATTAAACAGATTTATATCTGGCTGATATGATCATAAATATGCAACCTCGGTTGCATTTGTGTGAAAGGAGAATATTTTGGCCTCAACTGCTCTCCTTTCACACTTACCTGAAACAACAAGTGCGGAGCTGCTGCAGGCCTAAATAATGACTAACTGCACTAAGAGAGTTTATTTTAAAAAGCCGAGGTCAAAGACGGCGTTGCAGAAGGAAAATTCCACCACGAGTTCATAGCCAGACAGGGCAAAAGTCATTTTTGAAAATAAAGGTTGGTCATGAATCTGTGTCACTGTATTGTCAGAGAAGAAGAGGAAAGCACCTATAAAATGTGTCTCCGGGATATACAAATACAAATGGCTGTAGCTACAAGGGGAGGGATAATAAAACACAATGAACCCTGGATAAGTAGCCAGACAGATGGATCCTCACCTCTCCTGAATACAGTGGGGCCTACACAAGCACTTCTGGGCAAACATAAAACAGAACTGACCCTGGGCCTTTGAGGGCCTAACTCCCACCACATCTTTCAGACACAAGCGCATCGCTCAAAGTGCGCTAGCGCTAGAAAAACAAGAAAGCTTGTAGCAGGTAATTTGAGGGTTTGGTCACGGCATGCCTCAGAAGTGCAAAGCACTGCCCTAATCGTTTGTACTGAATGTCGTGATCAGCTTGTCAGTGCGGAGACCCATGCAGCGCAGAGTCTATTACCCCTCCACCAGCAGCACCACCCACCTCCGCATCTTGGCTGGAGTTGCAAACCTGAGGAGGGTTTATTGTTTCTGCTCAATTACAGTGAAACCTGGTACTCCAGCGGGTCCCATTTCTAGTTCCACACCTAAATACAGGCATGTGGTCAATTCGGGGCGAGGAAAAGTGGCTCATTAATTATTTCCTTATCAGAGTAATTGAAGATGCCATTAGAGGGACAGTTGGCTGGAGCGATTCTATTAGCAGTTCTCATTTGAGACCATAGATGGGCTGCTGCGGATTCATGCTGTCTCCTTACGCCAAAAGTAACCCCCAATGTGTCTTGAAGTCTTCCAGAAGTGCAAGACCCCAGTTTGCCTCTAACATCTTGTTTTTGTCACTGGAGGAACACAACACGACCATTAATTACGACGGTATTTGGCCATAAGGTATTGATTTCGCTATTCTCTGCAGTATTTTGAGTTTCAAAACACAACTGACATGACAGAGAAATAAAAACCAGCTGGACTTTTGGCAAGGTTGGTACTGTAAATCTTACACAACCCTTTTGGCACTGCTAATAAAACTGAACGGACAGGATTATTATAGAGGTATAATTGTGATCGGTACGCTGTCAGAGAAAACAATTAATCGAGGCGAGGCCTTGATAAAAGCAAATTAAAGCTGCACTTATCCGGATGAAATTGCGAGGTATTTTCAAATTCAGCTCAAGCCCACTAGTGATGGTTAACAGGCTTTTAAAAAACAGCTGGTTGTGGTACTATGGCTTCAGCCTTGAAACCTGGAATAAGTTAAAGAGTACTAACGGTTACTTTTGTAGGTTCTTTCTTGAGGAGGATGAATGAGGTGATGTTTCCAAATGTTCCTGTTATACTGCTTCCACCAAAGCTGTTCCAAACATATTCATCTTAAGGGATTTTAAAATGAATGTTTACTTTATAATATTATATTTAAGCTGCAGTATAAGAGGAATAGCCCCTGTAATGAAAATCAGCATCTGTGATTGAATTGGCAGCAGACAGGAAGCTGAAGATAATCAGGGCCATGTTAATGTTCAGCACAACAGCCTCAGGTATGAGAAGCGCTACAGTTCTATGTGCACCTGCTTGTTAGCAGTAATAAGATTATTTATACAGTTATAATAAAATTATAGCTGTCAACAGACAGTTGTTGGAAGCATTTTCAAATTCTGTTCTCCATGGATGGTCTCCTTAACTTTTTAGCAAGAGCTGAAAAAAAATCTGTTTTATGTTCAGTGAGTTCAGTGAGTGGCCACTCACTGCTAGCATCTCCCCTGCCCTGAGTCCCGCATCAGACAGTAGTTTGGCATGCCAGGAGCTCTCATGCTGTAGCTGTTGCAAGACATATTAGCCCTGTCTCATCGCACATTCTAGGTAACATCTATAACAGACACTCACAGGTGGTCAGAGGTAACTCAGAAGCTGTCTGTTGCAGCTGTTTCTTTTGCACCAGGCAGAATTTTATCATTATTTGCAGGTGCATTTTCGAATGATGAGGTGGGACAAAGGGGATTTCCTCCCTCCTCAAACGTCTCTTCAATTTTCTTTCTCTCTCCAGTGGGTCTTTGTGTCTTCGTTGACTGTCAAGATTAAAATATTTTGCTCCATTCTCATTATTTCTATTGGTGAATGAGTCGGATGCACGATCTGTTTTGCCTGCAGCCAAAGTGCAAATGAAAACCTTTCAGGATATTCTTAGTGTTGGTCATCAGGTGAAATCAAGTTGGGCAGGACAGGGATTTGGGGGTTCTCACTAGCTAACTTAGTTTGACGTAACATGGTGCTCACATGCTACATCTCACTAGCTGAGCTACAGACTGAGCTACTCAGTCTTTCCAGATTCACAGAATGCCATCATTTAGGCATTACTAAGTCTAAATTAAACCAAACACAGACAAACAGAAAAAAAGATAAGTTTGTATAGCTCACTTAACATCACTTGTTCCATAGTGTAAACCTAAGCTGGTCACTGCCCTGGCAGTCATAACAAATCTGACATTGAACTGACCTTAATCTGAGGCAATAGTGGTGTGACAGATAACGGCTGGACATGCAGGACAGGAACATGAGGGCAGATTAAATTCCACTTATCTGTAGATCATAAGCATGTCAAATCCATCATACCAGTGCTACAGACAGACAATAGATGCATTGATAGACTGAAGACCCCAGGGGAAATTTAGGTTTTCTCTGCATTCTGTCTCTCTATAGCTTTTCTTACTCTTTGTTTACTGATTTATGCTAATTAAATCCACTTACATTTAACATCTATAGGGCTTCAGTTTCACACATTTAGTCTTCTGTAATCCACATCACAGGATTACACATTATGAAAATAATGCTGAAATGAAAGTGAGAAAATTAGCGGAGACACTGAAATGAGCCACTGGGCTTCTCTCGTTGCCATGCTTAAATTTCCTGCAGCGTTAATTATACTAGATAAACTAGACCCAGTGTTTGTCCTACCTCTCTCATTCTACTAAAAACAATCCCCACGAGAGCACATACTTAAACACACATTCACAAACACGCACGCACGCACACAAATCCAATCAAGCTAACATGCAGACTCAGATAGGATCGCTTAAATCAACACCCTTACGTATAGACCCTCGTGCATTCCGTGCAAACACACCCGAACAATCTGCATGACTGTAGTAAGAAAATAAAACATCCACCTAATCACAGTTGTCCAAAAATATTAATTTGATTGAGTTGATAAACATTTTTAAGCTCTAAATGAGGACCCTGTGGACCTCACACTGGAGGATAGTTGCTTGTTAGGGCCAGTTGGTTTCTGTCTTTTTCCTTTTTGGGGTGTGATGTAAATTTACTACACCGTGTTGCAGATCCAAGTGAGTAAAGACTAAAACTGGAGGTGGCTCCAGTTTCTTTTGTTGCTCCTTTCAAATACCAGTCCTTCTATGTGTGCAACATAAACCAGAGCCCACCTCTTCAACATGGGATACAGTGTCGTGATGTTTCTACCCTTTTGATGAATGACTGTCTGGAGCAGGTTACCTCTCTGCAGTCTGTCTTCTTGATTACCACCCATCAGCAGCTGGCTATCTGGTTTGCAGTGTAGCCCTGTGTATATATCTAGTTTTAAGTGACTTTTAAAAAATCCAAATGCTAATACTTTTGATATCAAACTTGGCTCCTTCACAGTCTGAAGAAGAGACTTGGCATAAATCTTTGTCATCAGATAATTTCTTAATAAACATCTGCTGAAGAACCACTTATGTTAGACATGAATAAATGTGCTGAAAGTAAGAACAACATTGTGCCTTGTGCTGCTGCTAAAACTTTTGAAATAATAATGTTTTTAAAAATGGCTTATTTTGTGAAACAGTGTCATCTACTGAACCAAATAGCATTTTAGCATCATTTTAAAAGACAGAAACATTAGTAAAAGCACAACATCTTGGGCAGTGAGAAAACCTTTAAGAGAAAAAGGGAAAAATAGACTAATGTAAATGTGTACGATCAGAAATAATTGGCACCGGTGCTGCTGATCGTTTGTTTCATTCCATTATATTTTGAGTGGCGTTTTATTCACTTTTTTTTCTCATTGTTTGTTTGTCTGAATCTCTGCCTTTTTAAATCTTTGTCATCGTTTTCACGTCTTTGTATATTCAAGTCTAATTTATTTCGATAAATAACAACTATTTCTGTTCAAAGAAGAGGAAAAAAACCCAAACCCTCTTTGTTGAGAAAGTTTATAAACTGTGAATGACAAAATATGTCGTAAATCTATTTGGAGACTATGACCATGGAGGAGGAGATGGTTGTAGACACATCAGTAAACAATATAGTGTGAGAAAGCTGAGCCTCACACATAGGATTTAGACTGCACCTGCTGAAAAAAAACATGTGGCGAATCTTTGATTAAAGAATGAAATCTGCAGTGAGAGTGAGCTGACTGAAAGAACCATAAACTCCCGGCCACAAGCCTCGGAGATCGAAACAACCTTCGCCACAATGCGGCACTTTGGCAGACATGATGAGATCTAATCATAAATCAAGCAAAACAGATGGCAGTCGGAGAGGTGGAGATCTCTATCCATCCAGAATAAATAGACATATCTGAACCTTAGAGGAGGTTTTACATCTCTAGATTACTTGGCTCACTGTTGTTGTTATCTTCTCTTGCTGTATAAATTTTGTGTATCTATAACACATGATCGTTCTTGCACCCAATTGAGAGAAGAGAAGTGCACTACACTTTATAGTTGCATTTTTTCCTGGAGGAGTGATGACATGACTACATAATGGTTAAAAACCTGAGGAAACAAAATAAAACTGTACCTCACATCTCCACATGTGAGTCATTCAGACTGGTTTTTGTTTCATTTTAGTGTTTGGCGTCCAAAGATCCTTCGAAATAATGCGATGTACACTATTATTTTAGGTATTTTATAATGTCTCTAATACATTGTGGTGCGGTCAAACGTCACAAAAGATTTAAAATGTAAACAAGTGTCAGGGCGTTTCAGAGTTGTCAAACATTCAAACATTTGCTATAGTCCAAGCTCTGAATACTTAATGGCAACATTATGGCGAGTTAGTAGCCATTAAACCTAATTTATACAGTTCTACATTTTTTTTTCCATCTAGGACGCTTTGAAAAGACCCCAGAAACACTATCTGACATCCATCAGAGGCCATAAATCATGATAAATGGAATTGTTGCCTCCTAAAGAGAAAAGAAAAGCTGTCCTGGCTGAGACAATCGCTTCCATATGAGATACTGTATGCAATTCAGACACATGTGAAGTGCATGCATGAATAGGTGCACAATGTTCAACCCTTCTGCTTCAGCCATAACCTTATACACACACGTTCATCCAGCCACACACACGCTCAGCGTGTTTGATTTTGTCGGAGGATGGATCGCTCATCATCGGACAACCACGCTTCATCAAACTCCCTGCAGCTTTGTTTAAATAAGCCATAGCTGCTTTTCATTTATTACCCATTTATCAGCTCGTAGCCACGCTGTAATCTAACATCTGTTGATTCTCTGACATCTCACTCATTAGAGTTCTCACTGCGTTGCTTATGTCATTAAAAATTAGTCAAACATCTAATGATTTCTGTCCAGGAAACCGTTTAGGATTGAATTACTCCTATATGAAATGTTTTCTAAATCATCAAAATACTGGGTTTTGGCATGCTACCCTGCTACGTTTAAATCATGTTCCGCTTTAGGTTTGACCCTACAGCTTGTAGTTTACGGGGGGAAAGCTTGGCCTGGAATCATATTAGATTATATTCTGGCAGCCTTCTTGATCAACTCAGGAATGAATGCATTCTTATCTGTATCCTCAGAGGATGACAGGAAATCTGCCTCTTTAAAGTGATGATAGATTTGTCCTGAAATGCAGGTACTCACATTCACACAGATGCTGGACTGTGTCCTCTTTTTCTGACTATATTGAAATTAAATACTGTGCCTCAGGCTGGCACTGAACTCGTGTGAGCTACTTTCTTCCTTTTTTTTTTTCATAAGGAAAACCCCGTTGGAGGTTCCACAAACATTTCATACTTCTGCTGCATGATGGTTATTGTTTTCTGTATAAGAAGCCGAGGTATGTAACGACAAGCTAGACCTCCATCTTGGTCTGTGGAGCAAAATTAAAGAGGTTTATAGTAAATGGATGGGATAAAAAACATAAAGATAATTGAATTGAATTTAGTGTGTCGAGTATGTGCCTCAAAGTGCTCTGGGTGGTATTTCTTTATTACAACAACTTACTAGTACATCCTACACATTCCCATGAGCACCTCTTCAATCTATAGCGATAGCACTTCAATCATTACATCATCATCCAGAGCAGCTTCGTTCCATTTGCTTCTCCCAAACACACTTTAGGTTGAAATTAATTTGAGTTCCCGTGAGAGGGAGCAGGACATTATCATTGGCTCAGATATGTGTAGCTATGATTGGCAGCTCACGAGAGAGCTTTCCATTAAGTGGCCGAAACTTCACCTCTGACCCCACAGGAACAACATATATCCCAGTCGGCCCAACTATCCGTGGGGCTAAAAGCTTGGTCAGTAAATAGTCACGAGGGTCACACTGTGGGAGGTCAGAGATCAGAGGTAAAGAGGAAATGTGTTATTAAACATAGATATTGTTTCTTCTCTGTGTTGTGCAATAATTCAAACTCTGGGGCCTGGTGCATTTGAAAAGCGTTGACTCTATAATAATCTTCATTATCTCCAGTATTATGGTCATCCTTGTGATCAGAGTAAGTGAGAGATGCATTTAAGCAATGCAAAGCATCACAGCAGAAAGGTCCTGGGTTCAAATCCGCCAGATGCGCCGGGGCGTTTCACATGTTCTATTCATCATGTCACCATCAAAAGTATTCATATTTTAAAATATGCACGTACAGCTGTAGTTTTCTTCTTAGTTTAAGATGGCAAATAATAAATGGACTAGCTTTTCTCTTATTAACCACTCAACGTGCTTTACTTTACAATCCACATTACTTTGAGCGATATACCCTTCACAAGACATTTAAAGTATACCAATGCACAAGATGTTATTTAAAGATAAAGAGCTCAGGCTGTGCTGGTTAATCTTTTTGTTTAGTACCTTTTCCATGGACTGCCCACAGCTTCTAAAACACTGGTACCACTTTATATAACAGATGTGTGAGTTAGTGCTAATAGTAATTGTTAGCTGTTAATAGTTACCACGAGCAGGCTGAGATTTATGTTTCCACAGCTGCTGCCCGCCTGTGTCTGCTGACTTTCTCATGTGGATTTAACAGGACAATAAACATCCTGCGGCTCAGTTACCATTGAGGACACTCCGTGATCTAACATTAACACAACACAAAAAGTGATAAAACATCCGACTTTTGCATGAACTGTGACTTATTTTGCAGGAGGACAGCTTAATTGTTAGCATGGCATAAAGCCTCATGTTTATAACGAGCGCCACAACTGTATAAGACCCATTCACTCCACTTGTGTAACTCCTGGATGGGCGAAGAGATGCATTTCCCTTAATGACTAATAATTTGATTGCTATTAGGAACAACAACCTCTTAAATAATCTAAACTTACTCTATTGTTAATGGAAGTGGGTAAAGCTCAACTTGAAATCTTGGACCTGAAAGGCCTGAAGAAAATGTAAAGCAAGTGGCTGCTTCAACGTTCACTGCTTCCTCCTCACTGTGCCTATTTAGTGATAAGTTTGAGAACTTTTCAGTTTCTGTTGTTTAATTTAGCATAATTAAAACATATATTTTGCTGATAAAGAAAAAAATGAAAGTGAGTATAAACTTTAGGGGATTTTTTGATGTCTGCTTCTACCTGTGTGCCTGGAAATAAGCCGTTGAAGAAAGAGGATTTTCTGTAGGCGCCAAATTTCTGCTGAATGTATTGATTTAAAGTTTATATGCTAAAAGTGCATGCAAAAACTTTTTGGTTATATATTGTTTACTTTGGATTATTTGTGTGTTGCTTGCATGAGAAGGCAGTATGCGGACCAGTGTTAATTTCACTGACAAATAATTTTCATCATAGTTCTCAAAGTCTACCATAATCTAAAACTCAACTATAACTAAGTGAATTTTAACACCTGAGTTATGATAAAAACTAAATTATCTTTTAGTCAAAAAACTTAAAATTAACACAATAAGCAGTCAAAGAAATTATTCCAGTAATAATATGTAAAATAAACAATTTTATTAACATGTATATTTGTATAGATTACAGGTTTTAAATTAACATGACTGCATTCTTTAAAAAACAAACAGAGCCCATAAATGACATTTTCTAAGTACATATGGATGTATGTGGAAGCATGCATTTGCTAGCATGAGCCTGGCACGCACATCACCCCCCGGTCAGCAACTATCACGTTGCTCAGTCATCTCATATCAAGAACTTAAGCGCGACTCTTCTGGCTTCTTCCCCCCTGGATCTGAGATTGCTTTTAATAAAGTCTTTGTTTAGCCTTGCTTAAAAGAGCTTTGACTGAAAAACTCTGACATTTTTGTAAGATGCAGTAAAGATTGTGGAAACGCATTTTTCAGTAATCATCTGTACTCGGCCATTTTCAAGAGCAAACTCTGATTTTTATCGATGAGCCAGGAATGCAGTGGCTGTAAGTAGCAGCATTGTTTGATTCAGGTATATCGAGTTTCCCCACAATACCGTCTGCCTGTACAGACCATATTTATTTCAGTAGCAGAGAGGTTTAGCACAGGGAAATAAATCACTCTCATAATGTAGAAGTACTGTGTTTGTATTATGATGACTTTAAGCTTACAGCCAAGCAAATATTGTCTTACCTAAATTCACTTCAGAGGTGGTCTGCTATATTTTACTTCAAACAATAAATGTTATTTAAGAAAACTTTTTTTTCATAACACACTTTCAGTCTCAGCTTTTAACCTGATCAGATTAGGAATCACCACTTAGTTTATTTTATTTTAGAGTTCATGCAAAGCGTTGTCTCTCTAAACTTAACTCTGACCTCTGTGTGTTTGTCACTGGCCTGAGTGAGAGATTGATAAATGTAGATTAATTTGCCAAATGACCCTGAGTTGAAAGTTTAAAAAACATTCATCATGGCCAACCTCCCACACATGGTATCACACATGGATCATCTAGATAACAGATCCATTAAGGCCACTTTGATATTACAAGAAGTCCTCCTTTCATTTATACTAATGAGAGAGCTGGGAGGAGTTAACCCAAAAGCAAGTGAAGAAAAACAGAATGAAGCTGAGACATGGTGATTAGTAAATGTAAACCCTGCATGATTGCAGCTTTTTTGCTTGCTAAATGCTCAAATACTCAGATGGATCTCAAATTAATATGAGAGAGATTTTAAGCTCTGCTTTTCCACAGAAATGAAGAAAATCATTTTGTTGTATAAATATCTAAAGCCATGTTTATTTCTCAGAAACTAAACACTGTGGGAAAGCAGACAGCATCTAATTGGCAGGATGTTTTAACCCCTTTTGACTGTGGCTGACAAGCTGACAATGTTGTGCAGCCATGTGTGCTGGTAAACACACAGAGCATCTTTGCCTCTGTCTTCCTGACTCCATCCAGTTACCCCCACCTCACCTTCTCCTCTCCAGTTCATTGGTTCGACGTGGAGAAGCGCTGATCGCCACTTGTTCTGGTTCACTAAAGCCTGGAATCTCCTGTTTAGATCAACAGGAAAGGAATCTTCTTGGTCCTCCGAGACAGCTAAAAGCCCGTCTGTTTTAAAGAGGGTTGGGGGTCTCATAAACTTGTCAGACCCGACGGTGTCCTTTTACCTACCTAGCTTCAGTTTTAGCTTAGAGAATTCCAGGACACTCTTAAATGGCGGTTTATAGGCGACCTGTCAGCCCAGGGATCATCAGAGGTTTATGGTTGACCAATAAAACACTGCTGTGATTCAGAAGATCCCTAACTCATCGTCGCGCTTTCAGATAAACCCCCAGTTTTTTCTTCCTGTCTCCAAAGATTAGAGGAAACCCCAATAAACTCCCCGCTCTTTTCTCACCACTATCTCCCACACTTATCTAACCCTAACTTAGATTTTACAGTATAGGACAAGCAGTATGTTTGTCTTGATGAGGAGAGTTTTGTTAGTGTGGCAAATATGAAGCCTGAGCCAGGAGGCTTAGTTAGACTAGTAAAGGTCCAATGTTTCCCTTGTCAAGGCTGACTGTGCAGCAGGCTCAAATGCAAAAGATCACCATATGGCATGAATACCCCAAGATAGCTGGTGAAAGCTGCATGTACAGACTACCATGACCTAGATCACTGAGAACTTACACAGACATTCTGCAAATTACATAAAAATGCAACAAAACCCCAAAGTAAAACCCAAAAAACCTATAGCTATTTATTGCTCAATTACTCTATACTAACTAAATAATGTGTATCTGTATATTTGTGTTTTAGAATCCTCAAAATCCATCAAATGCATCAACATCCACGAATTTGACTGGATTTCATATTTTCGCCTTTCCCTGCTTGTTTTCTTTTCTAAACACATACACATTCACTAACAGCATCTTTTCACATGACAACTTTATTGCATCTGACCTCTTCTAGCTCGTAATGTTCACCATGTTCATCGCGAACATGCTTTGCTGTTTTCTTACCTGCACGCCCACAAATAGGATGTGACAGTTTTAGATGGGACAGCTACACGTGGTCGGGGCTGCCCATAAAATAGGCGGCTGGTGTCAGTCCCAGAGGGTTCACTCTGATTATGGTTTTCCTGACAAATGGTGGAGTTTCAGCTATAACAACATGCTCTAAATATCAAGGCAGGCTTTGTAGTCACATACAAGTTTTTTTTAAAATTTATTCTCATTATTTTTTAAATTGAGTTTTGTATATTTTTTGTTTTAGTTTTGGTTCTTAGTGTAAAGGCATTTTATTGTGAAAAACTGAAGAAAGAATTCTCAGCCCCAGTAACAATAAATTTGTTTATTAAAAGGTTATAGTGAAATATTAACCTATTAGTAGTAATAAAAGAAACTACAGTAATTTGTATATAGTTTAATACACAGTTTAAGAGTTTTGTATATAGTTTAATAGTTTTATATGCTATATAAAAGACTTATTGCTACACTTATTACTTAAAAAGATATTTTTTTACTCCCTGAACCTACTCTAAAAACTATTAGCAGGAGGCATATTATCTGTGAATAAAGGTGAGTGTTAGAAAACAGTTGTCTAACCACACATCTGTAGACACTGAAGTTAAAAAATGAAAAGCAGAATGATGTTTTAATTCTAAAATAAATTTAGCTATTAAAAATTATTTCTGGTAACATTTTAGGTTTTAAATGTTAACATTTAAACCTTACACCAGTGAATCATATTGGACCATTTAGGCTGGTTTGCAGCCGGCCTTCAGGTGCAAAAGAGGTGTGGCAGTTCTTCAATAAATTCATTTTTGCATTTCAGAACCAACAAAAATCTCTGAATGGAGACATTTAAAAAAGGAGAGCTTGAAACAGAAGAACAGATATGAATGTAAACACTATTTAAACACCATTTCTGAAGTCAAAGTAGTACTCAAACAAACAGTCCCACAGATGCGTCTGTTAAAAACACAGCTGGGGTTTTAAGCAGGGTTCAGATGTTGTGATACCGCCCAGTTCACAAGCTAAAAGAAACATGCATACTGTAAATGCAAGTACACCGACTCGGTGTGAGGCCTGAAAAGATTGAACGATCTTCAGCTGGTGTTGAAATAGGAAGTCACTTCACCTGTTTTCTTTGCATTACAGGACTACTTAATTCTCTAGACTCTAAATGGTAAAAGACCCTCTTCCGGTTTTTCAGCAGAGCTGTGATTTAATGTTTTAATGAAGTTCTTGCTCTCATGCATGTTCCTTTACTCTCTGCACAGCTGTAAAAATATGTATTGGCCTTCACTGAGGGACTGCTCATTTAAAAGAATATTCATTCTCCCTCTGAAACAGAGGTGAGATCGATCTTCCGTGTGGAAAGATGCAACCGTGTCTGTTGATACAAGGCATATATTTATGCAATTTAGTGTGTATTTAAGACATATGGTGAAATTTATGCCTTATAATACACATGTTGTGTAATAGATTTGTTTCACATGAATGCCCAAGTCCAAAGTAAAGAAAATTATCCTTCATGTTTCATTCTGGACTCCAAGATGTTCCTCCTATTAGTCCCTCTGTGGGTGATTAAAGTCTGGATGAAGTGAATTTATGTGAAATTGTTTGCAACAGCTGAGCCTCCTGATGTTGTCTTTATCTAAACATCTTTATATCTCAAGTATCATGCCCTTCCTCTAAAGAAAGACCTGATAGACATTCATATCTACTGTGCAACCACGATGTACCCCTACTACAAAGTAAATCCATAGATAAATATGTAAAAGACAGTAGTCAAACGGTTAAGCTATCAAAGAAAACACACTGTGAATGTCTGCATGTTATAGTCTTTTTGTTCAAAAGGTTAAAATAAAATGTTTAGGGTAAATAAACACATGAGAAATATGTCATTTAAAAAGTGTATTAATACAAATTCTAAGAAGAATATGGAAAAATTGCTTTTGAAGGAATTCAGATTTTTTTCAAAGTTGTTTCAATCTCTGCTGAAGATCTGACTGAAACTTCTACAATAACTTCGCTTGCTTCTAATTTATATTCCAGAAGTGGAGAATTAGTAAAACATCTGGCTCTGTGACCACAGCAGGTTAAGCTGAAGAGGACATCTGTCTTTAAAACCACCTGGCAGTTTCAACACTTTCACATTTCTCGTTTGAAATAACTGATACACTATCCAACACAATGCACATTTTTCCGTAAAGAAAAATACACTAGTGCATACTGTTCTGTTGATGGGGGGAAAATGACACTTCATCCCACATACGGAGGCCAGGAAACACAACTGCCTGTACCACAGCACCTCAGCTGTCAGAACGTAATCCAGTCATCCATTTGGTAAATCCATGATAAACACATGCCAAACCCATAATAACACTTTCTCTAAATACTTGTTAGTCTCCTAGAGCCTCACCCTTTGCTCCTTCTAAGTGGACCATAACTCTCATGTAAAAGTCATGTGCTGTGGTTTTACAGCCTCCAGGAGGTCAGAAGATGCAGCTGCTTTTCTCGACCACCACCAAAACCATCAAGAGCATGTCTATAAAACTCTATATTATTATTATTATTATTGTTATTATCATTATTATTATTATTATTATTATGTCCATTTGTGACAAGATGAGCGACAAAGAGAGAAGTAAGGCAGAAAAATAAACAGCAGAGAAGACAGGAACAGGGAAGCCACAGGGGAATAGAAACTGTAAATGTTTGTTAAACCTTCACTCAATTGTAATTAAACTCAAATGGCACAAAAAGGAATTGGCTGCAGGGTTCATATGTGTCAGACAGCAATGGACCTGCGTTCAGATGTGGTTTCTGGCATAATTTCAACCTCAGGAACAATGTTATTTTTAGGAAGACACATGGACGGAGATGCAGGCAGGTAGTGCCTTTCTCCAAAGTGAACGCACAGATCAGTGTGTAACAGCAGCACTCAGAAGGACTCACTGATTGAATGAGACAGGCTTGTTAGACTGATCTCTGTACCTGTGAAAAGCTGATTGAGAGAGATGACAAGCTCAGGAAGAGAAAATAAAGATACTGAAAGACGGACTGTGAAACAGTCGCTGCTTCAGACAAATGGTTTTGGTGCATGAAGTGGTGAGTTGAGGTGACGGTTTGTTTAAAATGCCTACACATGAGAATGAATTGAATTACATTGCAGAGCTTTGTCCCGAGCAGACCAGTTTTTTGAAAAAGTGGAGCAAGTCTAATTCAAGATCAAAACACAGTCTAGTCTCAGACTCACTATATTATTGTAACTCACAATGTAGGATTTGGGTAATAAATAAATGTTGATATAGATGTTTATGTTAAACATCTGGTGGTTTTCTCAAGTGAATATATTAGGCTCAAATATTATATATCATAGAAATAAGTATGAGCATCGCTAATTGCATTTGTAAATGCTGGTAGATGGCTACAGAAAAACAAAAAAACATTAAAAAAATAAAAATAAAAAGCAGGAAATAGTCCAATAGTTTGCATGTCACACTAATTTGCTTTCTGATAATGTCTGCCCAGAAATTAAAAAGTCCCAAAGTGTCTTAACTTTTAGAGAAAGGAAACTGTAATAAAATGTTTAAAAAAAACTTCACAAGCTCCCCCTGAGCACCTATATTATATTATGATTATTTGATCTGTGCCAGACCTTTCGTGTAAAAATGTTTTTGCAAGCTCTGCACAATAACTGGTACCAACTGAATTTTTCCAAAGACATTTTCTTTCATATGACTGGAAAACCGCTTAATGTGTGGTCTTTTTCAAACTCCAGGTACTCCCAGTGAATACACAAAACGCTCCTGGAGTGCAAAGCCTTCTCATATCTGTATGAATACATCCAAACACAATTTTTCTTTTCCACTCAGTGAATGAAAAACTAGAAGGGGTAATGCTTTCAGTAAAATACTTTAGCAGTGTTTTTATCCCTGTTGAGGTTTTCACTTAGATGCTCTTTGCCTTGTTCTTGCCTGGCTCTAAGGGTATGTTGGAGAAAATGTCCTAAAATGCTATAGCAGATGTGATACAGAGCTTATTTCTTTAAAATAATCCACACTTCGCAGATTTTTTTACTGTAGTGCAAAGTGCACCGTTAGTCTTTCATATTTACCGTTTTATAAGAAAGCCGTCACGAAATGACATCTGTGCTTTGAAGTCACATTTCTTTAAATTTTACTCCAACGTCAAACAATGCTATGCACGTGGATGGACTGTAAATGAAAAACTTTGATTCCAATTTCAATTTCAAAGGCGCAAAGAGCAAGGTTTGCAATGCAGAAACAAGTGATGGTAACCTAAAAGAAGTATCTTTAAAGACTGAATAGGGGTAGCCCCTCAGTGGCCTTTCTACTTTGCTGAAGCTCAAGACGTTCTTAATTACATCCACAAAAAGCCTGAACACCACCAAAGGCTCATTAAGAGGCTGGTGCTCAAAGGTTGACCATAGACTCAGACGAATGAAAACTCCTTCTTTGCCATTTTTTCTTCTTTAGCAGCAGCTTCTCAGGCTTTGTGGGTCGGACACTGGAACGACATGGGTTTTGAAAGATGGCTGTCCGCTTGTGTGAAGTGAAAAAGTTGGATAAAAAGGAGGGTTAAAGAGGGCTCCTGTTTGCGATTTGCTTGGAGACTTCGCAAAACTAACATCCTATAGTGTGGTTTCTATGGAAGCCAGTGTTTTTGTCCCTGGAAGCCATGAGGTCGATTTGTTCTGAACCTGGGCTCGAGTTGGTTGCTCTGGGTGGTGAAGAATTAACACACACAATTAGATTCTGTGCACATGTTTGTGTGCAGGCCAAATTTAGGAAACCTAATCTCTAATAATTAAAAGTCTCTGAAGTCTGTGAAGTGAAACCGTTTGCTTTGTTGTCCTGTAATGACAGAATGAAATGAAGAATAAAAAGGGAGAGCAAGAGGGGAGTTTAAGGGTCTCACACCAACAACTTCTAATAAAAGAAATCCTTGTGAAGGTAGTTTATTTTGGTGGAATCATTAGAATCAGTGAAGTAAAGCTGTGTGAATTTAGTAATGTTCATGAACTTGCAGTTAAACAGCTTTACAGCTTATTACAAAGAAATTCCCTATAAATAATTTAGATTTACACTTCTGTGCGGTTCATCCCATCCGAAGAAGTTTGTGCGCCGATATTAGTGAGTAAAATTCTAATACTTGTTAGTGCAAGAGGATGGTGATAGCTCTGTGATGGGTAACATCCTGGTCCAGTTTCCATTTGGCTCGTTTCATGAAATCTGAACTGCGTATCATTGTCTTGTACTATGTCTGCTTCTTTTCCTCTATTCCCACAGCTTCATCTTCTACTTTCTTTTTCAAATATTACTTTTGCAAATGGACCTGTGTAATGTTTTTCTTCCCTAAAATTTCAATCACCTTTACCGGAAGGACATTAACAGTTTTTCTTGGCAGTTATGTTCACTCGTCAGGAAATACGTCTGTCATCGAAGCAGTAAGAGTGGATATTGGAGAGCAGGGGAGGCTCACGATGTTGGGATTTCAGCTCTTGGCAAGCTGGGTTTTATTGAGGTGTAAGAAAAGAAAAGAAAAAAGGAGCGTATAGAAGACTGTATAAACACAGACCACCACCTCTTAATCCTTAGACACGGAGACATGACAAGACTCCCAACACGCTGAGTCTAAACTCAAATACAGTGACAGAGTAATTGAGATGTTAAGATTGGTTGTTTTTGGATTTTCGTCAGGGTGGAGCTTACTTACTTCGCTGTGAATTATGTGTTTAAATGTAAGCTTTCATTTGCCTTTCACCAAAGGCATTTCTGAATGTTGAACAATGGATACAAATTTTTTTTTTTTTTATTCTGTCGGCTACTACCATTTCTGTCCACCAGGGATATGTTAGTTCTTAAAAAGTACATTTCTTACCTTGCAACAGTGTTGTGGTACTTATTAGTATTCAAAATAAATATAGAAATGCCTTTCTTCACCTGTTTTATTGTTTTGCACTACATCAGCTGAGATACAACAATATTCATTGTCTTATGAGCTAAGAATCTGGTCTTTAAGTCTGATGCCATTAGCCATTTCCGGGTCCAGACTCTACTTCCGGTCCCAAAGTCAAACAAACACCGTGGCATCACTGAGAGTTAGGAGCTGTCGAAATTCTTTCATCTTTAATAAAATGATCAATGTGACTGCTCTACCAGGTGTAACAATTAAGTTACAATCAAATCCAGACATCCACCAAAACAGAATTTACAAAGTTTAGCGGGAGTTAGAAGTTAGCAGGAAGTTAGCTCGCTAGTTTCTATCTAAAGATGACATACCATGTTCTGACTGAGAGATTTCTGAAAAATTAAAATGTACAGCTCTGCTATCACTTCTGACATAAATGAAGACAGAAAACTAAACAGTGGTGACTTTTTTAGGGTTACTGAATTTGGACTAGCTGGTACGTGGTGGCTAGCTACAGCTATGGTTAGCATAATATAAACACATTAGCACAGTGAAGCTGAGGGATGAACACTAACTTTTTTCCACTAAATAAAAGTTAATGCAAGGGTTTTTGATGGTTAGGAACAAATGTAATTGCATGGCAGGATGCTGTGAAAGGACGAAACGTCAGTCGGGAGAACAACTGATACAATCCATCCAAAATATGAGGTTAGTCATATTTAATTAATTCTCAACAAGCCCCTAAAAAAGGGGCTTGTTCAGATTAAATAGAGGATACAAAGCATTAAAGCATGTTAAAAACACAACAACCTTAATAAACACAGAGTAACTTGGACCCAGAAGCAGGGTTCAAACGTCATCACTTTCCAACCGGATTGTCCTTTTGCGCAAAAATGATCATGTAATGTATATAGTTCACTTTTGAATAGCCGTAGACATCACTGTGATTTTTGTTCATGCATTAGGTTAAGATGATTGATGCTTTTTGATTTTTGATGATCATTAAAAAGCTTAATGACTGTGTGATGCACATGTCATAACTGTTTATTTGTGATTTAAGTGCATGGAAAACTCATTAAGTAGTAGTCATCAAAAGCATGATAAAAAAGGGTGGAAATGGATTGCAAAGCAGCTTATAGATGCTAATCTACTGTAGACAAGCCAAGGAGCTTCAATAGGGCCACTTATATAGTTTGCCTATTGCCAAGGACAAAGAGTATGAGCCTTCAGCTGTTGTGGACTGGCATTCAGAATGTGCCTGAACTTGACTGTGTGGCTTGCCTAAAGTGATGCTATGCTCAGTTGTGATATAGTGTGGTTGCATTTATTCATTAAGCCCCAAAGTGGTACCAGTAAGTATTTGTATTGTGCATATATTATTTGTTTCTCTTGCAGCACAGCTTAAAATAACATGAATTTGTTGATGTTTAAATGATCCTTAAACTAACTTGGAACCCTTAAAGAGGCAACTGAGTGTTTTTAGTTAAAGCTAATCAGAGACAAATGGCTTTGGCACTGCAAGTAGAGTAAATAAATCATTCTGGACACATGAAAATCCACAGTGGCCATACATTTCTCTCACAGTATACTGGATCCTTCTGCAATGCAGCTGGTGCTTAAATGTAATAATCCCAAAGCACCATTTGAATGCTAATCACTGAGCACCTCTGCTGATTAAAGCAAACATTAGTGAAAAGTGAAGGAATCTACTACATGCTGTGGAAATCGGCACGTTTGTCTTGAAATTAATCAGTAAAAGGACCTAAATCAAACAGACATCTGACAGCGTATTTGTGTATTGACATTTCTTTGTGCTTTTCAGTGTTTTGGATCAATTTCAATAACATTTTAGATTTTTCAGAAGCCAGGTGTTTACTGTAAAACCTTTATTTGATTTTTAAACACATTATCTTAAAATTTCCTTGATTAAAGCCTTTGCAATTTATAAGAAAAAAAACTTGAAAACTTGACTAGATACCACGCAGGGAAACCCCCGTGAGGTATCTTTTAACCCCTCATGATGTTTGGATGAAGGAGGAAGTGATGGGGGAGAGAGTGGTGCTAAGTGGACTGACCCCAGAGGTAATGATTAGGGTCATAAAGAGGGCTGTGCTCCATGGTTATTAAAGGATCATAAAGAGCTCTAAAGGGTTATAAAGAACAAGTCTGGAGAATATTAACAAACGCTGTAATTCAAATCAACACTGGCAAGCATTCCACCCTACCAGTTTAGCAGTGTCTTGTATAGAAAGACAAGCACAGAGAGCTTTAAACTCACCTAAATGGTACATTTGCCAAGATGATAGGGAAGAAATGTACCAGTTGAGATGCTAAATCACTGAGTAATTTGCTTGTTTAGTTGCTAACGCTGTTACTGTGCAAATCAGCTTTGCACAGAAAGCAGAGCCAGTGGTAGCTAGACTCGCACGCCAGTCTCCTATCAGTCTAGCTTCAAAGACTAAAGGATTATCCACAATGCCCACAATGAAGCTTAGTTTATGGTCATTATATCAGATGTTATGAGGACGGGGATTTGTTGTTTTCTTCTCCTGAACTTCTTTTCCCAACTCAGCAAAACCTCAGCACTGGAAGAAGTGGACACAGGAAGTAATGAGATTGCCAAGTTTGTTTGTTTTTTTTCACCAAATATTATCCAGACAGTCTATTTTTTTCAAGCATATCACACGTGTATAATCAAGGACATGCAGTGAACAATAACACAGTTGCATGGGTGTTACTGCACCCATGGTGTTGTTTGAGCTGGTGTTTCTGAGATGGTGTTCTTCTTAAATATCTTCAGATGTTTCTGATGCTTAATGTTAATACTTCCTCTATGTATTTTCTATAGTGCATTTAGTGTCTAGTTCTTAGTTCCTTGTGTGTGTGTGTGTGTGTGTGTGTGTGTGTGTGTGTGTGTGTGTGTGTGTGTGTGTGTGTGTGTGTGTGTGTGTTCTTTGTTTAGTTATCACACCATTTCCTGGTTTATTTTGATAGTTATTTGTCTTTTTTTAGTTTTTTTTAGCTTTTAGTTTTACTTCCTGTTGTTTCTTCATTTGAATAGTTTAGCTGTTGCTTGTTTTCCCAGCTATCTCCACCCCAGAAATTGTGTTTTGTATGTGTATATAAAGTCGCCTCAAACAGGCTACGAGGAGAGAGAGAGATACTTTTCACTTTGACGTCATTTTAAATGATGTATATTTTGAGATTTTACCAGGCAAGCACTGCCTGCCTTGCTTGCCCTGATTGAGGATCCATACCAAAAAGATATTGAGTCACATGCAAATTGCTGAAAATTTTTTAATTTTTACTTTAAAAAAATCGCTTGCAAAGAATAACATTTAATTTTGTGAATAAGAATGTGCATTCGTAATTTGAAAATACAGAAAAAAACTACTGTTCATATTGTTCATGATCATATTATTCACAATACCCACAATGCTGTTATTGTTTTTCACTGACATTTTTTTTCCACATTTTGTTTTAAAAAAAAGGATTGTAGGTTTCTATTTGTTACTAATAGTTAACATGAATATAATAATAATTATGTTAATTATCTGAAATAAAAGAACTCTTGGAAATAAAAAATGTGATTATTATGATTATCATAGATAAACAAGTTGTTATTTACAAACTTTCTAATGCGGATATTTTACCTTATAAATGAATAAAAAGCCAAATTAATAAAAAAAATCAAGTGCCATTGTTGAAGGGCCCATGCTTGGTTCGCCTTGGGCCCCTAAATCCTTAAGTCCATCTCTGCCTACGTCATCATCCAGTGCACCAGGCTGGTCCAGAGGACTGTGATAATGGGAACCAGAGCTTCCTGAGCTACCTGAGCCACCACTAAAGACAGCAGCACCGCAGATCGCTCACTGCATCACTCCATCACTCCACCACACTCTCTTTCCTTACCTTGAAGGATGAGACCTGGATCTAGTCTCAGCTGGCCTCTGCTGCCCCCTCTATTTATCCTTATTATGCATTTACAGTGTTATTATTTTGTTCTACATTTTCTTTGTGAAAGTTATGTTTAAACCTCACGCCCTCACTTTTTTGTTCTCTTTTGTCACTTTACCACTCTTGCTCAAACACAGAACATACAGGTTTGTGTTTTAGTAATTAATCAGCCACAGATCTCTGTTGCTTTGAGATGTTTTGGAGCCACGTGCTCATAATGAGAAATGGCTCCTAGGCAGTGAATAACAGACCACTATGTCTCTGTGTGCCTGTCTGTCTGTCTGTCTGTCTGTCACCGTGTGTGTATGTTTGTAAGTTTCCTCACAAGTGACCAGAGGTCTAACTTACATAAATATTTGGTTCCATAAAGGCTGTTAGCGCTGGCTTATGAATCATAAAGCTCATTAAACGGGAGTGTAAATAAACAGTAAAGCGAGTCCTGGCGCCCTGCCGAGCTGCCTTTCCTTCCATAATTCAGTCTGGGCTCCGACTGTTGTGGATGGATTAATTCAGCTCTTTACCTGGACGACAGGTCCTGCTGTTTGGCTTTCTAACCTGCTCGGCTTTCCTGAATTGGACAAAAAACAGTAAATTAGCTGAAGGTTGTACCCGGGGCATAAACTTGTCTAACAGCCCATTGGAAGCTAATGCTCTGGATTTGTTTGGGAAAATCCTTCTGACATTTGGTTTTTTAAGAGGTGATTCTGGCTTTGGTCGTTAGGACGGAGTCAAAGTTTATGATGCATGGAGAGAGAGAGAGAGAGAGAGAGAGAGAGAGAGAGAGAGAGAGGGCGTGCATGGTGTGTGTGAGAGAGAGAGGAGGATTTTCATTTAGTAAAAAAAAAAAATTATCTTTTACTCCATGTCTATTTTAATAAATTCAATAATGTTCCTCAAATTTTTTATGTAAAATTATTTTAAAAGAAATTATCTTACAGACGAGAAATGTCTCAAGATCACATTTTCACTCAACTTTCATTTCATTTTCACAGCCAACATAATTCAAGATAACAAAATGCATGGGGTATTGTACAGAGGTTTGTCACATTAACCTGTCATCCAGCATTCATTATTTTCTCACGATGTTTCTTCACAAGACAAACAACCTCCTAAAGGGCAAAACAAGCTTTTCTCCCACTGGCTACAAATTGTTTTTAACTAGCTTTAGCAATAACAGAACAAGTTGCCTGCTAGCTACTCAGTTTTTTTCCTTTTTACTTCTTTTTTTTTAAATGAAGTTTTTTGACAACTTGTAAAAATGTTGAGTATAGAACTCCTATCCTTGACTTGCAATCACACTAGAAAAACTGCACCGATTGGTCTTGTTGGTAAGTTGCTTAAATTGACACAAGAAATAGGTTTTGATTAGATAATAATGTGTTAAATATCCAAAACTGTGACTGTCTTGGAGCTGCTCCCCAGAGCATGGACTACAATGACTGGAACTATCTGCTCAGTATTAGATGAACAATTATCCACTGCTAATTAAATCTCACCTCTTCTTTGAAAATGGAGAATTCGTGTTTTTCTCACCAAAAGACAGCATCATTGATCAATCCAAATCCACAACATGTCTAATGGTTTACATTTTCATCCTTATTTCCACAACAGAGGAAAATGTGATCTTCCTGCAGAGTCTGAAGAGCATCTGAAGGCAAAACATCTGTGTGGAGCTACATTTATCAAACTGAACATCTGCGCAGATACAGCACAAACTCTGACTATGATAAACTGGGGGTTGAAGTAGGGATCATGATATCACCACTGAGACCAACACTGGAACCCATATTCAGCCTGAACACAAGAAATACCTACAAAGATCTTCAACACTGTGATCTTAGCTATTTGTCATTCCTTCACTGAGAAGGTGTTCTGAAAAATAAATACTGAAGTGATTTATGTTTCAGTTAGTCAGAAATTTTGGAGCTTCCTGAGTCGCACTCCACTCTCCCATATCTTTCTGTCTACATGTGCTTTGTCTTAACAAAACACAACTTTGCAGTCCTCTCATCAGATCTTCTTTCTCAGCTACCTTTTCAAAGCATTTACCTTCTTTAAGTGATCACGGAGAAAGTCACAGGAATATTTTGTTACAGTTGTTGTCTGGGCAAAGAGACTTTGGCCTCTTTTTGCTTTCCTGGCTATTTAGAATGGAAGGGAACAGATTTATTTACAGTAAGTCATCCCAGTTGAATTAATACAATTAAAGGAGGAAAAATAAGTGTAGTGAGATAAATCATGATTGTTCTGTTGTTCTCATTTGTCAGTGTCAGTCACTTTCCTACTATCAATAAAAAGATGTTGCTTTATAGATCCCTCATGGAAAATTCATTTTCCTTGCTCCCGCTGAGGGAGGTCAGTCCACAGGGTCAACAGTGGAGCGCCGACTATGGAGGATATGGGGTCGTTTGTTGTTTGCTCATCATTCTGACAAATCCACTCTAGTAATTCAGTATCATTTTATAGTCACACCTGAACTAACACTTAATTTAGAACAGCCAGTTAATGAAACACATGCAGGCAGAGGGTGAAGATGCAACACTCACAAAGAAAGGGTCCAGTTAACCCAGAGGTTTGAACCAGCTCCTGAACAGCTCCTTGCAGTTCACTGGTTTAACACTATCAACATAATGCATGCATATTGATTTAGTAGTGATAGTGACCATTGTGTAATTACTAAAAGACTTAATCTTTCGTGGTTATGCTTGGGAAACTCAAAGGACTCCGTTAAACTTATGGAAAGATGATGGACTTCTGCTTTTTCCCTGTTAACAAAAGGTCATTCTGGTCATAATCCTGACTGCAGTTTCCCCAAAATTTGAAAAATGAAAAGGAAGATAGATGTGGAAGACTCCAGCTGATTCCTTTACATAGCTTTTCCTGATAAGTTATTGTCTAAATCAATGGATGGTGGCTTGGGCTGATGGTATTTGATAGCTAAATGCAGAAATTCTTAGCTGTCAGTTTTAACTCGTGTAAATAAAATGGCAAGCAAATAGTGTGCACTTAGGGATGCTAAAACAACAAGAAGGAGTTTGACGCCCACTGTTCAAACGCATTTTCCTCTGGACCGTGTAATCCAGGGAGCTATTTTCCTTTTCCATTAAGCCAGCATCTGTGTAAATGGTGTCTTCAAGGCTACTGGCTCCCGTGTTAACCTCCGACATGCTCTGCTTTTGTTTGCTTCTGCATGGTTGATGCGGTGACCCCGTGAACCCTGCAGTGATTGTCTCACACGGTTAAGTGCCTCCTGATTGTGGGCAGAGGTGAGTGTTGATAATGTCTGCCAGATTCACCTCCCGCGTAACAGGCAGGCGCACGTGAGCACGCACTTTAACACAAACACACAAGCAAAGCCAACGCACAAACTACTCTGTGCTCTCTGTCCTAACAGTAAACAGTTTAGATTCGTCGATGCTTGAGAATGCTTCCTGATGGCGGAGGAAGCCATGGCAGTGATGTTGAAACACGTCAAGTGTTTTCTGGTGTGTTTATTTTTCAGGCTGCACAAAGGAAACTCATTCTTCAGTGTGCTTGAATTTTATTTAAATGTTAAGTTACTGACCTGAATCTTCGCTTTGCCTTACTCTCCCCGCCCCCACACACTAATTCCAAGTTCTAAATATTGCACACCTGCATTTATGTTTATTTTTTAGATTATTCGAGTATGAGTCTTTGTGTGGCAGCAAAATAAAACCTACAGACAGATGCCTTAACACACTCACATACATCAGCTCCTTCACCCTTCTCCCTTCTCTCACCCCTGTAACCTCAGTCTCCATAGTGACTTAAGCTGTCAACAGATGGCCGATCCCACATGGTGAGTGTTGATTTAGTCAAAGATGTGAAAACAAACCCAGTTTCCCCTCTCCTCTTCTATTCTCTCACGTCTAATATCTTTTGAAGTTTATCTAAAACTACTTATGAATCTAAAACAGGGGAGACAAGGTCATGAAAGCCTACTGTGGCGCATCTTAGTCATAAAGCTCATGTGTGCTCTCTCAAATAACCCATATTTAAAATGTATTTGATTCATTTCTAGCATGTTTATCTGTGATGCTAAATGATGTTTTGTTGCTGGTTGTGACTGATGAATTGTGGTCAAAAATTGGGGTGTGCAGTTGACTGAGTTTCTTGCTTTGGTCTTCTGGACAGCTTGAAAGAAAGAGGGGAAGAGAAAACAGTCTGCAAAACACCAATACAGAAACACCAAATACAGAAAGAAGCTGTTGATGTGGAAAACACTGTCAGAAACAGATATGCTGCAAATAATGGTAATAATCTACGAGGGGAAATGTTTCCACAAAGCCTTAATAGCTGACAGAGATGGTTGGGGGCATACTTGGTGTTGTTTGTGACTTTTGAGGTGAATACTAACACAATCAAATAGAAAACGAACATGTTGTTCTTTTTCCATCATCCTCATGATGATCACTCTTGGTGCTTTTTTCCTTCTCTTTACTTTCCCCTCACAATAACTGATTTTTAGATTTTCTTGTGTTTTGTTTTTTATTGTCGTGACTCTCAGTAAAAAACAGATCTGGTCAGCTGAATCCTTTTTAATGCATTTTGTATATATGATCAATGTCACTAATGCACTGATGTTATTTGAAGAGACTTGAACTGGTCTTAGATTTTGTTGTTTTTTTTTCTTTAGCAAGTTTCACAAGCAAGTTTTCAATTTCTAACAAGGTCACTGCATGTTGGAGTAGATATCAGGTTGCAGAGAGCAGCAGAAGGGGAATTGTAATGAGACAAAAAAAAAATCATCATAAACTAGATCTCAGATACCTGGAAGTCGGCTACCTCAACTCCCACAGTTCCCCTTCTTTAGATCTCACATTCATAGCCTGGTTTGGTTTCAATCTGAATGTGAGTGTTGCTTTGGACATTTGTAATGGTACTGCTGTCTTTATATGACTAAAGAAACCAAACAACACATTATTCAAGTTTGCAGCCACCCTTTTTCAGTCTTCATGCCGCTGCTATTAAGCACGTGGCAAACAGTTATGATTTGTTTACACTGACCCGCTGCAGCCATGCATTTAACTTAATTAGCTGGGAACTCAGATTTCCTCTGGGGATTGCCAAAGCCATGGAAACTGCGTACCAATAGGAGGATTCAAGGTCAGTGCTGGCCACTATTTTAGGCACAATTTATCATCTGAGGCATTGCTATGCACTCTGGGGTTTAAGGGACCCAGATCTAATGGAAACTGGTTTGGTGGATCTGTTTATAGAAGATACTGAGTACAGGAACTAAGAAGGGGCAAGGGAATGGTCCATGTGTCCTTTTTGACATGAAACATTAGTGAGTGATTCAGTGGGTTTGAAAATGCATCTCCTTTGGCCTGCTTGGATCTTTCATACGATCTGCTAATATGTTATCTGCCTATTACTGCGGAGGTTCAACACTTTTTTATCAGGCATAACGCCACAGGCCTGTCAGAGTAACAAAAAACATTTTTCTACAACACCTTTTATATTCTTATGTGTTTATTTGAACTCGTTTAAAGATTGGCTCTAGACTGCATTCAGCTTACCACAGTCTCTATTTCAGCCATCCCAAAGTCTTTAGCTGTCACTTTCAGCTGTACTTTTAACAGCTATCCATCATGCTTGGCTTCCAACTCCATTTTATTGTTAACTAATGATTTCACTGTTAGTTCCTTATCTTAGTGTCAGGCAGAAAGAGAAGGCCCAAAATGCAGGACTCAAAGAGGCGGAAGAAATTCAAAATACACAGCTTTATTGCTGGGATGAAGCAGAACAGAAAAACACTAACTAAACTGGGAGTACCGAATAACTAGACAGGTTGGCAGGCTGGCAAACAAAACACACAGAGGGAGTGAGGGCAGAAGACATTAACGACGCGCCGCTGAACACTGGAGGACACGCACTATAAATACTGAGGCAGGAACAAGAGGGACCGAGGAACAGGTAGGAACACAGCCGGGAGAAATTACACTTAACGAGACAAGGGGAGCAAAGCTAGACACACAGACATAAGACAGGAACATGAACCTCCAAAGTAAAGCAGGAAACAAGACACGCTTTACAAGGACACGGACTCCACAGAGTGAGACAGACAAGACACTGAACTAAACCTGCAATAACAACGAAATACAACCCGAACATTAATCCTAATACAGAAACACACCAGAATAACAGAAACACAGATTCATAATAATAAAAATCAAAGCACCAGAGAGACATAAAGAACAATCCATCATTCAAAAATAAACCAAAACATAAGGAACTCAAAATGCTGGGTCGAACCGACCCAGAACCATGACACTTAGATAGTCTAGATAAAGACAATAGCTATCTAAAATAAACATAGTGGATAAAGTGTCACGGTCCTGGGTCGGGTCGACCCAGCATTTTGAGTTTCTTATGTTTTGGTTTATTTTTGCATTATGGATTGGTTATTCTCTGGTGATACTGTTTTGATTACAATTATATTCTGATTCTTTAGTTATCTGATGATGATGTTGATGACAATGATGATTATGTCTGGTTTAGGTTTTGTTATCTTGCCCTTATGTTTGGTTTAGGTTGCCTGTGCTTGGTCTTCTCTGCCCGTATGTCCCTCTGTTTGTCCATGACGTCATTATGCCTGTTTACGAGTCTGTCTCTGTCTGGCGTGTGCTTCCTGTCTTATTTTGTAGGTCTGTGTCCTTTGTCAGTGCGTTCAGCTTTGTGCTCTCCCTGTCTCGTCAGTGTAATCAACGTCAGCCGTGTCTCCCAGCTGTTTCCTCTTTGCTCCGTTCACCTCTTGTATTTAGTGTCTGTGTCTTCCCCTACTCGGTGTCGCATCATTAACGGCTGTTCACCCTCACTTGCTGCATGTTTAGGATTTCCAGTCCTCCTGCATCTCTGTTTAGAGTTTTGTTTGCTTTTGTGAGTTTTATTTTATCTTGATGTTCTGCTCCAGCAATAAAGCTGCATTTTCTGTCTAAACCTCGTGTCCTGAGAATCCTGCATTTTGGGTCCACCACTCCTGCCTGCCTGCCACACAGCCGACCATGACATAAAGTATGTTTATCTGGTGTTTTTGTTTGTTTATCTACTCTTATCTCATAATTTCAACTGTTAGTCATATTTTTAGAAAACTTTTCAACTATTACTTCACTTTTTGCTTAATTGTTAAAGATGTGCTTCTCTTCCACATCCACCTACTGGACAGGATACTGGCAGCTCAGTTTGAGAATGACTATATAACAGGGGAAACTGATTGTTGTTTCTGTCATGAAAGTGGATAACACATTTTTGTGGCATGCTGAAGATAATCAATAAGTAATCTAGCTTTAAGTGTGGTCTGTGGGTGGACAATCCATTAAGCCTGAATCTGACAAGAAATGTTGACCGTATGTGAATGTGGAAAACTTTCACAGTTGGGGGTTCACTGACTAATGCACAATCAGATTCAGCTCAGACGTGCGTGTGTGGCCAACAGTAGTTGCTGTGGGAGTTCATGCATTCTGCATTATAGCTGTAGTATTGGATTTCATTGCAACAATTTAATTGCCTGTTTCTGGATACAACAACTCAGAGAGATATTGAGTTATACCAGTACTACTGGGTAGCCTGAGGTCCAGAAACACATAAAAGCAGGAACAGCCAAGGTAGAAAAACTTGGAATGAGACACACACACACACTTATACACACAAAGGCACACAGAGTTTCTCAGTTTCCCTTGAAGACCCCCCTGGACCATCTGCTCTTCTATTCAGTAGGGTGTTCAACCATGGGCTCGGCACCGAAGGTCACAGTGTGTGCATGTGTGTGGGTAGACAATGATCCAGCTGGATAACCCCCAAACACACTTCAAACCCAGTTTGTTGTGACCTTACACCTCAAACAGACCATCAGTATCTTTCAAGATGGGTGTTAAGTGCACATAAAGGTGAGAGAAGAGGTTGGGATTTGTGCGTATATGTGAGTTAGTATATATAAGTTTGTAGCTTTTGTGGGGCTATTCAAATATCTATTGATCACATTTTTTTTTACACAGGAGGATTAAGTACTTAAACGCAGGAGAGACGAGCACCAGATCAATATAAACAGTCCTACGCTAGGGCTGTTCACAGCTGCTCATCTCCCTCGAGTAATTGTAGTCTTTATTGGCATTGATTTGTAGAAGAAAAATCACTATGGGTGGCTCAGCTTAAAACACTTAAGATTTTCTGTGTGCATGTACGTGTGCATCCGTGCATGCGTGCATTCTTTCATGGCTCAGTAATGGACAATTGTACCGTTACCAGAGATAAAGGTCTTAAAGACTAAACACAACAAAATCTTTTGACATGCGTCATCTGCGACACATCAACCGAATTGTGTCTGTATTGTCAGTACAAAGAGAGAGGCAGGAAATTCTTTTCAAAACTCATATTCATTGCACATGAAATGCTGTCGGATGTATGTTGTCAAGTTTTCTTCAGAAGCCTGAATCAAATATTTTTTTTCTTATCTCATTTGGTATCGAGTAGCACACTTAGTATGCACATCTGTGTTTCCCCCAGCATCTAGATCCATTCTTTTCATTTGACCCGAAGACTTTGGAGTTGGGTGACGCCGCACAAATAAAACCCTCCTCTTTGTGTTCTCGCAATGTTTTACAAGTTTAACGTCTTTCATGATTCTTGATGATTGAAATGATTGGGTTTGCATTTGGAGGTGTCAACAGTGTTTTTATGAATGTCTTGCTTGTTTTTGGCTCTACGGAGAGCTTTTTTGATGATACACTGAGTGACCATTGTGGACAAAACAGCAGGGAATTTCCAAGGGCATACAGTACATCTAGAGATTAGACACTGGATATGATGTAACTATGAAAGATTACTCAGCACTTACTTTGACATGAAATAACTGATGTCTTTTTACCACCATCTGATCATGACTGAAAAATTGTTAAAAAAATCAATTTGATATGAAGGTTTCAATTGCAATCACTGTCAGTATGTATTTAGACGCAACATTTACCTTAGCTCATGCTACTTACTTAATGTCACCTGGATGTGCTTGTCAGATGTGCTAGACTAAGAAAAGCACATGCACTGTCCCAGCACATGCACTCAAGCATTGTAGTGGTAGCATCATCCTCTGGGGCTGGTATGTTGTACAAAGTTGATGGACTATTAAAGATGTGAGAACTACCTCCAAATTCTTCATCTTCGCCTCAGATCAACAGCTAGATGGCTGAATTTTAGACACAACTGGGTCCTCAGGAAAGAGAGTGATCCCAAACACACATCAAAACAGGTTTTGGAATTTTTATTTTAAAATGAATTAAAGATGTATGCTGTACACTCACTCCATATATGGCAAGGATGATTCAAACCTATGACCTGAAAGACAGATGCATTGAATTCCATCACTGCAATAATGTGATGAATATTTCTCACTTTGTAAGAGATGGTCTGACTAGACTTTTATATACGATGCAACAAAGTCAGCTCTGTTACAACTTGGAATGTCAGCCACAAGCTATCAACTACACAGTGAGCACATTATATGTGGCTGCCGTTTTAGTGTATACAAATTTAATGCGTTTTTTTTGTCTCAGACAAATGTTAGGATTCTAGTTATCTCCCTTTCTTTTCATGCAGCCCTGAATATACTGACATGACGGCTGGATTTCTGAATTGATTACTTGTTAAAGTGCATGTATTCATTTGTCCTGTGATGCATTAGATAAATCATCCACATAGTTTACATTATACTATTCCTGCTGAAAGCATAACAAGATTTATAACAGACTTTTATTAAAATTATCTGGCACATTAGTGTGGGAACGCTTGAATGGAGCATCAGCTTAAAGATGGATATTAAATTTTAAACCTCCACAGGATGCTCTGTGAATTTTAGCGAATAATTTGATAAAATGGTAAACTCGCACATAAGTTGTCACTTTGTGTTAAATATGTGGACATCATTTCCCTTGAATATGTCCACATCTATATAATAAAAAATATTGTAATGTGCATCATATTATAGCTCCAGAGGTTAGGATGGAATTGCTTTTATGTAGCACAGGGATCAAGATGAAACCTTTTACCAACCTGTGCCATGGTTTTAGAGAAAAGCGACGTGGGGACTTTGATCTGTCACATCACATTTAGTGTAAGGATTTATAGCTCTCTTCCATCTGGGAACCATCTTCTTTAGACTTCAACGGCCAAGTAAAGCACTCTTCTTGTTATCCTTTTGTCCAGAAAGAAGGAGGAGGAGGAGAGTCCTGTCATGTCTTCACAGACGGGTCATAAATTGGCAATACTGAGAGGAGGGAACTCATAATACTAGTTAATGGGTCTGCAGTAAAAAGCTGAGTGGCTGAAATGATCAGAGTGTTCTTTTGGTCTCAACTGAAATTCAGCGCTATATTGAATAAAATCTTTATTGTAGCAGATATAATGTCAGTATAAAATGTAAATGATAAAAAGTCAGAAGCCTTTATTACAGAAGGCTACTTTGAAGTTAAATTTTAAAACCTGTTATTATGTAACCAGTTATGCCAAATTCAACACATGTGGCCTCTGGTCAAAGCATCAGATGATTATTTTACTGAAAAGAAATTCCATCGTATCTGTATTTTATGGCAAAAAAAACAAAAAAGAAGAAACCCATCATTGTTATGGCCTTAGCAGGGCCTCCTCCTGAAGTTGCTGTTGTGTGGGTGTGGCCTGCCAGCTCTCCTGCCTTAGGTGCCATCTTTTTGTTACAGCTGACTACTTAAAGCCAGAGAAAGCTGAGCTCTAGTGTTAGAGAGCCTTGTTGGTGTGCAGCTAGTGAGCTGTGTGGTTGGTGATTGTTTACTCCTGGAGAGGAGTGTGTTTGGTGACTTATCCTTTTTTACTATTTTTCAGTTTACTGACCAATGCCTGAGTTTTGTTGTTTACTTTCTTTACATGGTGATAGCAGCTTGTCCGTCTCTTTTAGCTCACTTGTTAATAGAACGGAATAATGGAAATCAAATGGAACATCCATGACACGCAGCTCATAGAAGAAACCCACACAATTCCTAGACTGAGCAGTGAACTGGGAAATATTTGTTTGTTCCTCAGTTCTACAAAACTGTATTCAGTCTAATTTCACTCTTACACAGCTCACATGCATTTAAAAAAGCATGCATGTAAAATGGCTCAACACATACATTTATGCTTTATGAGGTAATAAAGCAGGAAATTGGTGATTTAGGTGTTGAGATTAGGTTGATGTCCAATTAGGAGTAGACACTTCTCAAGTGCATAAAATTTATTGCATGAAATTTAGTCCGCCCTTTAAACTTAAGTTGGGAATAAAGCTACTGGAGGGGTCCGAGTTCAAGATGCTAAGATTTGTGAGTGTCAAGGATTGACAGGACTAGCAATGAGCATTTCAGAGAGACCGCTTTAGTTGGACACTTTGGCAACTTATTAAGTGGGATGAAAATTAGTTGCTTCAGATATTTGTGGTGGAGCGGTATTATCTATTCTGAAAGAAAGATGCTGAAGATGCAGAAAGAAGAAAGGAAGGACAAACAAGAAGTTTGTGGATGTGGTGAGAAAAGACATGCAAAGGGTGATCGAGAACACAATGATGTGGAAAAAGATCTTCTGGTGTGGTGACAACTTAACAGTAGCAGCAAAAAGAAGCCAAAAAGTCAGCAATATTTTTATTTCAAATTTGAAACTAATGAAAAGGCTTCTGTTCTCCACACAGCCTACATGCAACTAAAAACATGATTTTTTTTTTCCTTCTCTTCTCTCTTCGTCTCCCTCTATGGATTTCCTTCTCAATTTCCATATCAAAACTTTTTGTAAAGGATTTTTGGCTAGTTTTGTGTTAGCATGCTGTCTGTAAAGATGCTTGCAAAGAGCCAGACTCGTGTTAGCAGTATAATCTGTCCTTGATGCAGTTTGCATTTCACCATCACGCTCTTCTCCTTTTCTACTGAAAAATCTAACACTCCACTGTTATACTCCACCAAGCATATGAACTGAAATTAGTTGACTGTAGTGCAAGTGTGCATGAAGACAAAAGCAGTAGTGACATAACGTGTTATTTTTGAAACACCCAATCAGTGTGAAAAATATATTTTTTATTTTAAAACAATGACTAGTTACACCCAACCCTGTTTTTTATACCCTTGGCAGAAGTTAAAGAATTTGTACTGATAAGAGCAAAATACAACAAAAAGCAATTAGTTAGGTACAAATCATGTTCAACATACAGCTACAGAAACACTCATTAAAGTAGTTCATGGAGTTGCTAATACAGCTAAAAGCCATATCTCCAATAATTAGTTCAATGCTCTGTCTGAAGCTATTATTACGGCTAAACTGTATCCAGATTATCTTCTTGACATTTGTTGTAAAATAATGAATTATTTTAAATGCTGATAAATGATCTTCCTATTTTTGGTCACATGAATATTTTTGGTTTAGTGCTTAACCCACTGTGGGTATTTCTCTGAATCCTTCAGTGTGTAAGTGTATGTGGATAACCAGTTTGGCAGACCTGACTGTGCTGACTTTAATCTTTCTCGCTCTTGAAAATGTTGAAGGGACAGCTGCTGAGTTCTCTTAGATCCTATCAGTGTCTGGCTTTTCAATGCTGGTGTGAAGGACCAGCTCTAATGCCTTGAAAACAAGCCTGTATGGTCTGAAGACAGACAGAAAAAATGACTAGTAACATTAGAAGAGGTAAAGAAGGTGACAAAAAACACTTGAAGCTATGGAGAGGTGGAGAGTGCGGACAAGGAAAATTGCCAAAATGGGGGAAAGAGGAAAACTGAGAAGTGAAACAGCTTTGGATCAAACAGGCAACAATAAGAACAAATGACTCGGTGCCCAGAATATTTCATGTCGTATTATCTGTTTCATCTGGAAGTGTGATGTTTGAAACAAATTACAGCTAAAAGTTTTTACACACCTTACGACAGCTGATACCCCTGGCATATTAAATCAGTCACTTAAATTGCCATTAAACCTGTTTGGTACAGGCTTGAATTAAAATATAAAAGTGTATGGGTGTGCCTATTCAATTTACATATACCTTTTATACCTCGTTTAACTTTTACATTTGTACAGCTTTTATACAAATGTGTAATTCCTCCTGCATCTAAACCTAAGATCCATTTAACACCAGCATGTGTTAAATGGAATCTAACACATGCCCCAAAACCCAAGTTTTTATAACAAGCTAATACTTAAAATTGTACATTTTTTCAGTTCAAATAATTTTATTCAGTTAGTAATGTCCTGCTTAAAAGAAACAAAAAACTAAACTGCAACAACACAAATGTCACAATAGTTAAGTTCGTCTTCTGTATACAATCCAGGATTTACAGTCTTGTTACTGTAGATGGAATTATTTCTGAAAACATGCCAGTATTTGACTGGGTGGGGAAAATGTTTGTTTAGATGTGTTATTTATGTTTTGTGTACAAGAATACTGAACCAGACCTCATAGGCCTCAGTAACACAAGCCTGGAGATTGGTTGCCAGATGGTCTCTAACCAAACATGATGGAGAATTGAGCTTTTGAGTGGTTCCTGGAGGTTGCAGGTAGTTACTGTGAAACTGATTGCTAAAGCCCCCATTCACACAGCCACAGAGACCAGTCAGTGACCGCCGGCAATAACCAGTCTGCAGTGTGCATTCCATGACCGGTTGGTCATTGGTAGCTGGAGGTTGCTGGCACATGTGCCACAAAGTGGTATACAGTCCTGCATAAACAATCTTGAGATTACTTTGATCTCTAGCACGCTGGCGAGCTCACTGGTAGATGTTCAAACAAATTGATAGCAGCATTAAGGCACAACTTTTACTTTGAAGGCAGTAAATGGCATTTTTTATACAAATAAGTGTTTTCCATGGAAAGTCCAGACAACCACAGCAATCTGCTAGTGACCAAAGTGATCACAACACTCTTTTTGCATCCAGTTTTTATCTAATGAGAGTCATCCACATCTGGTCGGGATTAAACAGAGTGACCAGAGGGTCCCAAGGAGTCGCTGACTGGTCTCCAGACCTGTTTGTTTGAGACATTAATCTTGCAGTTTAGTTGTTTTTAGTCCCATTGCCACAGGTGTATATGATCAAGAACTGAGCCACGTGGACTGCCTTTACATATGTTTGTGAAAGAACACAAAGACCTCCCTGACTTCAGCCAGGACCTTCATGCCATGGGTTTCCATGGCAAACCAGTTCCCGCAGGTGTAACTTGTAGTTGGCCCAGTACTTTTGTCCATACAGTGCATCAGGCAGAATCAGAGGTCATCTTTTAAGTGCCAGTACAAGGAATAGTCTGATGTTACACAGATGAGTGAAATACAACCACATGGACCACAGGAAAGTCAATGGGATTTAGTGTGTACAGAAGTCATGTGGGGGTTTGTTAATATTCACCCATGGCAACAGTCTTAACCTAATTTTACCCAGTCAAACAAACATAGCAATGTAACCATATCAACCATTTGTTTGGCAAGCGGTTTGGAATAAAACACCTGTCCAGAAACAAGCTCCCTCTGTTAAACACAGGATTTGTTTGGCTGTGGTAGCACAAACACTGTCAGCTATTGTAGCTTTAATGATTGTAAAAGGAAAGAGTACTGCCTGTCTCCCACCTGTGAGAGCGCGAGGTCTTGCCAAACCAGGAGCTCTGACCAATCTGCTAAGGTCATGACCTCAGCCTTGTTCCAGTCCCAACGAAGATCTCATCCCTGCCTGGACTTGGCTCTGCCCTCGTTCCACATCATTGCTCTGCTCGTATGTGTGACGAATAAAGGATGCTGAGAAGCCAGCGCTAAAAAAAGTGTCTGTGCAGTGTCTGTGTGTGGGGTATTTAAATTCAAGTGTGTGTGTGTTTGTGTGTGTGTGTGTGTGTGCCAAAGCCAACACATTTGTTCCTGACATGCCAGGCACACATCCCATTAAGCCTCCGCAGCCCATATGTAATTTACATCACAAAGACAGCATCCTTTCCAATTTGACGGTGCTGGATTTGAAATGTTTCAGAGAAGAACAAACTGCAGATTGAGCAGACTCAACAAAATGCTGCTGTGTGCTGAGTTGTTACTATCAAAGCTGGGGCTGGGAGACATGTGCAAGCCAATTCAGCTTTAATTTGCCAAGTCTAAAAAGCTCAGCAGAGGAAAATGCTCTTTAAGACTCTGCCATGTCTGATGTTTTCAATTTATCCCCCTTATTTTGCCCAAGTCCTTTTGGCCTCCTTCAGCATTAGCTTGAGACAAACTGAAGGAAAATAAACTTGTCATTCTGAAACTGTCCCCTCAATCAAAAAACATCAAGGGATTGTTGAGAAAGGACGGACAAACAGCTGCTCCTATTAGTCTTTTTCGAGCAAGACTCAGAGGGGATGTCATAAAAACACCATAACTACCAGTTAAAGGTCAGTAAAAAAAAAGAGAGAGAGAATGGCCAAGTCTTTGTATTTCTTATGTCCGTTCTCCTTCATGCATCTGCTCTCAACTGTAATTTTTTTATTTCCGAAAAAATACAAATGCCAGCAGCTCCTAATTCAATTTGTATTATGTTTCTTTAACTTAAATTCATATTACCTTCTTTAGTATTCCTGGAAACTGATTTTTCTTTTTTTCAGAATTTTCTGTTTTCAATCAGCATTCAAATCTTCATTTGTTGACTTTCTGACTGTTTTTCTTGTGAAGAGCTGTTTGTCAGAGGTCAATGCCTTCTCATACTACTCGCCAAAAGTTTCTTAAACTGAAACTTTTTTCTTTCTCTGTTGTTTTGTCCAAAACCAAATTGTCCTAAATGACAAATATGATCGACAAATATAATAACTTTTGTTTCTTGGCTGCTCTGGATGCTTAGCCTGGCTGTGAAGTTACAGCACAACAAACCCTTCATCACATTGTCCCAGGAATGTGCATGTATTCATTTGATGAAGCAGAAAATGCATAAAAGTTTCTGCTGGAAGTGCAGCTGCTAGAACTCACACCAAAGAAACATAGCCTGGCTATGTTGAACTTCCTTTTTAGTACACCCCTTATGTTGTACAAAGTCAGCCTACCCAGGATATCTTATCCACCTTCACTTACCCTAACATCGGCACTCACGCTGAGCAGTCACATGAAGACGGCTATCATCAAATGATGATTAAAACAAGCAAAAAACACTATACATAATTGGAGGATGTTGAATACATAATATGTTCTGAAAGCTAGTAAACTAATAATGGATCTGCAGCTGTTACAGACAGATTAAAGTAAAATTTTCAAAATACAGTATAAATGTGTGTGCACTTTATACAGTATGGGAAATATTGCTGAAAAAGTATTACTATATTAATAAAGCTTATTTCTAAGAGTTATTATTGGAGAATCTGACAGGTTACAATGAAGTAATAATGGATGTGCATGATATAGTTTTAGCATAGCAGAATTCAACCATAGGCTACAAGCCTGGAAAATTGATATTAGACTTAGAAGTACATATATAGCTTTCCTCTTTTAGGATCAAGCGTTAACGTGTATAGGACAAGCAGTTTTAAATTGTTTTAAAACTGCTTTCAGCCAACAGGAAAAACATTTAAAGGGATGATTTAAAGGATGCTATTAAAATGTGCGCACCACTGTCCAAAGGATCTTCCAGGAACACTGGTACTAGTTTATTGAGAACTTATAGGTCCATAGGTGATGATTTTGCACCTGTTGATCTCTAATTTCAAATGTAACCTGCCCTGGAACAATTTAGGTCTCCAGCATAAACCACCATGGTGTTGAACCTCAGTAAGATGTGAATCACCTTAGTAAAAGCCCAACGATAACGCTGAAGGTATGTGGATAAGCCCATATCCTGCTTCGAAGCACAGGCCTCTGCTTTCGCCTTAATCCTGATCGATGGCCAAGACTCTAGGTTTCATTATTTCTTTTGGTAGCCATTTTCACACATGAACTCTGGACAAGCTCAGGAGAGTCAGATCAGGACCAGATCAGCACTTACGTATTGCACAAAATGTAACACAGTCAAGAAATAGCCTCTCTAGCTCACTATCTTGAGCTACAAAGCAGCATTATGTGAGGGTAACTTACATGTCAACAGTAGCTGGTTTGCATGCTAACTTCTCCAAAGCATGTCTTTGACATAACATGATGTACTTTACATTCTCTTTTAAGTATTAAGTACCTTTTTAACAACATTTTTAAACAATCATTTTGTGTCTTTATGAATTCACTGATATTTATTCAAAATGTGTTTTGTTCTTTTTCTATCCTGTTCTACAAGGAGACGTCTGACCATTCAAAAGGCATACTCACTCAGAACAGAACTCCACTTATGTGGTTTGACCACACGTCTGTGGTCACCAAGCGTTCACGGCACATCCCACCCAATTAGGGTACGAGTCGTGATGGCCGTCCCTTATATGGCCTCCTGCTCTTGGCATTTCTCTGAGAAAAGGAGCAGACAATTGCATAGTGTTAAAAAAACACACAGTCTCACACACTTGAATGTGGCACCAAAGGGCACAAGCACTCCAGCCCGCCCTCTCTTTTCTCTGCATCCCATAATATATACAGTAAACACATGTCCGGCCCCATACGGGAGCTGAAACTATAGCAACAGGGTCACATACAAACCATGCTCTTGACAAATATATGAAAGAGGAGATGGATTGAATGTGTTTGTCAAGCAGGAAACGGGGAGTGAGAAGGAGGAGGACACAGGAGGGGCAGCCATTTTTTGCCTTTGTTTGGGAAAGCATCTATTGAGTGGCATTTGGTGTCATGCCAGATTCTCTCCTCCACAGATGGGCACAAAGTAAACTGGATTAGTCATTGAGAGGGCTTTCTCCCATAAATGACAACCAAGGAGAGCTGAAAACTTCAAACGCATTCAGGACGTGTCTACCTAAAAACCAGTCGTTTATTCAAATGGAAATGCCTTTATCATCACTCTCTGCAGGCATCCATAGCTTTCTGACTGTATGTGCTGTATGTTGTACATCTGAATAGATGAAGGATTAAAATGGTCAAGAGGGGAAGTGAACAGGGAGATTTCTCGACCTTTTGTTCAGCCAAGTCCTTCTTGGTCCTTAATCATTGTTTTACTTGATCTTCTAGACTTGCGCTGTCTGAGAGCGCAGAAAGTGCTGCGCTACTTTAGCATGCTGCTTTAAACTGTTGTTCAGTCTTAGCTGCAACAATCTGTCTGATTTGTAAATAAGAGTAGTGACTATTACACAATGAGAAAATCATGTTATAACCTTGAAATGCTTAAAACTCAAACTTACATTTCAAATATCTAATTTTTCTTATGTATCCCTGAGAAAATACCGTTTCGTATGATCAAAAACTTAACTGTGCTTTGTTTTCAGAGTGATTTTAGTTCTAGTCTCTGCTTTTTGCAAGTACTTAATAATAAATCCAAAATTTAAATCTCTAAATCAAAATCTGTGCTTAAGTTTTATACATATACGTCAGCCGAGAAATGTTTTCATATATTCCCCAATGGCGTAGCATGTAACAATGCATTTAACCTGTACATTACACAATTTTTTACCCTTCGACTTCCTTTGCACAAAGTCTGTGTGGTGTCTGATTGTGCACATGTGAGAATATGTCAAGTAACTGTCCAGTTAACTCAGCACCCGTTTTCTCTTCCCAGTCTCTGGCCCACTCTAACCATACAGCTCCTTCTCTGTAACCAAATGTGGAATTTCCAGAAATGAAATTCATCTGAAGCTGACCAGCTCCTGTTCTGCACTATGTGTGGGAAAGTTTAACTTTGGACGCTGTCCCATCCTGATTCATCTGATGATGCCCAGAGTACATGTATGTAAATGGTTTCTGAGTTTCTTAGCAATACCTTGCTATCTAGATAAATGAATTTCTCTCGTCAATATACAACACTAAACATGATCATTAATAAAATATTGTACATCTGAGGCTGACAGGGATGTTATTAGTCTTTATCTTGGTTTAAATTCAAAATCAATCCTATCTGAGCCATTTAAGTGCAATAAATTTCTATTTTTATGTCGTCTAAGTGAGGGGACAACTTTACAACAACAAGGTAAATGTCTCTGAACGTCCCCAAACATTTGTATGACAGAAATTATTACAACCACTCAGAGCAATTCTATTTTGCACCAGGTAGCTGTTATCTCAGGTACACTTGTGGCCTATTAAGATACCTTCCCATGTGTTTTTGAGCCATCTCCCTTCAACTATATCAGCCAACCTCTTTACCTTCTACCTTTTAGCAACTTTTAGCTACACCTACAATAATCCCGCCACAGTTTCTTCAGAAATTGCATAGTCTAATTGCTTTTAATCTTTTTGCTTTATGGAAAGACAAGAGCTTTGTGATAAAATGCATAAACACAGTCAGCCAGGCTTGCTATCATTATCACTATCCCTAACACTATCATTTATGCTTTTATTTCCACGTGTTTAGATTATTTTAATACAAATTATTACAAATTTTACTTTTATCTAGCAAGTGACATGCTTTAGGTTTGAGTAGTTTTCCACCCATATACATAGTTCCACTTCATTTCTGTGCTGTCATAAGTCCCATAGTTCAGCTGTCTGCAATGTTGTGCGCTAATCCGCTGTTTTATTAAAGGATTATTTCAGCCGCTTGTAAGAATATTTGTATCACTGATTAATGAAAACGTCATCTTGTTTAATCAGTCCTCAGCAAGAGGTGTGTGTGTGCCTGTGTCTGTGTGTGTATGTGCGTGTTTGTTCCTCCTAAGGAGCCAGCTGCTGAAGCTCAAGGCAGAAATGTGCTAACTGATCCAAGAACCCCCTCCCCAAAAAAATCACACCCATCCCCCCCCCTTCCCGCCTCTAGCCCCCAAACACCTTAAACCTCCATTTTATCCTGTTTACAGAGCCCACAGTTTCACGCCACCAGCATAAACACGCACACGGGACACACACGTACAAATCCAGTATACATAAAAGTTTTTAAAAAATACAAATCTGATCCAAAGTCACGATCCTGTAAATCAGAATATACTGTAAGCTAACTACAAATAGTCTTTACTCAACGCTCCCTTTTTATCCAGCAGCTGATATTATATTTATGCTCTTGAGAATCTTTCCCCATGTTGATGAATGTGTGTTTACGTGGCACATTTTGAGCGCTCATAGCGCCGCAGCTGTGATTGTGATCTACTGTTTATCTAAGTCTATTGGAGGAAAACCTTTCATCTGCGCTGCCACAATAAAATCAAACTCAGCACTAGACTCAAACTGCTGGACAAACACAATAAACTCTCGACCACAAAGGAATCTCCTAACATAGATCCTAACAGGAAAGTCGGGATCTGCCGTCACACTGGAGATTAGTGCAAAGATTAGTCTGTGTTTATTTAGCTTCATTTTTACATGGAAAGGCATGAAAGACATTAATAACATATTTGCATGAGTCTGCTTTAAGTGCTATGACACACCTGGTGATGATAGATGATTAATTTTTCCCTCTGAACCACTTTAAAGTCTGGTGCTAAAATAGGACGATATATGTATATTATTCTCTGTGGTTCTACTTTTATTCCTAATAAGATTTTAATTACTGTTTATTTTTTTCTTCTAAGACTGTGTTATCCTGCAAATCCACTACAAACCACAAATGGAAGTACGGCAGGAAACCAGTAAGCTTTGACAGAGAGCAAAAAGATATTTTGATGTTTTTCTGCTCTTGCTAAAAACCCCATTGGCTCTTAAATAACCACATCCTCCCATCCTGGCAGAGTTTTACAATCGCATTTACAGTGCAAAAGGAAAAGTTTATTGCACCTAATAATCTTTATTTGGACCTGTTCAAATAGGACGGGCTCGCATGTATGGCATGTGTGGGCCTGATGGAGACCATCCACCAAGACCAAATACTCATCTGCTCCCCGTCACATCCCTCATCGTGGCAGCCATTCAGGCAAGCTCGTCTATCAGAACAAAGACCTTGCAGCTCTACCTCTTGTAACCCTATACAGGGACATGAAACGTTGACCTTTGATCCCACGTGTGATACAAGTGACAGTGTTGTCCCACAGGTCAGCAGTAAACGTGCCAATCGCATTCCCAGTCTCCTCTGCAGCAGCACTCCTGTGGCATGTTAGCACTCGAGCGGCTAAAACACTTCTGTCATTTGTTTTTGTGACTCACTAAATACAAGTCTCTGTGTTGTGATGAAAGTATTAACAGGATTTAGTTTGTGGGGGGGCGGGGTGTAACTAAGCTAACTTGTAAATGTTAATGATAGCCAGAAACATAATATATTTATTATTCTTAATACTATGCTACAAAAAAAATGCTACTGCATCCTCAAATCGGCAGTTTTAGAAATTTAAGATAGTTAAAGAGGTGGAGCACATAACAACACTGAGCTTCAAAGATTGATCAAATCAAACGATTTGGGTTGAGACAGAACAAATAAATAAACAAATTCAGCAAATAATGTGTTACTCATAAGTTTTTGTAAACATATAATTTTTTTTTCACACTGTGCAAGTTTTTACACATGTAATGTAAAAGTATTAGTGGCCACTAATTTCTTCTTTGTCTATATTTTCCTATATTTGTTCATGTTTTATTCTCACAAAAATCATACATTCTCTAAATGCATTAAAAAATCTATCAACATTGCTCTTGGTCAGTTGTTTTTCCCCAGACGTTACAACTTTGCAGCCTTTTTGCAAAATGTGATAATAAAAGCAAGTCTCATTTTTCTCCTTAATATATAACAGCCCACGTATCCACTGCTGCTTTATCCCTGAATAGAAACTATTTATTAGCAAGAAGGCACAAAAACCAAACAGACATAGTTAGAGCTAACTCTCCTATGTTAACTCCAACCAGGCAACTCAACGCTCTGTTTTGTTCCATATCAAGATTAACAGGTGGAAGATTCGTATGCATTATATTATACTTGTTAATATTATGTGGTTTGTAAATGAGTTAAAATAAGCGACCGTGTCACTGTTTCTGAAGGATTTTTGCTAATGATCAGGATGTTTTTAATGCTGTTGGAACAAAAATAAAAAACTATTCATCTTAGAAAAACTTTTATAGCCTAATTATAAAATAGCTTTAGTAATTGTGTGATTAAGGCAGAGCATCCATATAAATAATAAAACAGGCATCTCTCTCTCTATGACTGAAAGCTTGTAACTGAATTTTGTGTCACTTGGGTCATAAAACAATAAAAGAAATGTGTTGTTTGTGCTTTCAAAGATAAGTAAATTCCTCTGAGGTAATTATATGTTTGTCTCTTCACAGCTCGGTTTCATCTCCCTGCTGGTAACGGCAGTTGTATAGAGTGACTCTGTAAACACTCTCTCAGGTTTATAGCTTCCAGCAGGCCGCAGTCCTGCGAGCACTTTCTCAGCCGGCCGCAGTGGTAAAGGCCTGTAAACTGCGGGGGAGAGATTTCAGGGTATGAATTGACAGGCAGTCTGTAGCTGTGCATGGTTTTATTACCGCTAATGGTGGTCGAAGACTGCACATGAGGGCGGGTGGGAGTTTTTGAACCATGTCCAACTCGTCTGACAGAAAAGGTGTTACGTTCTGGCATGAAGGCCAGTTTCAGTTTACCTGCTCCTGGATTCAATACAGGAAAGGAGACAAAAACATGTATAATCACATGGATGCTTACACACATACAGACACACGTAACGCACAGACTAACTTCATAGCATCTGCACCCCTATTACATGCTACATACATGCTACACTCGTAGCCGATTTCCTCCAGATGAAGCTGGAAACCCTCCATCAGATCATCAAAGTTTTTCAGAAACATGTGTCTGAGCTTTATTTGCTCACTTTGCTGCAGGATTCCTGCCACTAGGGTTGTTAATGTGTTTCACCTATGAGTATGTAATTAAAAAAGTAAGCTATTCTGAAAAAAATGATATGGATTATATTTTTACCCCAAAAGTTTAAAAATAAATAAATGAAGAGGAGAAAAATTCACGTGAAGAAAGAAACTGGCACGGTTAACTTTGATCATCAAAAAATGAAAAATATTCAAATCTACTGAAAGCTTCTTATCTATGATATTGATCTAGTGCTTTGTATTATTGTAAGATGAAACTCATTCCAGTTACTGATGACTGTGTTGGTTTAGCATTTCCATAAACAACATGCTGATTGCAGTTCGTTCCCAGAATCAAACCCAAATCTTTGATCAACATCTGTAAATTCTGAGAAAGCGTTCAAGAAACTCCTCGGTGAGAAGGAGCAGATCTTGACCCACTCGTGCACACTGCAGTCATAATTTATCACCCAATGATTTAGTGAATAAAACAACCAAAAGAACATTTGTTTCTTGGCGATATATGTGGTCGTTTTTTTGTAGTTGATGATGATAATCTACTTACAATAGAATTTCCTATCCTTGACTACATTTTAATTAAAAACAGCAAAAGACTCACAGAAGTTCATCACTTAATGGATCTACAATTTTTCTTAAACCAGGTTTTCCTCTGTCCTAACAACTGTACAAACATGAAGTCAGCTAATGGTTTCTTCATGGAGAAAACAATGAAAGTCCCAATAAAGACATGAAGCAGACGTCATGGACAGGAGCCCAGCCAGATGACAGGGAGTCAGCAAGAGGGAAAAGGAGAAAGAACGACAGCCAAAGTGATGCATGGAGAAAAAAAGGCGGAGAGGGTGCAGCCTGTATACCAGCAAACAAATACACAACAGGCAGCTGACATATAAAACAATATTAGTCCAAATGCAGAGAGAGCTGCTTCCAGCAATAATCTGCAGTGACTGGTGAGAAATGCTTGAACTCTGTATGCATGTGTGTGGCAGATGGCAAGTAAAGGTGAAGAGAATACACTGAAAAATGGAAGAGGGGGAAGGAAAAGTACAACAAAGAAGATTAAATAGACACAATGAAGCAATGAAAGCGAGAAAGGCGGAAAAAAATAGGCAAAATTAGTGAAGAGGCGAAGAGAATAGCCCTCAGACTTTCTCCTTGACTCGCAGCCAAACGCATTTACAATCGAGGAAGTTTCTACTGACTGGCTGCCGCTCCCTCCTTCTCCTGCCCTGGCTTCCCATCCCTCTCCTCTCACGCTGGGACCCCCCCCCCTTCCCCCCTCCCTCTATAGAAAGTGGGACTCCGTCTCCCTGCTCACTTTCTCTCGCCCGTCTGAAGATTTAACACAGCGCAGAGCGAAGCTGGCGGCCACAGTCGTGCCCTGGATTGTAACAGAGAAAGAGCGCAAGCCCTCCTGCAGCCTGCAAGCCCACCACCATGGACGTCAAACTGATGGCACTGCTGGCTCTGCTGGCCGTGGCCACACATGTTCCGACCTCCAACGGTGAGTCCAGAGGGACAGCAGCCCCTTTAATTTAAACGCTTCAGGAACATTACTGACAACATCATTTAGACAGGTTTTGGCTAATTTAAACGTTTAAGATTCTGGAGCTTCCGACATTTATATTTTTCTTATTGGCTATTTAGAACAGCATTTTTCTGGATTAAGTTTATGTTTGTTAGGTTATGTCAGCATTAATTTTAATTGTTTATGATTGATCGGTTGCCGTCGTGGTAAATCCCTTATTACAAGACTGTGAAATTCCAGTTCTTCGATCACCTGCTTTCCTTCTACATCGATAAATTTCTAGACAGAAAATTGGGTAACAGATTGAAATGTTATTAGAATTTTTTTTAATACATTAATTAAATAGCTACAGTATAACTTAAACTCATGGAGAGTAAATGAAGTACAAAATAGAAGCTTCTCGGTTATTGTTTTTTCGGACAGGTGCCGAATTATTGCGTTTTGCTTTGCTAGTTTTTTAAAATTATTATTATTTTGCAGTTTGTATTTGGGTTTGTGGAAACAAACATATATTTTTATACATAATTAGAAAATTAAACTTGAATGAAAATATTTCCCCACTGCAAGTTCTTATGTGGGGCGCTAGAAGAGAATAAGTAGAGAATATACTGATATTAATCAAAATCTAAAAAACAGAAAAAGCCTTTTTAAACAAAATGTTTATAAGCATTTGTTTCAGATTTTGGGCAAATATCTTATCTTATATAGGTGGATTCCTGCCACCGCATTGACCCCACATTTACCTCCCACGTTTAACCTTGGTAGGAACAAGACGGGGTGTTGAGTTTCCTAGCAGGATTTATCCTAAGCGTATTGTTTCTGCTCCACTAAGAGCTCAGATTGAATATTCAAGAGTTAGACCTAGACATGTGTATTTGCCTTTTCTCACTGCATCCTTATAATTAGTTTCTAATTAGGGATAAATCAGTGGTGGACACATGCTTCTGGCTCCAGTGCTGCATGCTGCATAATGATCCCTTAGTTTGCATGAGAAAAGACCCTGAATGGGTGCGAATCATTAGAGCGATATTACTGAGGATTTGGGCATTTGTGACAGGACATTTGCTGTTTCTTTATGAAAAAAAAGAATACATTGAACCTTGTAAAAAAAAAAAAAGAGCTTTATTATTGATGCACCTGATTTTAAGATTTCAATTACATTTAATTATATGTTGCCAAATCACAACAGCATTTGCTTTATATTGTATGGTTTGAGTAATCTGGACATTTACATTTGTACAGGCAGGGCATGGCTGATGTACAGAATCAGCTCTGTGAAATTTTGTAATTTCTTAAAGCACACTTTAAGCTTCAGTTTTCAATGCATTTTATTCCCATTCAAAGCCCTCTATAATGATGCAATTAAAGGCTATTCGGCTGGTTTCTTTTTAACTTTTATTGCCAGCCAGGTTTTCCTTCATCCTTTCCCTCATTTTTTTAACAACCCTCATCGTTTCTTTCATTTGAAAACTTTTAAGGAAGCATTTAGTCTTATTACTGTGCATCTGTAGTCCTCGGGGGCACCGACAAGCCTACACAAACTCACATTGTAATCATTTTAAGAATGTACCTCATAGAGGCTGCTGAGGCCGTCTGAGCTGCAGAGTGCTTTCATAAAAGAGGTGAATATTGGAAATTGAATGTTGAGGACCCTTCTCCTTTAGAGTGGCTTGGCTGAATGCTCCAGGAGTGAAAAGCTAAACTTCTGCATGTGTGTGTGTGTGAGAGTGTGAACGAGCGGGTGGTCAGAAAGGGCTAATCTCTTTTTAATGAGGATGTTGTTCACAGACATAGCAGGTAAACTTATACATTCCCATGCTTTGTTAAGATTTGTTACAGTAGATTAAACATGCCTTTAATTTGTCCAACGAGGTGAAAGGTACGTTTAATCGCAATCCAAATGAATCAGAAACTGCTGTGCTTGGATTTGATTTGAGTTGATGTAGGTATTTAAATCCTCACTTGAACCAAAATGACCCTTTCTTTTGTTAACGGGCAATGAAACGAAATATTAGACACCGCTGCTCATTTCATCCACTGTGATCTGAATAAGTTTTCTTTGGCAAGTTAACGGAATCATTTATCTTAAAGTCCAACGTCTGCCACATTTTACTGCCCTGCAGAGCTCCACATAAGTAATGCTGAATGTGTCTCTGTGTTGGCTGATTTCTCCTTTGTTCACAAAAAGCTTGTTAGGCTTTTCTTGCTCTTACATATTGAAATAAGGCAGGTGCAGCTTTGTCTGTGGATTTATCTTTGGATCCCAAAGCAAATTTTTCAGTTTTCAAATTCCTCTTCCTAACTCCTTCCTAAATATATAGCTGTGTGAATGCCAGAGCTTAAGAGTGCAGTGTTGCAGAATTGGAACAGTCAGTACTTGTTAAGCTTTTTAACAGCCTGGTCTCTTGAGATTTTGTTGCATTTTCTAAGCTTCATGCTAATTTGTAATCTTCCTTGTCCACTGTTTGTAGCAAAGCCCATCAGTCTGGTTGAGCGCTGCTGGTGTCGATCCACTCTCAACACGGTTCCCCAGCGCTCCATCAAAGAGCTCAAGTTTCTCCACACGCCCAACTGCCCCTTCCAAGTCATGTAAGTAGATGAGTCTCATGTTGCAGGGGGTGATTAACTTCAAGAAATGTGTTTCCTGGTGTAATTATCTGATGACTGTTTGAATGAGTCTGTCACTCGTGTGGCCTGTTTAAGTGGATTCTTTTCAGTGTGTCAAGGTTCATTTTTTAGGTTTTAAAAAAGCAGAATCGTGTAAAGTAACCATTTTGTGATAGATTAGATTGTACTTGATATCTGTGCTGAGCTTTTGCAAGTGAACTGTTCTCCTCAAACTCCCAGACATACAGTCACAATAACCAGATGTGGGAAAACAAAAAAACAATATAGGAACACAATAAAAATGTAAAATGACACTGGCATGCATTACCTTCTCTGTTTAATGAACACTACAGATTCATTTATGACTGTATTAGTGTAATGCCAGTAATAACAGGGCACACATATCATTCAAGACCAGTTCATATCAGTGAGTACAAACTACAAAAGGGCTGTGTTTGAAGCGTAGGCTATTTTTGGGGGTCTATCTAAGCCAATAGTCTTCTTTAACAAGAGGAAACAGAAATAAATGTAATACACTGCTGATGTGTGAGGTATGTGTGAGGTATGGTGTTAATATCCTTCTAGGCTTTCCTGAGTGAGCGGGCTGACTTTAAAACAACACAATCCACTCAGAGAGAGGAAAGCGCTAACGCTCAGAGCTCGAGGGGGCCATTTGTGTTTGGCAAAGGAAGCAATAATTAAGGGTCAAAGTGATTACCTTTGTATTTCTGCTGACCCCTTGTGTCCCTCATCTACTTTTTCTTTTTTCATTTCCCGCCTGAATCTGGTCAGCAACGTTGAGAATAATTTCACTGGTCTGGAACACATTAACAAAAAAGAACCTTCCTTAATTTGTTAGCTATTGAAAATCTGGACGGCAGAAGCCTCAAGGCCAAAAGGCTAAAGGACTGGAGGCTTCTTCCACAAAGAAAGGAGGGGGCTGGTGATGGTTGGAAGGGGTAACTGAATGGCAAAAGGTCAGGAAGGACTACCAGTCCTGTGGCTAGGCTACAAACTCCCTCTAACCTCCCTCCAGAAAACTGCCAGAGGAGTCAAGAAGTCATTCAGACAAGGAGCCCGCAGAGCGGCGCTCCGATATCTCTATTGAGGAGCATGAAAGAAAGTCGGTAACATAACACCCTCTTTCACCCCACAAGAAACTCCCCCTCCCCCCCCCTTCTCCCACTGTGTGCCCTCATCCCTTCACCCTAGCTTGACGACAACCCCTCCAAACCAGGCCGCCACGCTGTTGGTATTAACTTGCTGTGAAGTAATTACTACCTGCTGCTTGTGGAACTCCGGCCCCCAAATTCCTGCCAAGTCAATTAGGGTTTAGGTTCTCAGTTGGTCATCCAGACAGGCAGACAGATAAACAGGATGAAGTGAGAAACATCAAAATAACAGAGAGCTTCCGAGCTGATGAGCTGGCAACCTCTAATAAAACAAAAAGTGTGTGTGTGTCTGTGTGTGTGCGTAGGAAGGGGGGCGACCCCATGAGAAAAAGCAAACACAGATCCAGTTACGGAGCTGTTTGGCCTCCTGACATTTGAAGGATTCGGGATCAGGCTGGTGCTCCCGAATTGCTCTTTTAAGTTTGAGGGGCCATTTGCTCATCTGCCTCTAAATGCAGTGAGGAATAAGGGAGGTGGTATATCAGAGGGGCAAGCAAGAGAGGGGGCACGAATTGAATATGAAAGCAGTGTTTAACTTACAGAGATGTGTGACATGAGATGGAGGGAGGAGAACGGGGAGCAGCGAGACGCTACACCTCTGAGCTGTTAACTCTCATACATGACCTTTTGCCACTGAGGTGTGATATCCACATGTTTGGAGCAGGGTAAGACCCTGTTGCGTGCCCCTGCAATCACCCCATTGGGTCTGAAACTCACCCAGAGTCAGTGACTGACAACAGAACAAATCCTCTCCTAAATGTCTGGCTTAGCTCTCTAATAACAGACCAGACATCAGCACACTCTCTGTGACCGCCCTGCAGCACCCCTGAATCCTGAGGGGGAAGGAAAATTCAATATTTTGGAGTATGAAAGAAGAAAAATGTCTGTTTTTCTGAGTATTACAGTTGTATATTTTACCTAACATAAAGTGTTGAGGGTGAAGCAATGTTTCAGTTTCTGTTCAGGCTAATTTTTAGTGACTTCTAGTTTATTTAAATCTAAACTCATTTTAAAAATATGTTTAAAAACCCTCCACAAAAAAGACGTGTTAACATGTGCACCCAACAAAGTACCAGGAATAAAAATTTAAAGCAACATTTTTCTTTTTTAAGTTACACACATTGACATCTGCCTTGCCAAAAAAGACTAATATTTAAAAACTCTGTTTTCAAGAGGAGCGTAATCAGTGAATTACAGACAAAAAACAGAAACACAAATCAAATAAATAACCAAATCAGACTTAAACAGTAGTGGGATTTAAAAATATAGACTTATACTGTAAATTTCACCCTATACTACCAAAAAGGATTTAAGAGTGGTAGCGAACGTGACTGATTACTTAAACAAGCCTCTGATGTTGCACCTTTTAAAAGTTTTACATGAAACCAGCCTGATCAAAAGGACTTCCCACGTGTAAAGTTTGTGTCAGACTATGTGTGAAGATGTTTAGCATGCCGTGCAGAGACAGCTTTACAAGTCATACAGTGCGGTGTGATCTGCGATATCAGCCTCCCCCCTTCAGCCGTCCTTGAGCAGAAACAGCGAGCTGTGATTTTTCACCGCTGAGCAGATGCTGACAGCCTGTTATGCGTAGTAATCCTCCAGTTTGGAGCTTGGATGTGTTTTTAGATGTGCAGAGATTTTTAGAGCTTATCTGAGGTGTATCTGAGCTCAACCCCCGTAGACCTTTTAATCCTGGCATGTTTTGCTCATTTCACTTCTGATTTATTTAACAGCCGATAAACCATAAACAGCGAGGGGCTGTTTTTGTTCCCATTATGGTTAAAAAAGTGCTGTTTAGCTTTTAAAAATGCTTTAAGAGTTTTGTAGCTTTAGTAAAAAACTTACATTTACTGATTTATTTCCAAGAGACAAACTAAAGGTATATACATTGCTCTTAATCTATATTAGTCATAAATCACTAATATTAAGTAGTACAGCCAAGGAGCACCTATTTAAATGCTATGGTAAATGGTAAAAATGGCCTGTATTTATATAGCGCTTTACTAGTCCCTAAGGACCCCAAAGCGCTTTACACATCCAGTCATCCACCCATTCACACACACATTCACACACTGGTGATGGCAAGCTACATTGTAGCCACAGCCACCCTGGGGCGCACTGACAGAGGCGAGGCTGCCGGACACTGGCGCCACCAGGCCCTCTGACCACCACCAGTAGGCAGCGGGTGAAGTGTCTTGCCCAAGGACACAACGACCGAGACTGTTGGAGCCGGGGCTTGAACCGGCAACCTTCCGATTACAAGGCGAACTCCCAACTCTTGAGCCACAATCAGAATAAATGCTATAAGCAAGGATGTTAGGTTGTGCATCCCACTGAATAATAATGCTTGATTTGTTGTCATTGCGCAAGGACCGTACCCTGAACACAAGAGAAGCAGAAAAGGAGGCTGGATGAGCTTCTTCAGGCATCCATTAAAATGCCGGTCACACTTTGTTGAGGTTACTGAGAGGTCTTGTTACAGTTTGGTTAACCGCACAGCCGAAGAAGAAGATAAAGCCTCTGTACTGTACAACACTGCAGGATGTCAAGCTACACAAGAGGGCCAAATTTAAAACTGCAACCCTTACATGTCCTTGAAAGTGATTTATTGCCTCTGAGTTTGCTTTGGGCTTAAACACTTTGATTCCTCATTATCTCTGTTACTCCTCTTTTATGTGGAAACCAGGATGAGTGTGGAAAAAAAATGTACTGCAGAAGCAAATGTAAACATGCGGGAGAATGTGGCAATAAAAACCCATCGCACTCGTCTGCACCCCACTTTGAAAAACTAAAGTTGGGACAAGACAGTTTGGGGGATTTGGGTTTTTTTTTTTCATTTTAAATTCTGGCAATGAGTAGTTTTTTTTTACTTGCTAAAGTAGTAGAGTTAATGCCAAATTATTGTTGTTTTTAAGCTGTTCTTTAGCTTAAATAGTTTCTATGGCTCTCCTTTTTTTGCCTTTTTCACTTCCTCGGGCAGCTAGCTACCAGCATGTGCATAGGTAGACACATTAAGGGGTGTTTGGTTCCTCTCTCAGGAAATCTTGAGTATCAGAAACCTTATTTCCTGGATTCTGGTGAATTTTGTGGCACTAATTTGTACACATTTTTGCATCAGTTTCTGGTGGAGGTGTTTCTGGTAGTTGTTCAACATATAATGCAACAAAACGCAATAAGACTCAGATGCATTCTGTGCTGCTTTCAAATAACGTAACTTTTATCATTTAATATTATCCTTCCTGACATTACACACATCTATCCTCTGTCTTTAATCTGATTAAAGGTGGCACAAGTGATAAATTCCTTTGTTTTAGTTTATAAACCCCTGTTTATAATAGCTCACACAGATATCTTCCCCCCCATATTCCAACCTTTGTGCACATTCAAACAACGTCAGACATATCTGTGATGCTTTTAAGGAATCAGCAGTGTTATTGAGTTTGTCTGAAAACAAGAAGGTCACGCAACATTTCCTTAAGATTAGAATCAGATTTGGCTTTATTGGACGTGTACACATACAAAGAGCTGGGCTCAGTTCTTTCTTCGCTCTCAGTATAAACAGAATAGACAAACAGACAGTACATACAACAGCAACATGACACAGACAATAACACCGTGTTGGTGATACAATGGTGCAGAGTGCAACACTGCTGGAATAAATTACAGAATAAATAAAGGATGGAGAACTGGTTATTAAATGTACAGTATAAACACAGGAACTTGACAGTATATAGTATTTAGATATATACAGCAAAGTGTATACAGAGTTTGCTTTATGTAGTTAGCAAACTAGCAGCAACAGTCTTAGTTATCAACATGCCTAAAGAGGCTGTGTTGCTGCTGAATGAGATCAGCACTGTTGCCTCACTGAGTAAAATTACTGTGTTTCTAGGTCATTCCTGTGCTTCCTTCCTTCTTGTTTTCATTGGTGGAAATCTTCCCACATCCCACCTAAAATCTACACATTGAGCTTCTGGGTGAACAAATCTGCTCTGCATTTTTCCAACTGGTGCAGTCAGAAAACGAGGCTTAAAGTCAGCTTGTCAAAACAGCTTTGTTTTCAAGATTGCTTCATTTTGGTAGAATGTGTCATGTAACCAAATCAATTCATGCTTTTTTTTCTTCCACAGTGCAAAGCTGAAGAGCAACAGGGAAGTTTGCATCAACCCTGAGACCAAATGGCTGCAGCAGTACTTAAAGAATGCCATTAACAAGTAAGAAACCCCCTCTATCTATCTACGAATGGCACGAGCATCACTGACAAAGGCAGAAATGAAATATGGTTCCCTTCTCCTCTAAGTTTAGAGCTTGCAAATAAACCAATGTTAAAAAAAAAGTCAATTTCTCAGTTTCCTACTGACAATTAGTCTCTGAAATTGGTGACATGGTTGATGTAAGCCAGTGAGTTATTATCTGTGAAATAATGAGCTTCAAGTAAGACCAGAGATAAATCCACCACTGGTATGTCTGCTTCCTATTTTCTCATAAGCACATCTGAGATAGTCAGCCAAATCAGAGCACTTACGTTAACATTAAAACTTTACACATTATCATCACAAATTGCACATCTGTAAAAGAACGCTTCTGGCTGGGGATTAAAAACTATTCATAAAAACTGCAGTAGCTGTTTCACTTTTTAATGGGCTATGCAGTAAATATGTGCCTTTCACATAAAAGGAAAAAAACTGTTCCCAACATGTCTGGTGGTGATTATTGCCAGGCTGCATGCCTGCGTCTTTAAACAGTATAAACACTTAAAGTGCACAATGTGAAAACAAACAATAAAGGAATATCTGAGGGGTTACAAGACATTGTTTATTATTGTAGCGAAGGACTTCTGTGACTGCAGATTTAGGCATTGTCGTAGTTCACTGAAGCTGGCATGTGGCGCAGCAGCAAATAATCTGTCATACACAACAAATATCACCAAATATCAGCCTTTCATATTTAGACTAGTGTCGCTCATGGGCTTCTGCATGTTAACCTCTTAACACGCACCAGATCTTCTCTTAGGCTTGGCGTTAATGCCAGCGACATCCTTATTTTTAATAACCTATAAAAACAAAATGTAGCTATGCTTCTTTAACATGTATCTAAATGCATCCTAATCCAGCTGGTGGAAGTACGAGAGGTTAAGAGTTGAATATGCATCACACATCATAACTGTCAAACGAAACTTTCCACTTGTTGGCTTAAAAACCTATGATATTATAGCTTTTTTCCACCAGCTGACAATTGACATTTTACATCCACCACTGTTATGGGTTCTGTTTTACTTTTATAGGCATTTTTATACTATATTCAGGAACTTAAAGCACATCAGTAGCCAAGTATATTTCTTAATCAGAAGAACAGCGTTCAGCTCAGCTTACATAATTAAAACCACATATTTCTAATGATCAATTAGTCTTTTAACAAATTTTGCAGTGGGGAGCAAAATGTGCCATTAGATCACCGTGTTTGATGCTAAAAATGAGCCTCTGAACTCCAATCTAAGCATTTCATTAAACAAAAAAACATAAATGATTTATGAATGATTCATTTAATGATTAACCGGTCAATCCAGTAAAGCCAAAAGTTTTGTAAATGGTCTCCCATTGTTCCAACTTCACCTTTAGCCAATGCAAACTGCCTCTGGATTTGCAAGTGATGCTTCCCAGACACCGTAATTTAAGCATGGCAAACACAAGCTTATAAAAGACAAGTGAAAGATCTATGATTATAGTTAGGCATATATAATACTGCACCAGAAGGTTTTACAAACTTCCTGATCTGTCTTCTCTCATCGGACATAATTACATTTCCCTCATATGCACTTTTATATGAAAATGACCAGAAGTGCACACGAGGCATGAGAGTCGTGTTAAGTGTTATTTTATTCTAGAGGTTCTCAAAATAGGCAATAATGAATGGAAAAATCCTTTTTTATACTAATGTGTTCTTACAAACACCAGAAACAGCCAAAAGATTTAAGCTGAAAGAACATAAAGTGAGTTAGATATAAGAAATTCTGTGCTTATACGAATGTGCCTTGTATGAGCGCATTTGTTCATATATCCCCATAAAATGAAACCAAAAATTGATCTCCTTTCAAGAGCCTATATTAAACAAATTGAAGATATAATGTTTAGTTACAAAACTTACATTCATATATCATGCTCTCTGAAAAAGGTCAAAAACAACTCGCTCTTCCTTTATACCAGTGATGCACAGCTCATTCCAAGAGAAGATGAATTTCAAATGACTAAAGTCACATAAAACTAGATAACATGTTTTTAACCTGTGGCTCAACAATAACCCGTTATTTGTTCTCATGGATTTTTAAATGTAAATATGTAAATATAACTGTGACAGCTAAAACGAAGTTGTTTTCAGTTACATAAACTCATCTTAATAACTTCTGAATCTTTCTCCAGGGTGAAGAAATCTAGAAGACGCGCTAATAAGATCAACTAAAACACAAAGGGAGTCCTGTATGTCATCCAGCCTGGTATTCCCAGGCTGAACCTCTGTACCTCCCTGTCACTGCTATGGATGTATGCACACACGCTGTATGTACCCGTCCAACTCTCTGGACAGCTTGCAGAAGCTGCACTCCATCCCCAGCACCATCCACCGATCCCTCGGGACGTCCAGTTGTTTCACATTCACCTTATCCGGCAACAAATCTTAGCACCAAGTGCAATCTCACCTTGACGGACACATGTTGATGTCAAAAATATGTGCTGAGTACTGAGTGAATGGCATGGGAGAGTGTGTGTGTGTTTGAATGTTGCATACATGAACTCTGATTGTGTGCCTGTATATAATATTTTCTTGCTTCACACAGCTATAGAGGAACAATTCTACCTTTCTGTCTCGTGCAAGGCTTTGTGAGTAATGCCACCATCATTTCAAGTCAGATTAATTTTTAATAAAAGCTGCTGACTGAGGAAAAAACATTCACATCAGCTTCCTTGGAAAAAATGCTGTTGGGACTTTGTTGCCAGTTCCTGCCCTTTTATATCAGAAAATGTGGTTTGGAAAAATGCAGACGTGTCAAATTTGAAAACATCAAAAGAAATGTTTCCACATCAAATTGATATCATATCCTTCTGCTCAGAATGATATGATTTATTATTCTAGTTTTAATATATACATTACTCAAAGAAGAATTTTGGATGTAGGCTTTCCACACATAAATGTAGAAGGCTTGTTGTGATTTGAAGTGAAAGTGGCATTACTCTGAGAGTGAAGGCTCATGGGATATATTCAGGGGCTGGCAATTGGGGGAAACCATCCACAAGCTTTTGTTAACTGTAACACGCAGAGCTCGCTAGCACAGGTCTAGTTGGTTTTGAGCTTGGTGCAGGAATAGAGAGGAAGCTCACAGAAACTACTAAAAAGCACGCACTGATCCAATGGTGCTATATGTTCAGTTTAAGGAGTCAGAGCCATTGACATAACTGTGTTTTTAGTGATGATTTTATGCAAGATGGGATGTCGAGACTCTCGGTGTCTTAAATGGAATGCAATATGTTTTGAAATAAAGGCTCAAAGGACTGTTGTTGGAAGTGAAAAATGAAAATGAAGTCGATTCTAAGCTGACGTTAAGGCCACACTGTACTGATAAAGACTGTAAAGAAATAAAACACTAATCAGTGCATCCCAAAAAGTTGGTCCTGTTCATCTGGACGTCTGAAGAAGTCACTTGGGTGAGTGACGAAACGTTTCCCCCACTGAAAACAGATGAACAGACTCAACTTTTTGGGATTTCCTTATCTGGATGACCGAGCATGGATGAAAACACCAATCAGTGCAGCTTTTTGTTTTTTAGCCAACTGATCTTATTGGTTAAGAGAGACCAAATATTTATGCACCACCAAGAAGCAGATGAATTCAATTTCATGGATTTTAGGTAAAATAGGTAGGACGTCGTTACAATTCAGGATAGTTTTACACTTTGTAAAAAGGACCAACAGAAGAAGTTAGATGCAGTGTTTTCATACCAGCACCTGTCCTTAGTAGGAATGAAAAGCTACTACATTGTCCAAATAGCTGAAAGATAAATGCCTGAAAAGGAATGCTCACGGTGGCAAAAGAACATTTTTAATTATCAGTTATTTTATATATATGTGAACCACTTTATGTTTTTTTTAATGTAATTGTTTTATTTTTATATTGAAGATAATCTTACAAAATGTTTTTTTTAATGAAATGTACAACAGGCAGAAGCTACTAAATGAAGGCCGTTCATTAAAGTGCTAGAAACAGTATCTGACTTCATTTTTGAGGATTCATTCAATATTTCACATATATGTAAAAGTCTGTAAGTATGTTATGCACAGTATGCGACACATATATTAATATTGCTTGCATTTTTTTTAGAATACAGAAATGCTGAGCAACTTAAATGTTGCTGTCTTGAGTTTATTGATATTGTTTGCTTATCAGCTGCAGAGCGCGTGAGCGGAATAAAACCCAATCCAGCCTGCAGTGATAGAAAACAAAAGCCACAAGTCAGGAAACTATTCAGCTCAGCCCACCATTTGTCCCCATCAGCCTCATGATTTAGTTTTTTATAGTTTTACTTAAGTTGATATATGATGTGTCAAAAGAACTGCTGAGCCAAAACAGAATAAAGACTAAGAGTTTAGATCAGCCAGCATGTGCTTTCAATCTGGACACTCCCAGCACCCCACAGGCTTTCTTTTCAGGTTCACTCGACTGCTCCCATGCCGCAAAATTGCTTTGTTTTGTTTTGTTTTGGGTCCGTCCCCCCCCCCCCCCCCCCCCCACAAATTGCTATGGAAGTCCAAGTGCTTGTGGTCATTGTTATCGTCTATCATCTTTTGTGTTTTATGGTCTATTTACTGACTGACAGGTTACTGGTGGTAATCTTATCAATTTGGAGCTAATGGTGCAACAATCCTGTAAGTGTAATTCATTTCTCATTACTCTAATGGCCAAGAATCTTGTATAATTATACTAATTTGCGTAAACACCATTGCTCAATAAAACTGTGCTGTTTTCCAAACACACTGATATGAAAAGATAAAGGTTAGTGTGTTAAACCACAACCCAGTCCATAATTAGTAGATTAAATATTTCTGTAAAAAAAAAAGTCCAGATTTTTCATTTATAATGTGATTATTATCTAAATAGCAGGACTAACTTTGTTAAACTAATAAGAAATATGTTAAACAAACTTTCAACAGCATATGCTCTACGTCACTCACGATTTACCTTATTAAGATTCATGTAATGTAATAAGTATTTAGTTATATTAAATAGACTTTAAGTGCTGTTAAGTTAGTCCCGTGGCCCCTGTGGAAACTTGACACCTGTGCAGTGTCAGAGCCACTCTCGCTAACCCATCAACAGAGCGTAATTTGTGGGATCAAATATATATCAGGCAAAGCTGTGTTCCAACACAGTCATCACTGTGCAATTATATTTTTCAAAGAAGGTTTTTGTTTCTTTGTATTTAGACCAAATATATATTCAGGGTCACATTTACTTGCCATTAGTGTGTTACTAAAATAACTGAAGTGTGTTTCAATTAGGTCCCCAAGACAATGTGAAATGACTTCATTTCTTTTGAGGCAGCTTCTGACACATGTTCTTCTATACACAAGACGTATTAGAGTATTACTCTGTATTTTCACTGATTGTAAACCAAGAGGCAGTATTTTAGCTTTTATATCAACCCTTTTTTTCAATAAACCTATATAAACTAAAGTGCTGTTATACGTGTATTTCTCATCAACAGTGATTCTTTGTATTTATTGTTCATTTAAAGCTGCATTATGTCATTTCTGAACAATGGTGAGGTGGAGCTGGAGCCATATTAGAGCTGAGATTGTGTCCCCACAGATAAAGCTTGGCATTCACTCGTCTTTTAGGCTGTTTCACCTCTATTAGGCATCTTGTTCAATGCGGGACTGATGCACTGCTCTTCTGCCTCACCCAACAATCCACCTCTGTTAAAAGTACTGAGATGGATTGCGGGGCATTGTTGTTGCAGCTTTAAGCCTGCAGAGCTGAACTGATGTCTGTATGAAAGGGACAGCTGGTGTGACAGGTCTCACCACACTAGTCACCAGCAAGACCTCTGATGGATCTGAAAACAATTCAGCCAGAACCAGCGCTGTGATGTTTTTGTCTGGTGCAAAATGAACGAGCAAAGTAAAATATGAAAGTTATTTCAACAAAAAATATTATTACATGGTTGCTTCAGGATGGAGGTTTACAAAAGAACAAAGAGCTTGGAGTTGTAGAGTAAATAAATGAATGTCACTTCAATACAGTTAGGGTTTAAAAACCGAATGATAATCAGAAACTCCAGTGTAAAATGGGAAAACACAATGATGTGAAAAAACAGATATCATAACCAAAAAGATCAAATGTTTGCAGTTAAATTATGTATGATGATTATCCATGAGTCTACTGAAAAGTTGTTTAACCTCTGAACACATGACTAATTTTGTAGATGTTGCCTACAAACTATGAAGCATTTCTGTTTCTCTGTTTTAAATAGACAATATAAGTAATCATAGCAACATAAAACATTATGAAAACATATACTGTGCAAAAACCCCAACAACAGTGTGACATTATTGCAGTGCAAACAAATACAGTCTGAGTTTAGTCCTGTAAAATCTCATTTTAATCTAATGGTGTCAATTTCCAGCGGGCAGGAGATAAAGAAGTTGTTGGGTTAATTTTTAATTTTGCTGACTGGTTGAATGTGTGCATTAGATACATTAACTTAATCGGTAGAAGGTCAGAACCAGTTATACTCCACTTTTCTCTTATGCCCGATTTAGACTTCTGCAGGGAGCCTTTGAAGAGTTTGTGACATACCCCAGATAAGTAGCCAATGTCATTACCCAGAGTTATACTTCCATGTGGTTGTTAAATAGTGTGGTCATGTACCGAGGTTTCATAAGCAGATAAACTGAAATGCTGGGACATCTCTTTTCCCCTCCTGACGCCCTCACTCTTTGCTATGGTCAGTTTTTGTTTGTTTTTGTTGTTTTTTTGTAGGCAAACATATTTGTCCCTCAGGTTTTTCCACTTCTTCATACATTCCCTCACATCCAGTTTGGTAGTTGCTACAATGTGCCTCCGGGAAGCTGCTGACATTTGTGAATTCTTACATTTACGCAGTGATTATTAATCTTTATGATGAGGCGAGGATCGTTATTCTTTCACAGATAAATTAAAAAGTAAGTGAAAGTAAGTGGAAAAGTAGCTGCAAATGCACAGGAGTGATCGACAGCACTGAGCAGGCCAATCAAAATAGCTGGCTGCGGTAACCCAACGTGTAGTTACATTTCTTCTGAGGTGCATCTCAGGTTAAGTGGAAGGTTACGGCGTAAGGTCCAAATGGATTTCTAGTTACCCTGTTACTTAAGAGGTAGACTTCCTGCAGAAGTCTAAATCAGGCATTAGCGTGGCTGTCTGATGGCTGACGATGCTCCATTTTCAGTTGCTTTAAATGTCTAAAGTATCTGAAGTATGTCAGGAAAATAGGTTCTGACTGAGATGTAATTGCAGGCGTTCACATTTGCCCTTCTCCATATGTCTAAACCTAGTTGACTAACAAATTAAAAATACATATTACTTGTTGTTCTTAGAGTATTTAAAAGTAGAAAGGGAGGCAGAGACTTCGGCTTTTAGGACCCCTCTTGTGTTGTGTGTATTAACTGTATTGTTAACTGGTAATTATGAGACAGTGCATTTCAAGTCATTTTATGGAGTAATGGAACGAGTAGAGTAACAAATTGCTTTCTCCGGCGAGTATTTAAGTAATATACCACATTATTTTAAAGATTTTAAGTCCTGCCTTTCCCTCTTCATCCCAACAGGGCGTGGCAGATGGCCGCCCCTCTCTGAGTCTGGTTCGCCTGAGGTTTCATGCTGTTAAACAGGAGTTTTTCCTTCCCACTGTCACCAAGTGCTTTCTCACAGGGGGTTGTCTGATTGTTGGGGTTTGCTCTGTGCTATTGTAGGATCTTTACCTTTTAACATAAAGCACCTTAAGGTGGCTGTTGCTGTGATTAGGTATTATATAAATACAATAAATTGAACTGAATAAAATTTACCGAGTCCTGCATCTGGCAACCTGTCCTGCCTCTTCTCAACAACTGTCATAAGTAGTTACTTACCCTGTTTGATGCTAATATTAAACGGCAGCACCACACCTGAGACAGGTGGAATAAGATGAACCACAGACCACGTAAATCATCTCTCAGTGGAAAAAATGAACTCTAGAGACCAGGCTTCCTGTTGCAGGTCCACAATTTAACCCGCTCAAATGGAAAAGCAAAACCAGAACGGCACACAAACAGCCTTGCATTGCCTAGAACAACCACTTTTAGTCTCAATGAATAATGCAAAGGGACTATCATTTAGCATTTTCCACCTTACAACTGAAAAATGCTCTGCAAATTTGGATAGCAATAAAGAGGAACACGGCGCATGTAATGCCCATTAGCATCCCGGTCTGATATTTTAATACCTGAGGTTTCAGAAGTATTCTTTTGTGCTGGTTCATAACTCGTTTGCAGCACCAGGGAGCCCGTGTAACTTTAAAAAGCTGTCAGCGCTAATAAAGTGGAACCACGTAGAGCGGATTAATTTCACGGTGCAGCTCTCGCCTCTGACCTCTGCGTAGATACACATGAGGAACATGAGACATGGTTTGGACATGGACCAAGCAGTTTAGAGGGTCATAGTTACATGTTTGGGCCTTTTGGGCACATTCAGAAATGATTATGGGATTTTTATACTGTGCTTACTCAGCTGAGACCCTGGCACAATGGAGGTGGTTGACATATAAACAGAGTTTTTTATAAAGATGTATTGGTCTCATTCAACCCAGCTAAAGAATTTGACAGGGTTTTTACACCAAGAAAAAAAATCTAACTAAACGTTAAGCGGCCTCAGGTCAGCGTGTGAGATATTTTTAATAAAGTTAGATAAAACATTAGTAGCCAGTTGTGACTCATAAAATGTGTCCAGTGGGATAATTAAATTCTGAATCAGACATGCGTTGTCCAACCAAGAACAATAAAAGCACAGATTGATGGAGAGACATAGCAACAGATGAAGCAGTAGAGTAAATGTTGACTCAAATGGTTCAGGGAAAAGTGGACCTCACATACAGTTCAAGGAGGCACTGTAGGATTTTTTGACATAGTGAACAAGACACGACGAACCATTTAAACCAATTAAAACTGTATATAACATCTGTAGGAACTGTTTTGACTCGAGTTCATGAACATTTTGAAAGTGAGGACAAAAGATTTTTGCACTTATTTGTACCTGCTTCTCTACCATTCTCTTGTTTCACTGCACCTTGTGGAGGGATATTACAGTTTTTCTCGATTGCTTAAACACTATAACCAGGCCTCTAAACTAAAATTTCAAAACCGTAACGCTACTGTTCAAAAAGCTCACCCATTTCCCTGAACTATAAACACTATTCCCTGCTTTGACACATGACTCAAATTTGGTGAACTGTTACTGCAAAACTCTACACACAAATCCCTACATTTTACAGTGCTTACACCATGTAGTCATTTAGAAAGCACTAGCATGCAATAATGTTAACTTAAGTCAGCATAGCTTGAGCTCAATTAGCACACAATTAACCAGGTGGAAACACTAGGAGTCAAAATTTAGCACACACCAATCAGAACCTGCGATAGATAGATAAAAGGGCCAAAGTCAGCTCATTCAGGTTTGAAACAATGGATCCAAAGAGATGCAAAGGAAGAGGACGTGGTGGAGAAAGAGGACGTGGTGAAGGAGGTGGAGAACGACGGCGACAAGGAAGGGGAAGAGCAAGGGCAAGAAGACAGTCAGTCTCGGATGAAATTCGAGCCACTTTAGTTGACCATGTCCTTGTCCATGGGATGACTATGAGGGAGGCTGGGCAACGAGTACAACCAAATTTGAGTCGCTTCACTGTTGCCTCCATCATCAGAACCTTCAGGGAGGAAAACAGGTAGGTGTACTTGCAGTAAGACTGCTTTGTACAGTAACGTTTAAGTTACTGAACTTATGTGTCTTGAGTTTCAGTATGTTTCCATTATTTGCCTGTAAAATGAATGTGTGACAGTTACAGTAATGAGTGCTTCTATTTTTGTAGGACACAGAGACGACCACCTGGTGGAGGCAGGTTAAGGCTTTTGTCGGAGGAGCAAGAGAGGGAACTTGTAAACATGGTAATTGCAAATAATGTAATCCCCCTGCAAGAGATTCAAAGGAGAGTGATTGAGGATGATCATCTTTTTCGAGGCATAAATGCCATCAGCCTCTCCACAATTGACCGAAAGAATCAATTCCGGATGAAACAGGCATACCGAGTCCCTTTCGAACGAAACTCTGACAGAGTGAAAAACCAACGTGTGGAATATGTTCAGGTATGAGTTTTGATACTGTATAAAGTATTGTGTACCATCACAGCATGGCAGTTTATGCTGCCATTTCAGCACTCTTGAACTGTGGTTCAGGGTACCGATTGACTCTACTGTGTTATGTGTTTTGCAGAGAATCTTTGAGATTGAAGGACGGCCTGTTCCCCATGAAATAATCTTTGTGGATGAGGCAGGTTTTAACCTGACCAAAAGAAGGAAAAGGGGGAGGAACATAATTGGCCATCGGGCTATTGTAAATGTCCCTGGTCAGCGTGGGGGGAATGTCACTATGTGCGCAGCCATCAGCCAACGAGGGGTACTCCACCGCCATGCCGTACTAGGACCCTATAACACTATGCTTCTCCTTGCTTTTCTTGATGGTTTAAGACAACATATGTTCCAGCTGGACTACAGGGAACCAGCACAGCCAGAGCAGCCTCACTACGTTGTTGTGTGGGATAACGTCAGCTTCCATCGCGCTGCTCTGGTTCATGACTGGTTTACCAATAACCCAAGGTTTTCTAATATCTTTCTGCCTGCATACTCTCCCTTTCTAAACCCGATAGAGGAGTTATTTTCGGCATGGCGGTGGAAAGTGTATGGCCGAGAACCTTATGTCCGTGTTCACCTCCTTCAGGCCATGGAAGAGGCCTGCCTAGACATATCAGTAGATGCATGACAGGGGTGGATCAGGCATGCAAGAGGATTTTACCCCCGCTGCCTGGCTGGGGCCAATATAGCCTGTGATGTGGATGAGATTCTCTGGCCTGACCCAGACCAAAGACAAGATGCTGAGGTGGGATAATGTTTCTGGTGTGTGTTGTACTGTATAGTACATGAATGACAATGTGCCACTGTACATACATTGGTTGCGTCTTTTGTGTTTATCATGTGACAAGGGTTTTGAAGGGGAGAACCATAAGCAACCTATTTGTTTTGGAACTATTGTTTTGAATTAATTGTACCAGTGTGCAAAACTCTGTTGTAGTGTGTGTGTTTTTGAGGGCTTGTGTTTGATGTCTGAGGGCAAAGTTTGGTTTTTCAGCAGGAGTGAATAGTTTTGGGTGTAGAGCTTCATTTTGACCTGGAAATAGGATGTTTGGGAAATTGAGTGAGATGTTATGGATTTGTGTTTACAGTTGTGAGGATATGAGGCGTAGTTTCAAGAAATGTGTTTTAGCAATCGAGAAAAACTGTAATCCGACACTGCTGTTTGTTTTTGATAATGCTGACGTATGCTTCTATTCCTTTACTGCATTTGCAGTAAATATGATGTTCAGTGAAACACCTAAAATGTAAAATATTGTCTTCTGTAAATATCACGACCCTCGCACAGCAGCAAGCACATTAAAAACAGCACCCAGCATACAACAGCCTTCAACTCAAATCACCTCAGACAGAAAACATAACCAGGCTCGACAACAAATTGCTCGGCTGATTTGGTTTCGGAGGTTGCAGGTAATCCAGCGTGATTTGAGGTTCTCATCTATTCATCTTTGAACAACTTAATACCCAACCAGCCAAGCTGGAGTTAATAGGAAACACGTTGGCTATAAATCCACTAGAGTGTGTGTGTGTGTGTGTGTGTGTGTGTGTGTGTGTGTGTTTGTGTGTGTGTGTGTGTGTGTGTGTGTGTGTGCATGTGCTGCTGTATGAAAATGAGACGTCATGGACGTCGTGCTGAAAGATCCAGTAAACATGCAGCACTGACTAATTAGCACATTTAGAGGCTAAATGCAATATACATCCAAATAAACACAAACATGAATGTGTGCGCTTTGATGTGCAAATGTAACTAAATATAGTGACCATAGAAATATATAAATGTGCTTTTCACTTTCTTCTCAGTAGTTAAACTTAAAAGTATATAAATAAAAAATGCTTCTCTGGTATCTGTGTGATAAATGGAAAACTGAGGGGGACAGTTAGCGTAATTGGGCTTAGTGTGAAGTTAGCAATCGGAGGAAACTTGGCTGCATTCACATTCAAAAGTTTATTTTATTTTATTGGAAGCTATGTGCTGGACAGGTGCAGTGACTAATATTAGTCTTGTTATCATCTTTGACTCGAAAGGAAACCAGTGGAGCCCCGTTAGCGTCATAGGTGTTTTTTATAGATGTTTTTTAGATGGTTCTTTCCTCCTTCCACCCTGTTACTATGCATCCCAACTGTCGTCTCGGAAAATCACATTAGCTGTAGCATTTTGCAAAACATCAACAGCTTTCAACCACAACTAATCAACATCAAAACCTGATGTTAAAGTGCTGAATGATGTGATTTGTAGATGCGACGGTTCCTTAGAGTGATGAGGAAGGCTTACAGTTAAGCAGTCAGGTTTTCTCATGACTGTATCTAAATCAGTCTTCATCAGAAAATGTTTTTTATTTTAAAAAAAAAAAGTTTAGCATTAAATATACATCATTCCATGCAAAGCAACAGTACACCGCACACTCATGTGATTCCTTGGTAACCTGTGCTTGACTGCCTCGAGTAACTGATTGTGTCGCGACCCCCTCGACGTCGCGCAAGCCTTAGTTACCCCCTACAGACAATCAGCTCCAGGCCTAAAATGCACAAGAACCAACAAGCACTGCCTCCAAAAGACGGACGATGTTTGAGTGTTTGAGCAACTGACAGTGCCATTGTGTAGGGAGAGCAATAAGGATGAAAGAGTCCACCATTCCTCCTGCCACAGAAACCACATATCCCACAAGGCATTTCTTCACTATCAATTCGAAAGGCATTAGTGTAAACAGCTCGAGGGGATTCTGGAATGTCCTCAAATCCATCATGGCTGAGTTCTCAGTGTTTCTTTAACCTTACAGGGAAGAAAAAGGTCACCGGCATCACTTGCAGAAACAGGTTGATCACTCTTTCCATACAGGGACATCCCTTATGAGAGACAAAGGAAAGCAGAGGAAGAAGAGGAGAAACGAGAAGAATATAATCATTATTTGTCAGCAATGACTTCCAATTGTTCCACAGCAAAGAAAGGGATGTGATACATCTTTGTTTATTAGCATACTCTGGAAAAAAACAGCCCCAAAAGAGAAAAAAAGGATGTCATCATTCATGGCTCATTTTGGAAGACATCACGTACAAAAGGCTCACAATGACCCCTGTTAAATGAGTCGTTTCACTGTGATGCAGGACTATGCAGACTGTGTCTTTGTTGCCTGGTTATCAGACTCCTCTTCTGGCATTCAGCAGACAAGCATCATTAACGGAGTGAAGAGCTGACTTCTCAGCTATTTCCTTTTGGAAGGCAGAAATGCCCTGCAGGCAATTACTACTGAACCACCACTGATTTCACTGCAAAAGGATGCAAACAGTTCCACGATTTAGTCGACGTCTGAGACATAAACTTGCTTAGCGTTTACATGCATTTGAAAGTGTCATTCATAGTTTAAGAATATAAAGCGTTCTTTTTGGCCCATTTTTGAGCTCATTGTTTGTTTTAACCCTGCAAATAATGAGCAAACACATTCACATTTTCATCAGATGGCAACAGTAACAAATGTTATTTATAGTGTATGTTATAATAACAAGATATGTCAATACTTTACATTCCAATATGATTTAAGTGGAAGTAGTACGCTGTTCATTTTACTTTACAGATCACCAAAATTGGACAATAGGAAATTGGAAAAACATTACCTGGTCTGGTAAGTCTTGATTTCGTTATGTTTTTAGATTCAGATGTTAGAGAGCTGAATTTGGCATTAACAGCTGGAAACCTTGGCTCCGTCCTGCCTAGTATCAATGGATCAGGTACAAAAGCACAGATGTGTGTAGTGGTTTGTGGGGTATTTTTTGGCACGCTTTAGACTCCTCAGCACTAGTTGAGCATCATTTCAACACCACAGCTGACCTGAATTGTGTTGCTGGCCATAACCATCCTTTATGACCTTGTTCTGATGGCTACTTCCAGCAGAAATATGCAGTATGTCACAAAGCTTAGGTTATCGCAAACTGGTTTCTTGATCATGACAGTGACTCATGTAATTCTCAGTGTAAAAAGTGTAATTGATTGGCCTCCACAGTCATCAGATCCCAGTCCTTTGGATGTGGTGGAACGGGAATCATCATGGAATCTGACAAATCTGGTTTTAAATTGCTATTATTATTTTAAATGAAAACTCACCCGTGTGAATAAAATATGATTTCTTTGCTCATTATTTGTGTTTGCAGAAAAGAAAAGAAAAGAAAAGAAAAGAAAAGAAAAGAAAAGAAAAGAAAAGAAAAGAAAAGAAAAGAAAAGAAAATGGTCACTTTATTTTCACTTTATTCGTAGTTGAAACTCTTAATCTTTTCCAATCCTAAATCCCGAGAATGTGATAAAAGATGAACATCACATTTTTTCGACTAAAAAAAGCAATTTCTTGCAGTGTAAATGCACAAGAACATTTCAGATCCAAGCTTTTGGGAGCAAACTTTCTCTGAAGTCTGATGAACCACTGAGAACAGAGTTCAAGCAAGACTGCCAACATTTCTCAGAAGCACATCATAATTTGCTCCAGGTCTTAAACAACACAGCCGCTGCTTTTTCTGAGACTCCTTGTTTATCATCACTCTTTTTGTATTATTTAACTCACAATCTGTTGTGCTATCGAGTTTCTAACAGGATTGCAACTTTCTGACAGCGTCAGATATGATGTCAATTTTGTCTGTGGTGCTTTAAGAAGCTCTGCAGCTCCTCATCAGATGCTGTGGACGCTGCAGTTGGCTGAAAGACAGATTTTCTTTATTCTTTTTCCTTTTCTTGAGGCTGAAATGTTTAAAATGCATGGAAAGAAATGTTGTACAAGACTTAATGTAATTCCCCTTCTTAAGTAATCGGTAACTGCTATTTTGAAATGTGTTGTAGAGGTAAACCTTTAAGTGGCTTGGACTTGAGTTAGATCTGGTTTAAAGCCAAGTTAAATGAATGTTAATGTTACTGAATGTGCCAATTCCTGTAAAACCAGAAATCGGAGCAGTGTAACGACAAGCTTGATTTTTCCTGCAGTTTTCTAAGGCTTTGGAACATAAACAAGGCCCCAGCATCTTATTCTCAGTGTGGTTGTTGGAGTGCGACATCAGATTATATTGGACTGGACTTCTTTGGCTGACCCTTGAGAGGTTAGGCTTTTCTCATACCCGGTATGGAGCTCTGACTGTGAACTTGCTATACTTGGGAAAAGGGCAAAGTGAAATCCTGACATGTGTTCCATAAGTTTAGGTCTCACATGGCCTCATTTTGTAGGTGTGATGTTAAATACAGTGTATGGACTCCTGGGCAGGTCGCAGATACCAAAGGAAGTGACCAGATGTAAACACATATAACAAAGCTGCCACTGGAGACCTACCAGTTATTTAATCAAATCAAAGTTCAACACATGGAATTCCACACTGATTAAATTGTTATAATCGCTTTTTACATGACGACTTCGAATTTTATCATGTTGCAGAAACTGCAAAACAAAACCAGGCTCGCAAAGTGTTTTCTAAAAAACTTGAACCTTTAGTTTGCAAACGCACAAATACTTTGTCTTTTCATCTCATATTACTGCTCTGGTTTGAGCTGATCTAATCAGAGCTGTAGCAGGAGCATCATATTTAGAGATGCAGGTTTGTTAACTGGAAGGTCACCAGTTCAAATTCCCCAGAGAAATGTGGGTGGAAAACACACAGACACTTCTCCATTACCTCATCAACAATACTTTTAACCCCCATCTATTACAGCACAGCTGGTCGGGAGCCAGTGTGTGTGTCGTAAAGGAAGGCAGCCAGGTGTGCATGTGCTGAAAAAATAATGATGAAGGCATCAAAAACAATTTCCTAAAATGTAAGAAACCTTTACATTGTTGACTATTCATGATGGTGGTGTTGTGTTGCACTGAATAAAATATTTCCAAACTCAGAGAAACAGACCACAAATAACCAGGCAACGTATGCAAATAGTAAGGGTGGGTCTTCCTGTACTGTCTAAGCTTGTGATTTGCAAATGTCTTGAATGTACTGTTGGTGTTTCCAATAGAGACTGACTGAAGCTGTAGGGATCACACTGTAAAAAACACCCACGTCTGAGGCAAAAATCCAGCATGACAAAGACGCCATTATAACATATCTCATATGAAAGTACTATTGGGTATGTACACACAGGCACAGCTGTAGTGTGTTTTATATTACACCAAAAATATCACAAAAATTAGTAACCTGATTTTCAAAAAAGTTGGGACACTTTCTAAAAATACGATAAAAACACAAAACTGTCATTTTTAACAGTTGCTTAAAAGTGTTTTTAGTAAATACCCCTGATTTGGTAAATCACTTTGACTTTCATTTAACAGGCAAATGAACAAAGAATTATCAGTGTTTTCAATAAACTCTATTTATTAATTGTTTGTTCTATTTTATAAACAAACACATTTAGAAATTGATACTATATTTATATTGTCACTCGTTCCATCTCAGGTGAGCTTGGAACAAAAAAAAAAAACCTCGCTGATTCTAACGTTTCTGCACAAAATTGATACATGGTTTCCTCTTTGCATGGTACAGCTTTAGGATGCATTTCTTGATATTTACGCACACTCAGCAGTGGTTTCCTTTAGGCACAGTGATTTCTTCTGTCTGTCTTCCTGAATCTCCTCACAATTTTATATATCGTAGATGACGATGATGATGGGCCTAAACTCTTTGTTGTCTCCAGTGTTGGTCAAGTTACTTGAAAAAAGTAATCAGTAACTAATTACTGATTACTCCCCAAAAAAGTAATCCCATTACTTTACTGATTACTTATTTTCAAAAGTAATTAATTACTTAGTTACTTAGTTACTTTTTAAAAACACGATTTACAACCTGAAGAGGTGATAAAGCGATAGATCTTTCAGCCCAATTCTACTTTTTCTACATAATCCATCATACAGAATGTAATCAAATGGAAAAGTCTCTTTTTTTAACTTGTTTTATCAGTTTTAATCTTTTAACTTTATGCATCAAGCAAAAAATTTTATTATATGCAACATTCTCTGACTTGAATAAATTAGTTTAACATTTAAACCTATTTTCTGCACATTCCAGCACATAAAATAAAATATTTTTTGTGTTTACACTCACTCTTTCAAATAGATGCAAGTAAAACACAGCAGAAAATAAATAAAGTCAAAGACTCAGCGGTCCTGTTGCTCTATTTTACCTGTAAAGCAGGACTGCGGTAGGCGGAGGTTTACCCTGGTGCAGGTGTGCCGCGGTCAGTGGAAGAATCCGCGAGTTTCTCTGCGTTTCCCATTACGTCGTTGCGCACTCGGTGCTTGCTTTGAAGTTTTGGGGTTTTTTTCGCTGTAAAAAGAAGTTTTCTTCCCACGCACAACGGACTCTAATGTTTTTGTCACTTTTTATGGAATCAAACTCAAAGTAAGGTCAGTACTTCCACGCTTTAAACGCTGCACGCTCATACTCTCTCCCACAATCGATATGTGATCCATTGTTGATCTGCAGACAGCTGTTGTCACTAACGGCGCACTCGCTTATGTCACTGTCGTGAGACATTCTCGCAAAATATCACGGTTTTAGTAACGCAGTAACGCAGCGTTACTACAGGAAAGTAACGGTAATCTAATTACTGTTTTTGCAATGTAATCCCTTACTTTACTCGTTACTTGAAAAAAGTAATCAGATTACAGTAACGCGTTACTTACTGCCCATCTCTGGTTGTCTCACATTGAGAAAAACTGCTTTTTATACTGGTTGTTGATTTTGTCACATAGTTCAGCACACAGCTGAGCTATGAACCATCTTTGCTTCCAAAGACTGAACCCTTGGTGGACGCTCCAACTTCTTTGGAGTGTGTTGCAGGAATCAATTTCTAAATGTGTTTATGTTTAACAAATAAAACAAACACTTAAAATCTTTAGTTTCTCCTTTTATCTGTTAAATAATTATTCAAGTTCATTTCTAAATTGCAGATTTTTGTTTTTATTGCAGTTTTGAACTTTTCTGGAAACAAAGTTTCAAAGATAAATAGGAACTTTTGATGAAATAAAGAAATAAAGATAAAAAGGGGCAAACTGAACTGAAAACCACTCAAAACACAGCTTATCAATACAAGAAGTTAGCTCAACAGTCTAATGTAAACATCCGTTTTCTTCCACGTATCCGATTCCAGGTCACGGTAAGGCCGGAGACTATTCAAGCTGCCATAGGGTCAAAGGCGGCCTACACCCTGGACAGGTCATTAGTGTGTCATGGGGAAACATAGAGAGACAGACAGTCATTCACACTCATATCCACACCTGTGGGAAATTTTAGAATCATCATTAACCTAACCCCACTAACAGCATGTCCTTGGACCGTGGGAGGAAGCTGGAGCGCTCTGAGAGAATATCCAACATGCAAATTCAAACCCTGGACCTTGCAGTGAGGAAACAGTACTAGACACCACATCACCTGCTTTGCCACCATGCTGACCTAACCAAAAAGGAGAGAATGTAGCCTATATGTTAGCAAAGCAAACCATTATAAATGCAAAACAACAGGACAATTACTAAATGTATTACAAATAAACTTCTTCCCACCCTTCCTTTCCCTTCTCCCATAACTTGTTTTTTTTTTAGCTAGCTCCACCCTCAGCCTACACACTTAATAAACCAAGGACTTTAGCTGCAGGCAGGTAACTCAAAAGACATAGAAACAGTCATATGAGCAGCTCTTGTTTCACATGATATTTTTTGAAATGCTACATTTGGGATTACCGCCCAGAGACGTCTTTTTCAGTTACTAAAGTCATCAAATCTAATCTTGGGAACTTGGATACTTCTACTTAACACCTGGAAACTGTCAGTACAATAACTTTTCAAACACATGTTTGTAAAGCCAATGCATGTCTAATTTCTCCTAGCTATTTGGAACTAATTGGATCTGATAATTAGAGAAAAGAAGCATCATCTTTGAACAGAAAATAATTTCCCTATGAGCAGGTTCTCCAGAGGTTATCGGACCATTTATTTTAACCAGAACATAAACTAAACCCTTAAACTTAACCATACCAGACCATTAATCTCACCATAAACCTTCATTTTTTTTAAACCGTCATTTTAAACTCTCTAAAGTCAAACATCTCAACTTCAGTTCAGTATACATAAAAGATGATGATTCCCATTGTGTAGGGTCTATTTACAACCTACAGCTTCAGAGGGTTAAATCTCTTTCTAAATAATCTCAGGCAAAGATGTTGACTTTGGGCTTTGCAGCAACAATGGTGGGGCACCTCCTTACAAGGCATCCATGAAACGTTGACTATAAATACGAAGGGGGCTCTTCCCCCTCTTCAGCCATCAGTCATGAGAAATTTTCTCATGACTGATGGCTTGACAGTTTTACATTAGCGACATTAAGCTGACATGAAGTGAAATACAGACCTCTGGGTCTGATGGTCAAAGTTGATTCATAACATATAAATCCCTCTTCTCATGAGAAACACTGATTATAACACAGAGATGACCACACACTGTATATGCACGTGAAATGTATCAACATAAATACTGTGTTACTACTATTTTATGGTGCAGAGTTTAGCAACCTGCAGCCAGTAGGTAAATAACTTGATTTGCTCTATGAAAATAGGCTTAGATGTGACTACCTACTCTGGTTAGATTAGACACAGAATTTGACAAAAAGAGAGGGATGTCATATAGGTCAGGGGTTGTGGAACAGCCTTGGGGGCATATTTTTTTTTTTGCTTTTCTCTGCAAAATCATCCCGCGGGAAGCCGTAAGGAGACCTAGAATAGATAGATAAACGCACACTGACCTCTCAGTACACCACTGCGACCTCAAATCTACACACTATTCCCCTGCTGAACATCAGTGTGCACTGGGAAAAAGCTGGTGAGAGATTTTTATGATGAATTTGTAGTTGCAGAGGTAGGGGCAGATGGTGGTTTAGGCAACCATAGCCATGGGAGAAATTCAAGGAATGTTCTTGCCGGTGTGAATCTAGTTAAAAACTCATTTTATATGTCTGACATTTTTATTACTCGTTTTCCACTTATTTTACTCACTATCCATCCCTACATCCATCCATCCATCCATTTCCTTGACCAAATATCCAAATTAGGGTTGTTGGGGAGCTGGAGGACGTGCCAGATACTACAGGGTGATGGGTGGGGTACAGTCTGGACATTCACGAATTAATAAGTATGTTTTTGGACTGTTGGAAGGAGCCCACACAGGCACATGGAAAACATAGAAACTTCAGTCCTAACCGCTGTTCATTTTACTCTGCTTTTGATTTGATTGATGTCTCCTGGTGAAGAAAAAAATAGTTCATTAGGATACTGAAGGTAGGCTAGATGGATGTTCAGCATTCATCTTCCTTTTTTCCAGTTCAGTACAATTTTATTTTATTCATATAGCTCCAAATCACAACAACAGGCACTTTATAAGGGAAGGACCCTACAATAATATACACATCTCATCCAAGGAAAAGCACAGAATTCCTTAGCGTGGATTCCTTAGGGTGCATGAGTGACAGGTTTCAACTCTCATCTCTCATTCACTTTGAATTGGATGGTTTGGAATGTGGATTTGACAAAAGTTCAACTTTCCAAATGCCAGTGCAGGCGACACCCAATCAAATCACACTGAAAATTGTCCAAAAGAGTTTTTTGTTTTGTTTTGTTTTTTTGTGCAGCCTTGTGGATGCTCATCAATAAGCATCCAAATAAAGCCAAAGTTGATCTGTGGAGGAAGCTGATGAACATTCCTGATTATTGAAGCTTTGTGTGTATTACTTATAAATCCTCCATTATATAAAAATCACATCTGTGGAAAAGGGTATTTGTGGAACCTGTCACTTGATTTTAGTCAACCAACATCCTAAATTTCTCCTAGAGGGCAGGAATAGCTCAGTATTTAGAGCGGGCACCCCATGATCAGAATGTCGGGGCTTCGAATCCACCGAAAGGCTTCCCTGAGGTACCCCTACGTGTGGGGCTATATCTTTAAAAAAGACAAAGCTCATAATGACTATACACAGGCTTTGTAATGGTCCTGGGTCTGCAATGCAGAATTATTTTTACAGTTTTTGATTCCTTTTAGTTCTCGCTTGTGTTTTTAAAGTTGGAATCCAAGTGAATGCAGGTTGAAAAAGCTTCACAAATGCCTAATAATAAGGCCAATAGTAACTTTGGGTCCTTGACACAGAGACCCTCATTTTATAAGTAAAATACCACTGCAGTGTGCAATAATAACAACACCACTATCAATGCTTGACCTAGGTTGTTCTAACGTGGATTATTTGAAACATTTCTGGGTACATAAAGTTCCCAGTTAATGTATGAATGCATGCAATTAATTTGTAGTGTGTGTGTTGTGTATGGTTTGTATTTACAGCATGACTGTGTACGTGAGTAAACTGAGCGGTTGGATGTATTTATAAAGCACTTTTAACAATACAGCACAAAACAAAGTACTTTTTAGAGAACACGGGACATAAACAGAACAATTATCAGACCATCTCTCAGATATTGAATAGACATGAAGGGGGGGGGGGGACTCTGCAAGCAGGGTAAGGTTGGCCTAAAGGGGATTTCAGAAGGCCACAGGAGGCCACTAAACCAAAATAAAGACTGCTGGTGTTTTCCCCAACCCTTCAGCCCTTGTGCAGTCCTCAATAGATGGTCACTTGTAAACAGCTGGTAGATACATAACTTTAATCACAAGCCGTCGCTGGGGCTAGACAGAGACGGCATTTCAGATGTTGCCTGCCGCTACCACAGGAAAAGCACTTCAATAAATTCAAGGGAGGACCAGAGCAGGTTGCGAGCAGCAAATAGAGATGGAAATCTGAATGAGAAATGTGAAAGGTCACAGCTGTGACAGTCATGAAAACAACGCATTCTTTGTTTTGAGAAAAAGTGTTTTGACATGTACAAAGTGCATCAGACTGAAAAGTGATTGTGTATGGTGAGCAAAGACAGGTCTGGGGGTCTTTTTCTAAAAGAAGACTTGTGGGGCAGTATGGTACTCATCTGATTGCAATCATAAATCCTTCACTTCCATGAGAATATTGAGATTATATTGCAAATATTTTTCTGATGATTCTATCAGCTTGTGTTGCCAGGCTACAGTCACAAACTGAATTATGGTATCTGGGAAGCATCAAATTGTAAATCCAGTGCTGGATGGAACGGGTCAAATATAAAGCTGAAGCACTGGGAATCTATACACAGGACATCCAAGTCTGGGACGTTGTTAAAACCTTTATTAGTATAATTAATTGTTACTAAACATGGCTAAAAAAAAAAGGCAACATTTGAGATGACAATCTGTCTCTCTCTATAGGCAAAGTTCTTTTGTTGTGATAGTCTAACCTCAGACAGGTGTAAGAATGCAAATCTTATTTCAGTCCTTCCAAGCTGCAGATCGCTGAGCTGTCATACTTGTTTTGTCCATTGCTGATTCCCAGGCCAATTACACAGTTATGTCTTCATGTTGTGTCTGGTATAGTACATGTGTTAAGCATGTCACTGCTAGTTTGACAGGAAATTTAGCTAAATGTTGGGTGTCTGCCCAGGCTTCAGTCTGTCTGTCGACCCTTCTGTCACTGATGCCGCATTTTATCTGTTGACTGAGAAGGGGGTGGTCACCCCTAAAGAGAAGCCCCTGAGTTTTAAAAAGTCATTAGTCTTGATTTGATATATTTGTAATTTGCAGGTGTTGACCTCATAAATCAACAAAGCTAGAAGCCTCAGCAAAGTACACACAGGCTAGCTATCTAAAACCAGGCAAAATGAGAAGATGAGTTAGACTTTGAGGTATCTGTTTTGTTGAATCTAATTGGCTCTAAATATTAAAGTAAGGAATGAAAATAACTAAAAAGTGGATGAAGAGGAAAAACAGAGAGAAAACACAGAGTAAGGTTGGTGGTGACCATAATGGACATTATTAAGAAAGAAAAACAGCTGTGTGACTTAATTTTATGCACACAAAAAAAAAGCAATCAGATAGAGATAATAACTGTAGTTTTCTCATGCAAGTCTTTTCTCAGCACAATAATGTTTCCATGTGTGGGAGTGTTTGGCTGACAAATTAAAGGAACACTTTAGACGAAAGGCAAATCAAAGACCAACAATGTAAGCAAAGATTCAAATGAAATTGGACAATGAGGCCCCCAAAGTCCACAAAAAGACACAAGACAAGTTAATTGACTATTTGTTCAATTTTGTACCCACAGAGGTCATGCCATAGTGCCGTGCCAAAGTAAATGTGCGCTCTTGACACAGGCATTTCAAAGAAATAGTCCAGGAAGCCAATTCAAGCCAATTACAATGTTGACAAGGAAAGATAAATTATTTTTCTATTACTAAATACAGCAGTATGGATGTTTTAATATATTCCTTTGCTTTACATAGTATCAAATAGAAGTGCAAATAGAGTAAGAGCTATGGGATAATTGCTGAATACATTTTGACATAACCTGAGTTTTCTCAGAAAGAATCTGGTGCTTATAGCCCAAATATTCCCTGGCAACTATTTTGCAATTTCTCCCTTAATAGTAAACAACAGCTATAATAAGCAGTTACAGGTATTTCCTTTAAGCCCTTGTAACTTAAAAGTCATTTTTAGTCACTTTTGTCCTGATATTCTGACCTTCTCGAAGGAATTGTTTAGACATGCAGCATCTTTGCATCTGACGCATTTCTGTCCTTTTCACAGCTTCAAATCTCACCGGGAGCATTTCAGAAACAGATCATTAATCTGCACAGGATCTTTTATTTTGAAATTTGAAGTTGCTGTGTCTGAATTCCTGCCCTCCTCACCTGTTGTGTACAGCCTATAATAAACAGTCATGGCAGTATTTTAAACATGGCTAAGCAAAGAGTTGATTCTGGGATGCCGCTGCGATGCCTCCTGTAGACATCCAAAGCACTGTCTTGAGCGGGCACAATCAAACCCTCTGATTTTGTCAGACTTAGAAACCGACACAGACATATCTGGTGTATTTTTGATGGTAATACATTACTTAAAAGGGGATTTTTAATATCTGTATTAAATCTAAGCCATAGTTATTTCATACCAGCAAACCCTTCTGAGCTGTATGGCTTCACCCCTTAATGTGGAACTTCTCCAACACAACCCTGAGCCCCTGTGTTTGGCCCATTCAGTCTTTGACTTTTCCACCATTTTTTAAAAATATTTTGGTAGAGAGTCTGTCAACAGATTCCAATTTCCAGATTCTTAACAGATTCCATACAGGAGTATAAATTAAGCTTAACTGTATAATAGTTTGCATGTCCTTCTCATACTTGTGTGAGTCATCCAGTATCCTCCCACAGTCCAAAATAATGCATTGATTAGGTTAATTAGTGAGTCTAAACTTGCAGTAGGTGGGAATATAATGGTAAACGGTTGTGTGATGCTGCAGCAGACTGGTAAAAAGCCTAGAATCTACCCCAGTTCTCCCCTTTGACAACTGGGATAGGCTTCAACAAAAGACAAAACATGGACTGCGGTCAAATCTCTCTCAAAGCAACACAGCTGTATTTACAGTTTCTGGGTGAGTAATAGCTTTATACTACAGGGTTATTACATTTCAAAATTGATCCAAAATGATGGCAGAGCAATGTGATATCATGGGATTATATATAAATTTCACACCACATTTCACGTGTCGTACGTTTGCATTTTAAGCTTTTCACTTGTCCTTTTAAGCATTAAGTGAGACACTAAATGGGGTAGAATCAGTTTCAGGGTTACGGTGTTGTTCGTTTAGATTACGTGATGTGATATGACCCTGACAAAAGCAAACATTGCATAGTGACAACATACAAAATTACTACTAAGTATTTTGGAACAATGGTAAATGAGAAAATGCCCATTCACTTAGTGTCATGTTATTCAAAGCCTATAGAGTTACATTTACTGTACCAACACACAAGGATGACAAGCACAGTCTATTACAGTTAAATGATCCACTTCAAATAATGGTAAAATATCACAAGCACAACCTTGACTTTCTTTCCACGATCCTAAAACAGTCAGGTTTACAAAAACAGCCTCCCTACACAGCAGCCTTTGTTCCTATGTCCCATGGGAGTGCTGCACCCTGCTGATAATTCAAAACCTCTTTACTCAAACAAAGACTAAAATCTGCCAAAAGCAAAGAGTTCAGGTCCCTGTTAGGCCATTCTGGACCTCGAAGAAGCAATTTCAAGCTGTTAGAAATTAAATTCATAGGAGTTTTATGGGAATTATTCTCCTGAAAGTCTACAACACATGCACTACGGAAATGTGTATTTGTCTTCATTTATAATGAGAGCCTTTGTAAGTAATCCATCATTTGTTTGACATGCATTCATCTGAGCTGTATTTGTGATTTTTCTTGATTAAGGTGACTGATCCGAGGTCACTCGAGCCTCACTGCTGCAGGGTGTGAGACCTCAGGCAATAGTCCTGTTCACTGTCAGCCTCAAGACAGACAGCAGAGCGTTAACTAAGCTGAAGTCGCTGTTAATGAAGTTCAGGTCTGATGTCAGATATAGTGTTGGTCTGTGTTTTGTTTGTTTTTTTACAGAAAAGTATAACAGAATTAAATAGATGTCCTTATAATCATATGGTTATACATTTCAAAGGTATCAAAAAAGGTAACTGGTGTAACCGGTCACTTATTCAGTCTAATTTTTATTGGCACTTTGCATCTGGTACATTTTTGCACAGTCGAAAGCTGTAAAAAAATATCTTTGTATATTTTAAGATTAATAACACTCACAGCGCTGTTCACTGAAGAGCAAATCCCTCTCCCTAAAACTGAGATGAGTTGCTCATGTCTGCTTTGAGATCAGGAGATTTCTAATGTCTTAGTAAAAACAAGCCACCTTATCATGACTGGAATCTATCACTAACACTTTGGAGAAACTCAGAACCTGAGAATAGTGAAATAACCGGCTTTACGTAAGGCTTACGGTGTGTTTCTTTTCCTCATCAGGACCAGATGGCACTAGCCATTAGTTAAGAATTTGATCTCAGCTGGAAAATGTTGGATTTCGCGGTCAAAGCCAATGCTCTGTGTGACTCAGCTACCTGCAGTCGATGCCAATGTGACACAGATGCTTTTTACACCGTTAGGGAAAATAGAAAATAGCTAAATGCCCTAAAGTGTTTATAGTAGTGCTATTAATTATCTTTGTGACCATTTTCCCTGAAGCTTAGGCTGTTTATTTAGACACACCATATTTATACATTAAGAACACGGCACTGTGGAAGTAAACCTTTAGCATTATGTGATTTAACCTTAGTTTAACTGTGGGACAGGATGGATATATCTGTAGGTGGGTGAAAAATTAAAGGAAAAACATGAACTCCTGACACACCACAGTAGTGGATATGATGCTGTGTAGTTAGTGCAAACTAATAAAAAGTGATAGAAACCTTTCCCTTCCAATAGAACTAGTCTCTTCCCCACTCACAGGACACAACGAGGGTCACTGAAGGATTTTAAATGTATGAAAATTTTAGTAATTTCATACATAATCCAGCTGAACACCTATGGAGGATTTTGGACCAGCTTGTTTGACAGCACAAATGTCTTTCTAATAATGTTTAGTCTGAGAACAAGAGCTCCAGACACTAGAAGCAATGCCAATGTGCTCTGAAGCTGTTCTGTGGTGCTCCAACACCTTACTGAGACACTTTATGGTGGATTTGCTTTCATTTGTTACTCTTCTGCATTTATTTGGCAAGTTAAAATGAGCCTATGCGTGTTAAGGGGCTGAAAGAAAATATAAAATTTGAAAAGTAGCAACAACAAAGCCGTTAACATGTCAATCAGGAGAACTTATTAATACACCAGGGACTTGGAAGTCAAGGCGTCGGCTACCAGCTGAGCAAATAACTCCGCAGGAGAAAAGCAGGGTCAGGACAGAAAACACAGAGGATGTGGAGGGAGATAAAGGACATTTATATTCATTGTTTGCTTTGGGAGAAACACATGGATAAAAGAGTGAGTGGTACACAATATAATTTGTGTACATTACACAGATGCAGGTCTGTGGACACCTGAACATCACGCCAGCTTAAAAGCATTGAACATTTCAGAGTCATGGCCATTCATCATCAAAGTCCTCTGGGATGGCTTTCCACAAGATTTTGTAACCTGGCTGAACTTCAACCCCAGCTGCAACACCATTAGTGAGATTAGCGAGGCGCTGATTTCGGGTGATAAGACCAAGCTGGCAGTCATTGTTCCAGTTCACCCCAGAGGTGTTTAATGGTTTAAAAGCATAGGTTTTTACTGTTCGGTTAAGGTTTTCACACATAACTGCGTATTTCTTTACTGGCCTGACTTTGTGAACGCTGTCGTGTTTAAAGAGGCGAGAGCCTTTCATGAAAGCTGAGCACAATCTGTTATTATATGACTGCTTGCTGAGTGCACGTTCTTTTGCAGGAACAATTATTGAAGGTAAAATTGAGCAGATCAAATTTATGACCTCTGCACATGCAGCACCACAAGGTATATTATTGGTTATACAGTAAATCCCACAGTTGATCAATATCAATATTCTAAATGGGATATTTCTGCTGTGATTTTTCAGTGACACATGGGTTCTGCGCTCATCACGCATGTAAATCCTTGAACTTTTGCAATCATGTAAGTGTTACACTGCAAGATTAAACAAGCAAAATATTATGCACTGAATACATTAATGTAATGTTCTACCATTTCTCCAATAAAAAGCCAGTAATCGCCTGCTTCATGGCCACACATGTAATGCCGTAGACTGCAGTTAAATTGGCAGCTCCCAGATGTGAGCATGTAAACTGAAACAATGTGGTCAGAGTAGCTTCCTTGCATAAACAAATGTTTAAAATGTAATTTATGACATATTTTATGTAAGTTGATCCCAGCTCAGAAGGCCTCAGTGATGCCGCTGTCATAATGACACACAGCAGAGATGAATTTTGCAATCATGACAGGCCCTTAACGCTCAATTAACAAACTTATCGGGATGATTTCTTTAAAAAACAATATATCATGACCCATCGGACTACCACACTGAAAACATTGGATTTATGCGCCAGAACAAATACGGCGATTTGATGAGAAAATTCCCCCAATTTATGCTTTCTGTGAGGTGAGAGGACTGTATAAACATGCATTTTTGAGTCCTACAGATGTGCCAAGACACAGCCGCTCAGTCAGGTCCATATTTATTGAAAAATCAGTGCTGGATTTTGCCCAGATATAATTCTTGTCAGGCTTCATATATTTCTATTGTGTAATGATCTGCAGATTACAATGATAGTGCAGCTGACATTTCATAGATGATGAAAACAGCTGAATGCAGAGCAAAAAGATAATAAACTTTGGTCTGTCGAGCTCTGGTGTAATTTGGACTCGGCAGCTACATCATTGTAAAGAGGGACACGAGATGATTGTAACACTAGTGCAGCACAGTGCTGTTAATGCATGAGATCTGCTGTCATTTAAAGAATGCAGATGTTCCAGACATGTTCCAAAAGTCTGGGTATTAAATATGATACAGAGCAGTGTATAGAAAAAGAAGCCAGTCAGTGGTTAAGAAAAGTAGTAGAACGAATCGGAAAACAGAAAAGCAAAAAAGTGACCCGAGTGGTACGGAGTTCAATAAAATCAGGTGAAGTGCATTGTGAGTTCAGCCCAGAATAATACAGTAGAAAAAACCCCACCCACTTCTAATCTCAATGTGCCAGACAGGGAGTCTGTTTACCTGCGCAGTGTTTACAAGAAACCTGGAATCCCCCTGCTGCACAACAAAAGGTGGACGTGTAAATGTGTGAGTGAGCAGTGTTTGTTACTGTGTGTGTACTACATGCACGATTAGAAGCAACACTTGAGCTCAGCAGCCCATTCTCCAACTGTATCTCCAGTTCATTTAGGTGTGACCAGCTTTGTTTGGAGCCTGGCCTCCTGCTCTCTCCCGGCTCTCCTAGCCGGGCCGCAAGGTCGAGCGAGAAAGAGCCTGAGCGAGAGAGGGAGCAGCCCTGACCTCCGGCGCTCGCTGCGGAAACAATGGCGACGCGCCTCACAGTGACAGCGGGAGACAGGAACAGGCACAAACACAGGAACCGTCCATTCTGCCACTGAGACAGACCTGCCGAGGCCTGAGAATCTGGGGGAGGAACTGTCTCTGGCTCGCTTCGTCTCTCTCGGCTTTTCTTGATATGCCCTAATATGACAAAAAAGTGATGCACTTGTTGATTGTATGCTGTTATTAGCCAGTGGTCCCTAAGGGAGACGCTCCGAGCGCCACAGAGTCGTAGGGAATAGCACAGGGATATTTTAGGACACAATGATGGTCTTTTTTCTTTTGAGCTTATGTACCTTGCGGAAGAATTCAGAAGCTCAATTCACAAATGAGACAAACACATCCATCAGAGATGATTTGACCTAAATACTACTGGATTAGGCTGTTAACACACCAATGTTCTAATGTTTCCCCATATAAAGTAATAAGGAGTATTCATAACATCTTATTGGAATATGTCAAAGTTAAATACTGTTTATCAAGTATATGAATCATAATTAGGTCTGTAGAGTTACTGTGAGGACAAATATCCAAGCTGTGTTTATGCCCGCTTCTTACCTACAGATAACTACCTGACCATTAGAACACACCTAACGTGACTTCTAAGCTAACTTGTTTGCAGCAAAGGACTTTCCTCCCAAAATCTTTATTACACACACAAACGTAGAACTAATTATTGAGGAAGTCGGACATAATATCAGCCATTTCCTCAATTTCCTCAATTTTGTCTTGTTTCCATTAGTCCATTCTTAGCTAAAAGTTGAGTGTCTGTGTGTGTGTGGGCCTCACACAGATGTGTGTGTTTATATGGTGGCACATGGAAATACCAGCCCATTCAATCAGTTCATAGTAGAAATAACGATAACAGCCTCCAGCTGATAGTTAAATAAGGGCGTGGGCATTCTTGAAATGGCCCAAGAATTTGAACTAAAAGATTTTATCTGATCCCCTGAAAATAAATCCACTCCACACAACTTTTTTCTCGACTTAGACAAAGTAAAATATTCAGTTCATCATAAAACACTGCAGTTGAAGTTCGCTTATTAATAACTGTGAATTTTCCTCTGAACCATAATAATAAAAGGCATTATTGATTCTAAGGAAATAATAAAAATTTAAGTTTCCATTAGAATCTAATAATATCCTGTTATTACACTATACAGAAAATAGTAAACATTTTCTCAGCTATATATGAGGTGCATGTAGGCATTAGAATGATTTTATACCTATGAAATATGTTATGAAATTACACCTAAATGTGGATTCAAATCCTGACCATTGCATTAGCCTCACAGCACATGGGGAGCCTTCTTAACCCAGAGATCTAAATAGCACCCCACCCTGAGACTAATTAATCACACATGCAACATTATGAAGCCATGTTGGAGCCCTAAATTAATCATCTCTGTATCACCTTGATAGTCTTCGTTCCTGAAGCCATGGCTCATTTGTCAGCACCTTCTCTTGAGTTTAAGAGGAAAGGGACTAAAAGTTTAGTTGTTGTCTTAAACAAAATAATGAGAAGGATTAAATTTTTCCATTTGGTCCTTTCAGCTGCGCTGTGTCATTAAGAGTAGGTTCTGGGAAAGCTAACATGCTTTTGAGGAATGATTTTCTGGCAGAGATTTAGATTTCTCTCTGTGCGTGTCACATGACTAACAGTAAGTGCAGTGTACAAAAGTGCATGCACTGAAACTGAACTCAAGCTAAAGCTAAAAGACAGATTCATGCCGGACAATGAGACAGATCTTTATTTCAGTAGTGAAAAAAGAAAATGGAACATTTAAAAAATGTAAAATCATAGAGGTAGGAGGTAACTTGTCATGGTCCCCGTGCCTGCCCAGCCGGCCTCACAAGGCTACACTTGTGTTTTTGCTTTTTCTCTCTCTCTCCCCTACCTCTCTGCCTGGGCAGAGCTCACTGCTGGCTCCCGCCCTTGGCTCACACACCTGTTGGCGGTCAGCTGATTTCCCGACTACTATTTGAGGCTGGGCCACAGATCTTCTCATCGCTGGATGATTGTGCTACTAACGTTAGTCTCTCTTCCCAGCTCCCGTGGTCTTGTACCTTTACGCCCTACCTTCATGACTTGTGAGTGATTTTTCCCTTTCTTGTTCCAGTTTACCTTCCCGAACCTGTGACCTCCCAGCTGTACGAAAGTGTGTGAGTTGGATGTGAGGACGTGAGCGAGCGTGAGAGAGAGAGCCTTCCCCTAATCCCTTGGAACCCTGGATTTTTCCCCGTCACTGTATATATTATCACACTGGTGTGTAAATAAATGGTGCTCTGAAACGTCAACCTGTTCTGCGCTTGGGTCCCTGCTTTCAGATTGTGACATAACTGAGGGGACCTGCCTGGACAACCTGGATGTAGTAGAGGTGGAAAGGAGGAGAGTTGTACAACAGACAGCCTGAAAAGAAGGGTGACCCCCAGAAGTCAGACAGGTATTAGACCAGGAAAATGTGAATGAAGTGAATCTGACAGCACAGCAATACGTAAGACACGAATATATAGAAGAGATCGACGCTTAACACAAGAGGAAAGATCTTCCTCAGTGAGCTTGTGTACAAACTTCATTCGTAAACAGTGGCTCATCATCCATCATCTGACAGTGAACATTTGCATTCCGGTCAGAATCGGTTTCCTGGTCACTTAAAAACACAAAATTTTCTTCTTCTTCTTCTTTTTCTCAAAAGGTCAGCTCTAATAGACTTTTACAGAAAAAGGCATTGATATGATTCTGCTGCAGAAAAACGATGCCAATGTCTTGGACTCTCAAAGGGAGCAAGACAGAGTCTATGTGTGACTGAAAAGTTGAAGCTGCGAGAAGCACAGGCGGTGAAAAAAAAAAGAGTTTAAAAACTTAAGAGTCAACCATCCAAAGTAAAGGATAGTGCACAAGAGAGGTGAAGAAGAGAATGCAGGGTGATGAGTGACAGAAGGATAGCAGGACGAGTGAAAGGGGAGGTTTACAAGACCTGCTATGATGTGTGAATTTGAAACAGTGGAACGGACAAAAACATAGGAGGCTGTGGTGGAGGTGAAGATGTTAAGCTTTTCATTGGGAATGGCCATAATGGACAGGGTTAGAAATGAGTACAATGGAGGGACAACTCATGTTGAGCGGTTTGGGGACAAAGTTAGAGAAACAAGGCTGGGATGGTTTGGACATGTGCAGAGGACGTGCAGCGGACACGCTGGACAAATGATACTGAATATAGAGCAACCAGACAAAAGTGGAAGACCACAAAGGAGGTCAATGGATGCAGTAAATTTGGACATGCAGAGGGTTGGTGCGACAGAGGTGGGTGATCGAGATAAGCCGAGGTGTAGGTAGAGGACACTATGAGAGGCTGTTGCATAAAAACAATCCACTGATTACAGGAAAGTGCACCAAATGTTTTAACATGAAAGCCACACACTACAGCAAGGCTGAGCAAATATTTTAATGCATTTTTTTTCAACAAATGAATTTAACACGATATTGCACCAGAATGAGTCATAAAAGTGTCAATTTGCCATAGAATGAATATTTTAAAAATGGATGAGCCAATTTAATGAGCTAGGTTCTGTTATGAATCTTCAGAATGAGTGAAGCCAAGAGAAAGTGCACAATAATATGGTATAAAAGTAAAGTTACGGGAGAAGTGCCATGAGGATTGCCAGGATTTATACATCGGGGAAACCAAACAACCTCTGGCTAAGCGGATGGCACAACACAGAAGAGCTACCTCGTCAGGCCAGGACTCTGCAGTCTATTTACACCTACAGGCCAGTGGACACTCTTTCAATGATGAGGATGTAACATCCTGGACAGGGAGGAACGCTGGTTTGAGCGCGGAGTCAAGGAGGCCATTTACGTGAAAAGGGAAAGACCATCCCTGAATCGAGGAGGGGACCAAGGGTGCATCTTTCACCACCATACAATGTTGTGATTGCAGGCATTCCCCAACTCGCTGTGAATGGTACTCATGGCCTTTGATCAGTGGGCTTTGATCAATGATCATGAGAATTTGTGTATTAATGATCAAGGAACTGACCTCCCAGCCCATTGTTCCTTCAGTGGACTAGCTTCAGTCATTATACAAATGTACTGTTTATAAGATTGGGGAAACCTGCAGTCAGCTGAGACTGAAGAAGTCACTTTGATGAGTGACGAAACATTTCTCCCACTGAAAATGCTGCGTCCGGATGAACAGAATCAACTTTTGGAGATAAAGTTAATGCTGTTTGCCATCTGTTTACTTTTCTGAGGACTCTCATTTTTTTGCATGCCACGCAAGTGCAGTGCACTCAACAGAACTAAAATGAGCAATGCAACTGTACAACAACCTCATCTGACTGTTTACTCTTATGCACACGCATGTAAACCAAGGATCCAGGACTCTTGCCAGAACCCAATAAAAAGGTCAATGACACTGAGATTTAATACATTTTTTATTCTCTATATGCATTATGTTTGAATTCATTCAAACAAATTACTAATGCCACTAAAAGTTCTTCAAACTTATGAAAAGGGACAGCCACCCTTTATGCAGCGTGGACATTTTTGGGGTTACTTACAGCAGCCTTCTGCTTAAAATGCATGATACATGTTTTTTTTGCATCATTTGCATGCTAAGTTCTTTATTGCCTATATCTACATCTATAATAATTCCCATTCTATTCTTTCTGTGTATATATATCAATACTCTATGCTTCATCTCATAAACTACAGTCTACACAATGGAGCTGCTGATAACAGTACTTAAGCTATAAACCTGCCAACCATTGATATACACCAAAACCCGGACTTCCTCTCTTGCACATTGTGCTGTATTCAATGTAAGTAATTGAAGCCACGAGTGGCAACGCTACAATAAGTGACCAGATTACATCACTCAGCACCCAAAGGGCACTCGACACCCCACCTCACCCCACCCTCACACCCTCCTGCTACCTCCTTTCCTCATCCAGTAATGTGGCATTGTTCATTATTGATGAGATTGACCTTGAGGAAATCCCGCTTAGCTCTGAAGTGGAGACTGTCAGTCTGACATGTGCTGCCAAGGTAAACAGAGTTAATCAACCAAATCGGTCATCTTTATGCCCGTGTGACACCTTCCTAATGTGGATTTAGGCTCTTAGTCCCCATCAGAATTCAGGAATGCAAAACTAAGACTGGAACTGGCACTGGGAACACTGGGGACGTAATGTTGGGAGCAGAGTAGTCTTCCTCCCTCCATCCTGTATTAGTCTCTGAGGCCGAGCTTGAGTCGCTCTCCTCTTTTCAGCAGGAACCCCCCACTGGGTGAGGCATTGCTTTCAAAGAATTCAAATGTACAGCGTGACCCACAATTCTTTTCTCTGTAGGTCGGGTGTGAGAACGGGGCCTGCAAGTTGGCTTCAATGTGTTTTTTGAGGGAGGGAAAGTGTATAGAAAAGATTCAGCCCAAAGAAGGGAACCGCCGACCCAAGCGCCTAATGGCTGTTAACAGTTAATGATGTACATTTAACCCACGAACTCTGCTGGGCTTCCTGCAGGGTGGTGCAGTGTTTCGTGCAGGTCTTGTACCATATGCATTGTGAGTACCTAATTAACCTTATAAGGACAGCTGGAGCATATAGCCAATCCAATGCCATTTGGGAATACTACATGCAGAATAAAGAGTCTCCATCTCTGCACATTTTCAATTTATCCTTAAAAGAAATTCATTTTTACCTCTGGTACTGTCTGAAGATTCACACACAGAAATAGAACATTTTTGTTGTGAATTCCCTGGTGAAAGAATGCTGCCATGTTATCAGAAAAGAAAGAAAAACAATTTTGGGTCCAGCTCAAAGTGGGAAATATTTGGACTCCACGAATTAAACTAGGAGACATTTTACCCGAGTACACAATAGGTGTTGTGATGCGTATTACCCATTGTCTATTGTCATATTCCCCCAGCTTCACCCTGTGTTACCCAACAACACATCCATTTGACTATTACTGGAAAAAACATGGAGTGAACCAGAGAATCTGTAACTTTTTTGTTTTCATACACATCCCTCCAGCAAGTCCTTTGTCTGGCTTTGGTCTGCATTGGCAGGGTGGTGACACTCAAGGCTTCGTAAAAAGAACTGATAAAAGAGAAGATGGCACAAAGCCTGTCAGTTAGCTTGCCAGTACAACAGAGGCTGTGCAGAGAATGTCTCCTCTTACTTTGCCTTTTTTCCCTTTCTTTCCTGTTGATTCTTTTATTTGCCACTGGTTGAATATATATTTATATAATGTCATGTTTAGAAAATGTTAATGTTAAATAATATATACTGAATCCTAATATATCTGCGTTTACTTTTGATTTCCTAATAACATAGACAAATGTTTGCAAACTGAATACAAGCAGTAGATTCAGTTTGCACAGGGCTGATATGATATGATATCAGAAAGCCCTGGATGTACCTCTTGTTAGCAGGGATCAGTTGGATCTCCTGTTTTTTGTGGCTTTCAACCAAATGTAACTGTTTTCAATTACAAAATGGGATTTCCATCACTAATATATAATGTTTCTAATCAGACTTAAGGTCATCACCATATGCTTTAGATTTCCTTGGCGACATGGTGGACTAGGATGTACACAGGATCAGTAAATCTAGGAGGCTAAAAAAAGGCAAATATCCCAGATTTGCAGAGCAAGATTCTTTGTGGGTTATTAAAAAAATGCTTCTGTTGTGATTATAGAGGCACATCTAAACTCTCATTCAGTTCTTTTCTTTTTTCTTGGGGGGGTGGGGTATCATCTGTTCTTCTCCTGCACTAAACTCACAGATGTGCAACAGTGCAGCCTTTGTTTTATGACTACTACTATTATGTGAGTCAAGCTGCAGAGCTTTGTCTGTAGCATAACCTCACAGTTCATTGATGACTATTTGAAACATACAGTAGAAGAATGACTGTTTGCTTCCCTTGTCTCATAGGCTTTCTCCATCCTGCCCTCTCATCCACCTGCACATTCTAATGAGGTGATCACAGCACTTAAATACCAGACTGTGATCACATTGCATGCTTGCCCCATGTGTACACTTTCCTCTCTTTGTTAGCCCACAGCCTCACGCACATATGGAGGCCTGGGCTGTTTCCTGCAGCCAAACAGAGGGATGTATGTTTCTAATTATAAACTTGATCTCAGGTTAAACACACTCTCTGCTGGCCACCACAGTAACCAGGATTTATGGTGCCAACGTTTGGGCTCTCACCCCAGAAACCAAGCAGTGAAGCTGATCTGTTGCTGTGTCGTTCACACGGGGAGAAAATAAATCTAAGGCTACAAATCTAGTTAGACGTGTGCGTCACTTTCGTATTTGTGTTGGCTTCTCAAATATAAACTTAACCTGTCTAAGTGTGAGCGCAAAATGTTTCTTAATAGGCCATTGCAGGGAGGCCAGGAATGCACTTTGAATGGCAGTTACTGTTTGCTAGTTGGAAATGTGCTAAAAACAAGGTGGAGTGGTTTTATTTCCTTTCTAATGGTAAGATTAAGGTATTTGGTTAAGGCCATGCAAATGTTTCATTACTTGTAAATTAAATTTAATTATTTTACTAACTAGTTTTCTGGCCAAGGATGGTACATTCATGAAAAAATATTTCAGCAAATATGTTTTGACTGGTCAACTCACACTAATGAAGAAACCCAAGAAAGTATTTGTTAAAAAAGGACTAAACAGACAAACCATACCATGTTTTTCTGAGCTAATCACTTTGAGCTCTCCATAATAAACAGACCTGAGACTTTATCCGACTGTTGGTCAGAAAGCAAATATGTGTATTTCCCAAAATGAGGAACTACATACTTAAAAGCATCTGGCAAAAATATCAGTGCAGTGCTTTTCAACATGAATGTTGTGCAAAATTTAAAAAGTACAGTACTGTGCAAAAGACTTGATTCCCTCTGTCATGGTTTGGGGCTGAATTTCAGCCAGTGGCTTTCAGGATCTTGTTAGAGTTGATGGAACTATGAACACAGAAAAGGACCGTCAGATTTTGATCCACCATATGTTACGGTTTGGAAAAAGTGAGGCTGGCAAAAGCTTCATTTTTCAGCCTGACAATAACCCCAAACACACTGCCAGTAAAAACATACCTGGATAGAAAAACAGACAATGAAACACCATCAGTCATGGATTGGCCAGTCATGAATCGTATTGACGTAGAAGGGTGCAATAGAAATATTCAAAGAAGAGCTAAAATGTCCTTCAAGAAACTTGGAGAACTATTTCTGAAGACTACTTCAAGAAATCACAAGAAAGCTACCTGATAGAGTTAAGACTTTAGTGAAGAATAGTTGGTCTAACCAAATACTGACTTTCTGGTTTTGCCTTATATACTGTGTTTCCATGCATGGTTGAATATATAATCCAATAAAGCATTGCACCTATTTCCAGTTTTCCTAGCGAGATATAAAGGTTGAGGGGTTACTCAAGACATTTGCACAGAATTGTATTTAGAGGAATGTCACAACAGCAGGAAGGAATGCCAGTTTGTGTTAGTCAGAAAATGTCAAGGGACTGTTGTTGTTGTTATCCCCAAACAGTATTTGAAATAAACAACATCTAAAATGTGATTCAAGCCAAAATGAATCCAGCTCTGGATTATTTTAGCTTGAGTCTTTTCATTATTCAAAATAAGAGGAAATCCTTCAGAGACAGGAAGGTTTCCCTTTTGTGTAATAAAGATCCAAAATGTTATGCCAAAAACAATCTGGAATGTGGTAAACAATATAGGGGCACGCACTACCCGCATGACACACGTGTGACTACGGGGTCTTGGCGTGGCTGGAAGTTCATCATAGTAGAGTCATGCAAACCCCAGGGAGCGATGGGCTTAGTTTAGCACCTACAGGGAGTTGTACAAACACGATAGTATCCAGGTTGCACTGTGGTAAATGCCTGCCTGGCACAACACAAGCCCCATTTGGCATACTCAGGCGTATTACACATCAGTTCAAAAAAGCTGTGCATGCCTTCCTATATATTGTTAATGACTAACGAATCAGAGAAAAGCAGCCAAAATATTCATAAACACAGGAAATTGTATTCAATCTAACAACAAAATCACTTGGGAGGCAATGGAGTCGAGGTCAGTGTAATATTGTTGATCATAGGAAGCTCGTCTCAGAGTGTTAACAATGACCAAACAAACAGAGGTGGGTCTGCAGTTGGACGCTTCGGATCAGGACAGCAACAAGTACAAGTGGGGCTTTCCTACAATCGAGTGGAGCTCCGGGGCCTGCTTCAAAACATGAAACAAGCGCTTCGAGCTGCCAGAATCCTTTTCAATACCCTGAGGTTTTTGCAAAGGAAAAAATTCCAATCGAGTATACCTTTGTTCCTTTGTTCATGTTCTCAAGTGTTCTTCTGGGAGCCCATAGGTGAACTGAGGGTGTTCTTTATCCAGGGTGTGACTGCAACCACAAAAGGTAGTTCCCATCTTAGACACATGTATAGATTATCAAAACAGCAAATTAACCCAGCCAGAAGAGGAATATGACAAAAGCATGTTAACAATACATTTCCCATGGAATGTCGGGTGATGCAAGAGATGTGTTTATGACTTTGCATCTCTCAAATCCTGAAGAAGCAATAAAATAAGTAAATAGAATATTAAATAGTATAAAGCATAAAACTAACACTGGGGTTAGATATACTAAATTGAATTATAGTGTTTACATTCATAGTTTTTCACTGATGGATTTCGACATATTGTGCTGTTTTAGGAGCGTCTTTTGGCATTCTCTAGTTTTTTCTTGATTAGCCGCCCAGAGACAATAGGACATTTATTTTAAATCATGTTCTTCTAAAGTGAATCTTAATCTTAATTGATTTATTTCAAAAGAACACAACTTGATTAAAAGATCACACCGAGCTGTTCTATCAGTACAGAGCTGCTTAATTCATTTCCGGGAACACCAGAGAGGCGTCACATGGAGTCTAGTGACACCTGGCGGTGTAGACAATACACTACACTACACAAAAGGCTAGTGGTAAGTGGAGTTACATGTGCTCTTAGCAGAGGGGTTATGCTATGAAGGAACCTTTGCACAGCCAGGTTTTCTTTGCCTAAACTGGCTCGACAAAACTTCGAAGTCCAGTTGGAGATACGGTATCACCGTTATGAACTTTCTCTGTTAAGAAAGACTTTCTGTTGCATTTTTTTTTTTCATTGGGGCAGAAAAAGATTAATGCTGCCTAAAATACTTAATCTTTGGATTTACCGAGGGGTAAAATAAACAGTTTAATTCAAATTATGTTATTCTCAATGCTGTTGTTTATTTTAAGGAGATTGCTGCACATTGCAGCTCTGAAACTTCAAATTTATACATTCAAACATCGCTGTTAATATAGTTTAATAAAGGAGATGTGGAAACTGCTTCAATTTGTCGCCATATGAAGATGAAATTGATTTTACTGATTGAACAGGTGTTCTTTGTGTGTTCTGTATTAACAAAGAAAAAGAAAGAGAGGAGGATGGATGGAGGACAGCTGGAGTCTGGAATCTGGAAGTACAGAGAATTACCACGGAGGAAATGAGGGCAGCTAAGAAGAGCTATGAGGATGAAGAGAGGAAAACTTGTTGGTACAGATGACAGAACTATAGAGGTATGGGAGATGTCTAGGAGAGAGGGCAGCTGGCTTTATAATGGAGTGAAGTGTGGTGCTGATTTTCAAGAACAAGGGTGATGTGCTGTAGGAATTACAAAGGGATAAAGTTGTTAAGGACTTTGCTGATAACAGAGGCTTGCAAAGAACACAACAGATGTGATGTTTGTTTAAGAGTGTTGATGGGGAAGTACAGGAGTTTGCTCCAAGTCAGGAGTTTCACTACAAATCTAGATATCAAAGATATTGTGACAAAGGAGGGATTGTGGTACTGTATGACGAAGTCAGGAGTGGCAGAGACATATTTGAGGGTGGTGCAGGCCATGTAAGAGAACAACAAGACACTAATGAGGTGTGTGGTAGGACTGAGAAATGGGTTCAAGGTGGGAGTGGGATTACTTGTCCACAAGTAAGGAGGAGAGTGCAACCACGGTGGTTTGGGTGGAAATAAATGTCAGGGCTGATATGTGACAAGGAAGATTTACAAGACGATGGATCATCTGCCTCGAGGCAGATGACGTTCTCCACAGCTTGTCCAGATGCTTTCACATCTTTCACAGGTGCTCAGGGTGTACCTGCTGTCATCTGTGAAAAGCACAGTGGTGCCAGTGGTGGATCTAACAATCCCACTATTCTATGGCAAATTCCAATCAGGCTCAGGCTCTTGAGACTGCACTGGAAGACACAGCGAACCTTCTGGAACGTGTCATATTAATGTGTCATCCTGGAGGAGTTGGACTACCTGTGCAACCTTTGCAATTCCAAGTATCGCCTTATGCTACCAGTAGTTACAGATGAAGACGGTAAAGAAAAAAAATGTCAGTGACCTCCACTTGTCAAACCATTCCTGTTTTGGGCATTGTCTGTTTGTTGCTGCTCTAATGCATCTGCTTTGAATTTCATTAACACCAAAGCAGCTGAAACTGCTAGTCTGCTATTTAGCTGACCAGATGAGTATCACAGAGGTTTAATTGACTGTATGCATTTTTGAACAGTGTATAAGTAGGCTAGAGTGTAAGTGCCATCATATACACCTATCTTCAATTAAACCACAACCCACAGGAGCTAAACAAACAAATAACCGAAATACGTGACTAATACGTGACTAAATTTAAGCCGTTGTACATCAATAAGGATAAATACCAATCAAGAGTATCAAAACAACAAACGAACCTTTGATTGGTGTATAAGCTGAGGACTTAACCAATCAGAATGCACCTCAACTAAAGGGAACCCACCGATTGGTTTGTTGTCACGCGTGCCCCGTGAACGTTGAATCCTGCTGTTTGGGGACGAGCAGTGCAGGCGGTGTTGTGACAAGGTGAGTTAGCTTTTCATTGTCGTATCCCTAAAACATTGTAATAACACGCTGTTTGTGTTTGTGTTCACACACACAGAGCGGGTCTTTAACGTGTGAGCAGCACAGTGTAACTATAACGGTAGCTACTTACGAAACACACGTACGTGCAGCGTCAGTTTTGTAACTGTTCCCTTCAGATGTCAGCTGTGGCTATCGGCCTCTGTCTGTGAAATATTTCTCCCAAAACTAAGGTTTTTAAGAAGATGCGTTAAAGGGATAACACAGTAATTCCTTCACCTGGCGCTTGATCAGCTAACAGGGAAATGTGGTGCATTAAAGGACACAAACTGCTTTTGCTGTCACGTTAGAAAGTGATATTGTAACCTTGTAAACAGGCTGTTTAACCGTAACCGTATTAGGCTACACAAGCATATATATTTTTTACTTTAAATAAATAATTTTAACTGGTGACAAGTTGTTTATTTTGATGATTTAAATCTTTTCTTTTATTTCCTGCTCGTATTTGTTTTTCCTGTACATTTTTCTTTAAATATCTGCCTTTTCTTATTAAGGGCAAAATATAACCAGTATAATGGAAAACGAATTCCCACCAGAGCCCAACAGTGCCAAAAAAGGAAGGGCAATGATTGCTTTGGACGATGACAATGATGATGAAGTTCTCAGGTATGAAGAAAACAAAGTAAATAAGCAGCAATTTATCTTTGCTGCTATTTTGTCATTCAGATAAACGGCTAAGTGTTCTTTTGTGTTGCCCTTCCTGTCCGTTTCTGCTTCACCAAGTCCAACAGACCTGTCTGAGCTGTTGGCCGAGGGGACCAAGGAGGCCCACGACAGAGCAGAGAACTGCCAGTTTGTAAAAGATTTCCTCAGGGGACGCATTAAAAGAGAGCTGTTTAAGGTTTGATTTTTCACTATATAAAGGCAAGAATTAAGGCAGCTAAAGTTGTGAACCAGTGAAAGTAATGAACTACTGTACACAGGAGAGCGTCACACAAAGGTCTTCAGTTTGACCCTGTATATTGAAAGTGCTTAGAGACATAGGCCTACATTTGGTGTTGTCAGTGTGATAAAGTCTCGATCTATGCTTTGCCTTGGTTCTAAGGCATGATCAGAAAAATGCTGCCAAAGAAACTGGCAAAATGTGAGCTGTCTGGAACATCAGTTTATCAAATAAAATCATATTTCACCATTTAACTGTATATTATGTCTAACAGTTTCTGCTAGATGAAACACTTTATGTCTGACTCTGACCCACTTATTCTCCCCTCTTTCCTCCCTCTGCTGTCAGAGAGGCACAGCAGCTCTATATTTTGTCTACTCGGCTATGGAGGAGGAGATTGAGAAGAACAAAGACCATCATCATATCGCTCCAATCTATTTCCCCGTAGAGCTGCACCGGCGTGAGGCCCTGGCCCAGGACCTTGAGTATTTCTATGGAGAAGACTGGGAAAACCAGGTCAGTAGGAAGCATATGGAGGATAAATATGTCAGTCCCAGAGAATGCTGGTCTTTTCTGGCACTTAAGTTATGATTATACAGGTATCATCATCCCAAAAGCTGTATTTAATCAACTGGACTTTCACAGTTGTTCTCTCTCTTCAGATTAGCCTCTCTGCAGGCACCAAGCCTTATGTGGACCGCATCCATGAGGTGGGGGAGAAGGACCCAGTGTTGTTAGTGGCCCACTCCTACACCCGCTACATGGGTGATCTCTCAGGTGGACAGATCCTTAAGAAAGTGGCACAGAGGGCTTTAAAGCTCCCCTCAACAGGAGAAGGTCTCAATTTCTACCAGTTTGAGGGAATCCACAGTCACAAAGGCTTCAAGCAGCTTTACCGAAGCAGGATGAATGAGCTGGAACTGGACGCTGAGACCAAAGACAGGATTGTGGAAGAATCTAATCAGGCTTTTGGCTTCAACATGATGGTGAGGAAACTGCTTATAGGAATTATACAATGTACAGCAATTTGCAAAAAGGTGCATTGTTTGAAAGATAAATTTAAAGTTAATAAATATTTAATTTTATTATTTACAAAAAGGTATTCACAGAACTTGAAGAGCTTGGAAAGACTATCAAAGAGGAGGTCCAAGATGCAGGGTTTGGACACAGTCATGCAGAGATGATGGAGGGTGGAGATATCAACAAGTGTCCATATTATGCAGCTAAAATGGGTAAGAAATGCATCCCCTTTACTGTATTTATGAAATTTTGTTTCTTGCATTTCATTCTGCAGATAGAAAGTTAAAAATTTGGTGCTCAGTTTGATAATAGTTTATAGACTTGCCTTTAAAAGATTGGACAGTGTCATCATGGACTTCAGTTAAAAGGGATCCTTTTAACTGTGGGATGTCTGAGTGCAAAGTGTCAGACCATTCATAGCTACAAAGTTACATGAAGTACCTAATTCAATTATCCTGTTTTTTTCCCTCCTTTTTTCTGTGTTCTCATCTTCATGTCTCCTCTGAACAGCTGTTAGTGGAAATCCTACGCATGCATGCCAGTTAGCCATGACACTTCTCAGACATCCGCCCTGCCAGGTGGTTCTGGCTGCCTGGATGGCCGCCCTGGCTGGGTTTACTGCCTGGTACTTTATGTGACACAGCTTTCTACTTCAGAAACAGCTTATGTCGGTGAAAGAGCTTTTGCAGTGATGCAGTTGTTTGAAAAGCTATTTTATGATGCATGCACTTTGAGTTAAGCGACACTTTATGGATGTAGAAATATTAAATGCATACTCTTCTGTTATGTTATTAAAATGTTTTTGAACAGTTTTAGTGTTAAGGACTCTTATGAGAGTTGAACACTTGAGGCAAAGTAACCAACCAAGAGAGGACCTTGGTCAGGGAGGACTGTAAATATGCAATAGATTCTAAAAACATGTTTCCACTTTGTTATGGTGGAGTTTTTATTGTATACATTTAAAGATAAATACAGTAAGGTGTGCAAAGACAAAGGAAGAAAAATCTGTTTGAATTCCTTCTGAAGCAACTCAACATTAAAATATTTTGTGAACTAATTCTGTTCTTTGACTTTTTATTGGTCAATTGAAATGTTTAAAGATTTTTTACTTTCTAATATAAATCGTTTCTTCAACATTTGCATCTGCTATGTTAAAATTCACCAATACTTTGTATGGATCAATTTCAAATCATGTTCTGTGACATGAAAAACATGAAGGAAGAGAAACAAACAAACAAACAAATGTATAAAAGCAAGAGAAAGCCAACAATCCACCCCAAAGGCACATACTGATGAGTCAGATTAAACTGAGTGAGTGCTTATAAATCACGTATTGCGAGTGTTTCTATTGAGTTGATAGGATTGCTGCTGATGTGTAGAATTCACTGGAAACATCTCTGCAGAGTTTTAGGCTGAGAAAGTTCTTACAAATGAGTGTAACTGAAGACATTTGGATTTGAAGTGGACACAAATTTTAATGTTCATGTTTTTTTTACCTGAAACACCTGTTGTCAAAACGATCTCCACACACTTAACAGCTTTTGTGGAGCGTTCACTAACTGTGTATCAGGTGCACAAGAAGCCTTCATTAAGCAGGATGTAACTAAGCTTTGAGCTCAATCGTCATGGTCAAACTGACGGGAATGTTTTTGGAGTTTTGAAGGTTTTTGATGCAAAAAGATCCCTAAAGTTCAAACAATTCATTTTGCACACACCATGAATTTTTAAACCGTTTTTGGAAATTTGTTTCCCCCTTACACAATGAGAAATGAATTCAGCATATGCATTATTTCAGTTTTCATTAAAGATCTTGAGTTCTTGCAAGCACGAGACACACTTCTCCAAACTTTTCTGAAGTCAGCGATTTTAAAGGATTGCATTTTTGTCATTTCATTTCACCCTGAGACTGAAGCAGATTGGTCTGCTTTTCACCAATATCCATTTACTTTGTCTACATTTAGTCCTTCTGAAACACAAAACATGTCGTGTTTTTCATCCACCATCACATTCACCAGACAAACCGTGCCTCTCTTCTGCTCTGTTCTAATATTATGAATACAATCGTTATCCAAATGATTTGCAAATTTCATGATTGTTTAATTTTTGTCACAGTACAAAAAATAATCCAATCAATCTGGAACTGTCAAGATATGTCAGTCTGGACCGAAGTGGTTAACCAACGTTACATTCACAGACCTCCACATGTGGCTAGCTCTGCTAACGCTGCAATTTTGAACTTCTAGACAAACTAAAATCGGTCCAGGTCCATAATAACAGCGTGAAAGCTGTTCTTTCATGAGACACGTAGAGTCACATGTTTTTTGTTTTGTCTTTTTCAAAGAGGAAATAAAAAGCTTTGTGAAGCTGTGGCCATATGTGGCAATATGTCCATGATACATGTTTGTGCAGTGCTTTTCTACTGTTTCTGAGAACTCGGAAAACATTTATAAAAGCTCTTTATCTATGATACACACGCCTTCATATTTGCAAATCACTTTGACATGAGCCAAGAAACCTGGATCAAATCACCAGCTGGTAGTTAACCCGCTCTACTTCTATTTCTGGATGTCAGAAAACATCTTAACCAAGATAGAACTGAAAACTCACAGGTTCTTAAAAACTCAGCAAGAGAAACTGGTCCCAAAGTGACATTTCTTTGAACCAAACCTGAGGCAAAATGTGTGAATAATTCCCTGTTTCTACAGCCAGGATGCCCCAACCCTAGCCCAGTCAAAAACAATGTTGAAGAATACATTCTTTAATGCATTTTACACAATAACAGAGTTTTTAGGTTTACACTTTAACCTAACACACAAAAAAAATCAACATCAGGAGGGGACAAATTCTTTGGAGCTTGCAGCAAAAAGGACATGTGGTGTCTGACCTGTGGAGCTATCCTATCATGGTCTGATGATGCAACATGACTATTCGGACAATGTTAGGCCAATCTCACCTGATCTTTTATTTCAGCTGCATACATAGTCACCATTTAGTAAACAACTGTTAACCTACCACAGTCCAGATTTTTTTTTTAATGCAATCTTAGTTCTCAACCTTAATTAAGATTAAAAAAATAATAATAATAATAAACCAGTAATTTATCAACTGTGGATGATTCAGATCTATGTCAGCTAAAATATCTTAGATATAAAATATAACAGCAAGCGTCCTCCACTGTATAATGTGTTTTCATTTAGAATATTGTTCATGGACAATAGATGCATCTCTTAATATGTTATGTTTTCATAATACTATTCAGAATACTTCACTTTTTTTTTTCTAAACAAATAATCATTTTAAACTTCCAAACACCTTTTTAAAAGCCTGTTCATCCACCACACGTCCAAAATGAGTAGAGAAATACAGAGTCTCCTGACTGCTGTATCTCTTAAATTTCAGTATGGTCTCATTTACGGAGTCCCCTGTGTCTCCAATGGTCATGACATCTGACACCGGCAGGTACATATCGTGGCGCTTTCCCCAGAAAGTGAGGTGGGACACTTTGAGGGTGGTCTGAGACGGATCCAGATACATCATTCCCACCACCCTTCTGAAGAAGTAACTGGCAGTATACAGCATAGCACCAGCAAACAGAGCTATCCCTGTCGTGTAGCTGACAAGAAAGGTGGAGGCAGCTCCCTGAAAGTAGAGGACGTACACCGGGGGCAAGATGACCACAGTTATTGCAGTTTGGAGGAGTTTGAGCCTGGACACAGCTCTAAGGAGCTTAATGTATGGCAGGGTGTAAATCATAGTGTACTTCTCTGTGGACACATCCGAGTATTTAACAAAGGCTGTGATTTTGGGGATAACAGGTCCATGTAGGTGTTGCTGAATTGGCCTGAGACTTGGTGAACAAGGCTGCAAACTGGAAGGTGTTCGAGCTGCGGGCAGACTTGATCCTCTGGTGAAGGACAGGACGTGGGGAGTTAATCTGCACCGGAGAAGTGACCTGATCTGTAGAAAGATAAATGACATCAAACAGATAAATTCAACATGACATGTTTGGAGACAAAACTGTTATTATGTTGATGATATAGAATATAGAATATTTGATTAGCTAACATCTATGAGAACAAACTGACTACACCACTTAATAAAATAACTCCTGGATCAGCCAACTGATGCATCAAAAATTAACTTTAACACAAACCAAGACAAAACGTACACAAACACCTTAGACTAGATCCCCGTTAACAAAATAACTTTAAAAAAAACTGCAAATTCTCTGTCAGTATTTCCTAACATAGTTCATCAATACTGTACATATGGTCTTTAACAATAAAGCTGGCTTTGATCTTGCAAACCTTCCCCGTCACTCTTGCTGCTATCCTCCCGTCATATATCACCTCTGGCCTTCATCTCCACCCACTCCACCCTGTCTGTACTCTCTACTTCACTTATTTTGTGCACTGTACGTTGTTATTGCAGTAATATACAAAATATAATATTGTGCAGTTGCTTAAAAAAATACAAGTGGTATACCCAGACGAACACTTGCAGTATATGTACAGCAGCTGTTGTGTAGCCGCTGTGTGGAATAAAACAACCTGAAGGTGCACATGTCTTGACTGAGCTGTCACCAATGACTGTAGAAAACACACAGCCCTGGCACAGCACTAATGACCTTCTGTGGCTAAAAATTAATCTTACTGATAATAAAAGTCAATGCTGGATAAGAGTTTGGATATAAAACGAGGCTTACCATGATCAGAGACCGGCTAAATGAAAGAAAAATGCAAAAACAAGAAAGATGGATCACCAAATGATATGAATGGGAGCTAACAGGAAGCAGTTATGCGGTGCAACCCGGATGTGCTCACCTTTAACGTCTCGGGTTTTTTTTGTTAATGTTTATTTAACTTTTTTTTTTATGTTGTTCCGAGACATCCTGTGAGAAAGCTGTCAATCATCGCTCTGTGACAGCTCAGTAAGAATAATAATTACAATTTTATTATAATTTTGAATACATCAAATTCATTTTGAGGATGTTAGCTTAAATGCGGAAGCATCCACCGGGAAGCGTAAATCAGCAGTTCTCTTCGAGTCACGGGGACTGTCTCTCGGTAATGAGTGTTTTATCGCCGGGCAAAACATGTTCTTATCTCATTTAGGTCGTTTAAAGAAACTAAAATTAGGACAGTAAACGTCCAAAACATTAAATGCGGAACATTTCCTGCCAGGTGCTATCTTCTGCTGTGGGACAGGTGGAGAAGACAAAAAGAGGACAACGATGCTCCAGCTAGGAGATGAAGCCACGCTGTACTCCCTTATCTTCGTGGGGATCCTGCTGGGGACCCGAAGCCCGGTGTGGACAGTGATCATCACCGCCTCCCTCTATCTCTTTCTAGCAATGTTCCGCTTCCCACAGGTACCGTCCAGCCGAACCCAGAAGGTACTCCACCCAGTCAAGGGCACGGCGGGCACGGGCAAGGTGTCGGTGATCGCTCACCGGGGCGGCGGGCACGATGCACCGGAGAACACGATAGCATCTATCTTAGAGGTGAGAGAATGAGGTGGGGAGGGTTTTGGAGCGATTATCCTTCATTTGCCCTTTTTTGTTATGGCCGTGGTTGCAAGGGGAACTACTGCGACGTCTTTAACTTCTGGTATTCACGCCCAGTTTGTATCTGGACAACTTACCAGCACAGAGAACATGCATTTTAAGGCCACCACTCTTCCAGCAGCACCTTGTATCACAATGTTATCAGCCAGTTCCCAACTAGCCAGCCTCGTTTAACTAATCTGCATGTTGAGATAAAGTAAAGATGTGTGAGTAATAATTAATCTAATAGCATCTGGATATGAGTAGTCCCATGTATTGGTTTTAATTTATACAAATAAAGATACCGAATACAGACCACATGCTTATATCAGGTGTATATGAGGTGCGAGTGTTCTGAGCCAGAAATTTGCAAGTCAAAAATACACCTGCTAGTGCTTTTTAGTGTACAGACTTTGTTGCAATGGTGTACACTTTCGAAGAGTATTTCTTAACTGTGATATACCCCCATTTATAGGTCAACACATAGAGAACAGATATACTCAGTTTGCTAGTCAAGTAAAATTTTCTTCAGATGGATCATGGCTTTATGGCTAATTTTGTTGTATAGTAGTTGCAAATTAAGCTGCAAAGTTCATAAGGAAGGTAGGAATGACTTTTGGGTTTTAGGGCAGATTTGTGATCACCAACTCCATCTGAAAAAACATCAAGTGCTGAAAAATTGTCTGTTCTGTTGTAGGCCAGTAAGAATGGGGCGACTGGTGTGGAATTGGACCTGGAGTTCTCAGCAGATGGCGTCCCAATACTGATGCATGATGAGACTGTGGACCGAACCACCAGTGGGTCAGGATTCCTCAGCAAGATGAAAATGTCAGAGCTGGCTAAACTGGATGCAGCTGCTAAACATCGACTCAGGTAAGAAAGAAGCTTATAGTCAGGAAGGCGCAAACAAAGCACACGGTAGTGAGGTGCTTTAATGTGATACAGGTTCTTCCACACTAATATACTAGCAGGTTTAAACATCCACTGAAATAAGGTAATTTTCCCCTCGAAGGGAGGACGTATGTAATCCGCTCAGTTTGTCTGTTTGTTAGCGGTCTAGCGTACACAGAAGCCACAACACAAGATTTAATTTTTAATTTTATTTTGATCAATTTGAGGTTACAAGGTTACACCAAATGTGAAATTCAGTAAAAACTTTGTTATCCACAATTTATAATCTGTCTTTAAACTTTAAAGCAATATACAAGGCATTGTTAGAAATGAGTACCTAGGTGGTCGAGCATTTCACCTTGGCCTTCACTGCGCATGGAGAGAGCTGTACAACACAGTTTTTTTTTTTTCAATGTGACGCCATATGATGTCACAATGACGGCATAAAGTTTTGCAAAATCACACACTGGATGATTATATCTTATCTTAAAGTTGTTACAGCTTATCAATGCCAAAGCTTTCAGCCAGTTCTGCTCCAATCATATGGGTAAAGATAACAAAATACACAGATTCTAGTGTGTAATGTTTCAAGGTCAAAAGTCAGGGTCACACAAATAAGAAAATATTTCAGTTTCTACTGGATCATATCCAACGTTTAAAGTAATATATTAGTCACTGGGGGGCGTATGCATTTTTTAAACTTTAACTTAAATGACTTTACAATAACACAGAAATATAAAAATTATATACTACCATATTAACAATGCTCACTATTCCAACCAATTTGTGCACTGTACCACTGGCAGCAAAACACCCCCGGAGCATGATGCTACCTACCACCATGCTTGACAGATAGTACAGTGTTCTTAGGTTTGAAAGCTTCTCCGTCACTCCTACAAACACATCTCTTGGCATTGTAACCAAAGAGCTCAATCTTTGTCTAATCAGACCATAAAACTTTTGTTTTGAAGGCTTTTGGTTTATCCATGTGGACAGCTGCAAATTGCAGTTGAGCTTGAAGGTGTCAATTTTGGAGCAGTGTCTTCTTTCTTAGTCAGCTCCCTCTCAGTCTATGCTTCACTGTGACACTGGTATTCCAGCAGTTTCCAGTTCATGACAGGTTTGAGCCTCAGTGGTTCCTGGGTTATTTCCTCTCATCTAAGATGGACTGTGTGTGTCTTTGTCCAGACCTTGGCAAAGTGGTTACACATCTGAATAATTCATGCTTATGTATAAGCGTTTTAAACGAATAATTTCAGACTCTTAACAAGAAGTTCATAGGTTTTTGCTTACACAAACCCCAAATTAACCCATTTACACACATGTTCAAATAATACTTTCTCTACGACAGTTTGATTGTGCTGTGTTAGATAAACACTATTTTGCCCGAGGACGGCATGTAGATTGGATGTGCCAAGGATCAAATATCTAACTGAAAGATATAGCCCAGGGAAATATCGGAGCAGGTAAACGGCGGAGAACCGGAAACTTATGCTAGATAAGAGTGAACGAGTATATAAGTGACTTTGGCAAACTGTGTAGTGAGACGTATGAAAGATCACTGGCACAATATAAAAAGAAATCCAGTTAAAACGAGCCTTACTTGTTTTATTTCCACCAGGGACAAGTTTGCAGGAGAGAAGATCCCCACCCTGGAGGAGGCAGTGGAGGAATGCATCAAACTGCAGCTAACCATCTACTTTGATGTCAAAGGTCATCCAGATGAGGTAACGCCAACAAAACTGCCTGCATAACTGAGAGATTGCACATCATCATCGTCACAGTTTGCCCGTGTTGATTTTAGTGATGGCTTGATACAAACTGATCACAAGTCCGCCATTTCTACTTTTTTATTCATTACCAATAGAATGGCACTATAATACATGTCACCACTCTATTAGTTACACAAAACTAATCATTAAAATTAGTTGTGGCAAGCCAGAGTCATACCGGGGAATATCCAGAGAAGAGAAACACTACTAACGCTGATGCACTTTAAGACGTCCAGAACACATGTTCCAGGTTTGTCTGTACTCAAACAAATAACAAACCCCTAAAACGCACACGGACACACACACAGCTTCTCACAGATTGAGGACAGCACCACTGATAAGCAATGTTTTGTTTGTGTGGTAACATTGTGCATGCTGTTAGACGTTCCTTGTTTGTTTGCTCTTTAACAACCAAATGTAACTTTGTTTGTGTTGGCAACATAAAAACTGAGCCAGGGGCAGTAGTCTCTTAGCTTAAAGTTAGGGTATTCACTCAACTCCTTAAGTGCAGCATTTGCACGTTTTTAAGGAAGGGAAAGCTGCAGTTGTGGTTGGAGGCTCACGTACTGACATTTATGATTTGCGGGCCCGTATGCCTGTGCATACACAGCTGCTAGTTACCACCTAGTGGTCGGAGAGGAACACCCACAAGCAAAAACATTAAATCTGCAAACAGCTGAATGACCTACGATAACCATTTGTTTCTTCTTCCTACTCAGGCAGCCGCAGCTCTAAAGGAATTGTATAAGAAATATCCGGTCCTCTACAACAGCAGCATTGTCTGCTCCTTCGAGCCCAAAGTCATCTACAGGGTAAGACGGCTCATATCTGAAGAGTTTAAAGCTTAGTTCATGTCAGTAAACACACTATTTTTTCAGGGGGGATTTTTCTCTGTGGTTTTCTTCATACGATCTAGTCCAACTAGAGGAAAATTACAATTTAGAAGAAAATACACCGAGGTAAACTAATATGTAGTATAAAGAATCAAATTCCAGACATGAAGAGTTTCTGGTGACTGTCAGGTCACGTAGCACCGTTTGTTCCCAAAGGGGTAATTTCAACGCTGCAATTACACACCCTTAAAAAGTACAAAAGATAAAGATGCACAAAGTTCAGACAGTTTGGCTGCACACAGTGAAACAAAAAAAACACAAGAAGAAATGTAGAAACAAGTTTGTGTGGGTCAGCTTATCTTATTTATCCTACATTAATTAACTTCTGCTATAAACTAGAAGTTCAAAGTTCTCTATGCATGATTATGAACCCTGACCACTTTCAGAACTTTTATTTTATTTTATTTTTTTTAAACTTGCAGCACATTGGCAACGTGGTTAACGCTGTTGCCTCATAGTATGAAGGTCCTGGGTCCAAATCAAGCATTTGGCCCGGGCCTTTCTGTGTGGAGTTGGCATTTTCTTCCCATGTCTCTGTGGGTTCTCTCTGAGTACTCTGGCTTCCTACCATAGTTTTTGGGGTAGGTTAATTGCTGATTCTAAATTGGCCGTAGGTGTGGATGTAAGTATGCCTCTGTGTTAACAGTGCGACAGGCTGGAGACCTGTCCAGGGTGTGCAGGGTGGCAGCCGTTACAGGCTCCAGCCGCTCCGCAACCCTGAGTAGGATAAGCGGATATCTGTGTGTTACACTTTGCACCTCCGAGACACATTTAGGTGATGGATTGCAAGACTAATTAAACAGTATGAGCACACAGCTCTTAGTGCCTTAGCTCTTGGTTCCTATTTTCATTCATTTGTTACCAATTAAAGTGAACGCTAAGATGACCTGACATCAGCTGACATGTGGCTCAAAGTAGTTTACAGTTTTAATTGTAGTTATTTTTGCACAGTCTAAGAGTTAAGTTAAAAACGTATTGTAATAAATAGTGTTGACTCAGAAAGAGTGGGGAAACAAATACACAAATTGCTTTCTAACAAAACAGCATGCTAATGTTCACCAACACTTTGTGTCTAGATGAGACAGAGTGACCCAGATGTGGTCACGGCACTGACCCACCGGCCTTGGAGCCTGAGCCGGTTCGGGGACGGTGCCCCACGTTTTTCATCGCTGTGGAAACATCACTGGATGACTGTCATGGACATCTTGTTGGACTGGGCACACCATAATGTTTTGTGGAAGCTCTGTGGCGTTTCGGCGTTCCTGATACAGAAGAACTTTGTCTCACAGTGAGTTTTGTAGCTGGAACATACAGTGATATATTCTATATATGCGTTAGATTTCATTAGAATACAGATGTGTTAGAGGTACATTTCAATGGCACTGCTAACTGTCTTATTCCATGCTCGGGTTTATTGTTGTGGATCATCAATAGGAGGAAATCTAAACATTACATATATTTGTATATATTAAGTATCTCACTTTTACATTTATTTTTTTTAAGTTATACCAAAAAAGTTATCGTTGCTTTGTACTCATCCTTAAAAAGTTCTTTTTGGGTCATTCAGACCAGATGAACATCACTCACCGATTGTGTGTCCTGTCTGCAGGGACTATGTGCAGTACTGGGCCCAGAGGGGTGTCGAGGTTGTAGCCTGGACCGTCAACACACAAGTAGAGAAGGAGTATTACCAGGAGGTGCTAAAAGTCAACTACATCACAGACAGCATGGTGGAAGACTGTGACCCTCATTACTGACGTACACATAAATCCACTCCACAAAATGTTGGCATTTATTAAAGATAAAAGAAACTGTCACCCATATGTAAGCTCAAGCAAGAGATCATATACTCCTTTTATTTCCAAGAAGACTGTTTTTCTATGGGTGTATGTTTCCTGAAGAATTTTAACTGGGCGCCATAACAAAATACAAAGTAACAGATTTTATTACGACTAAATCACTTTAATAATGAATAATGATGAACTCGCCTGTTATATTTACAGACTTGTTAATGCAAGGTGCTGGTAATATGTGTCTATAATAGACCTGCAGCAACATGATGTATTCATCCACTCAGGACTACATTGGGGGTTTTGGGGGGGGGGTTTGTTTGTTTGTTTGTTTGTTTGTTTGTTTTTTGTATGTTTGTCATGTTAGTTGTGTTTATACAGTCTTTCAGATAATGCAGAGCACTGTGTGCACTTTTTACTCACTAAAATCTGAAGAAATCTACCTTGAGATGATTTTTTTTTTTTTTTTTTTTTGTCATTTATGACATGTGAATACTACTTATTAAAGAAACATACATAAATGCTTTATAGAGCAGCATAGACAAACTAATAATAAGTAGGCTTGGTGATTACTTATGTTGTTAATGTATGGAGAAAACAAACTTTTGTACTGTACTGTATATGAAACCACAAGGACATTTATGAGGGATCAATTGTGGCACAAATACACGAATGGAGTTAATGCATGGCTTTGTGTAAGGCTCGAGTGTTACCAATAACACAGTGCCTGTTTTTAAAGAGTAAACCATTTTTTAGCAGTATGACAGTTTTGTAACTGCTTTACTTGAATGGGTAAAAACTAAAGTTAGACGTTGCTTGATGTTGCTGTTTGTCTGGAAAATCAACCTCGTGCTTTTGCATTTCATATATGCTGAATGTAAAGTAAGCTGGCTTTACTTTTTTTCATCCCTAAACTTGAGTGTAGAATTTCAAAATGTAAATTACACAATTTGGTGTTGCCGTAAGGCTTTAAATGACTTTAATAAGCCTGACTGATTCTAGATTTTTGGGGCTAATGACTGCCAGATTTTGGTGGTCACCACATTCTAGTATCTGATGATATCATTATATCTATACACTGTAGATATTACTGTACAACAGAGGTGGACAATTAATTTTCCTAGGTGGACATATTAGAAACTGGAACGGTTTTGGAGGTAAAATAGATATAAAATTTTTACTCAACCATAAAATCTATTTTTACTAATCAAATTGCTCCAAATAACAGGAAAATGCATCAACAGTTTAAAGTAAGGTGACACGGACTCTCTTGTGAATAACTACTTGATTTTTTATTTTTATTTCTTTGTAATAGTTGTGGGAATGTAGAGCTGCTTGGCAGACTGAAAATGTTGGTCTGTCATGTTCTGTGTCGTTATGTGACGGCTCTGGACACTAAAATGGATCAATAAAGGTGAACGGTTTGAGCTGATATCTTGCATCGCATCATTCAGTAAACACAAAAACCTGGACATACTGTCTCAGGAGAACATAAAACTGTTCAGGTGTAGTGTAAAAGCTCATGCATTCACTGTTTGGCCCTGCTGTTAATGCTAAGCTTGTGTAGTGGGGACTGTTGATTATTAGCTTTTGGGCCTGCAGAGTCAGACGATTGACCCAGATAGCGCAGATGAATGGGGGTTGAGTGAGAAGTGTAGTGTTGGATATCACCCTGGTTAAGCCTGTCTGAGCCGCTTCTTGTCCCGGCTGATCTTCAGTTGCTAAATGCAGAATTTCAGCTCAGGCAGTTTGGAGGCACTCAGCTAATTTTTATCTGAGCAAAAGAATCAGTTTACCTGCGTGTTTAAAAAAAAAGAAAAAGAAAGAAATGTTAGATTTCAGGTAGAAATTATCAAAGGATAACAATGACGATAAGTCCCCAGAGAGATTATGGTGAGTGCCAAAAGCTGATTTAAAAACTAAAGCCCTATCCTTGTTAATAGAGGTTTTTTTTAATGCTCACAATTGGTCAAACATTCGTAATAATTGTCTAATAAATATTTTTGAAGTGTGTAACCAAACCTTCAAACTGCACCAAAATGTAAGTTTCCTGTCAGCTTTCTTTATTACTGTCAAAGCGCCTGGAGATCTGCGAATTTGGTTTAATAGGTGAAAGGTGAGCGCTTCGCGGCTCCTAAAACCCGGCCTGAGGGGCGTTTAGTGACGTCACGCACAGGCGGACTAACCAGAAGTAAATAGAAACAACGCGACCGGAAACACAGCAGCTCCGACTTCAAAATAAAAGGCTTTTCAAAGTGTGGAAAAATTTTAAGATCCCTAGAAATAAATGCAATTAATTAATCGCAAGGTTAGGAAACAGTATGTAAATATTAAGTTTAACACAACAAAAATATACTTAAAATAGCATGAAGCTCAGTGAACTAGAAAACAATGAAAAATAAATCTTAAAAAGGTCAAACCTAATCTGAAATAACTATACAATAAAGTAAAAGTATACTAAAGAATAAAGTATAAGTATAATAAGTATAGTAAAAGTCTAATATACATGTACATTTAAACTCTAAATTCACCATTAAATAATAATGGACTATGTAATAAAAAAGTGAATAATAAAAATAATGGAAAGGTGTTGTTGTGTGTAAATCTTAACTATGTATAATTTATGTTGTTATTATAACTAATTCCAACTTAATTAAAACTATTAATTAATTTAAACTATGATACGTTTTATTCATTTTGTTAAAGTAATACAAAAGAGAATAATTAAATGGAAAATCTAAAATAAAATACAGTGCTGTGCAAAACTTTATTTTACTTCCAAGGACCCAGGTTTTCTTGTAATTATTATTTACAATTTGTGTCTTTTTTCTTTTTCTTTTGTGGTCCTGAGCAATACTTCTCGGGGCTTTTTTAGATCTTTTCTTTGGATAGTGGCACCTCCTTGACTCATTTTCAGTGAATAACCAATTCTAGAGGGATGTTTGATGAGAAGAAGACAAAACGCAAACAGAAACACTTGAAAACAACTGCTTATGGAACATGACAAGAAGCCCAATGACCACAAGAAGTCAGACACTAGAGGAGTATATCCCTAGAAGTCCATGCTCTGTTTGGTCCAGATCTTTACAACATTAGGCTGGGTTTTTAATGTTGTGGCTAATCAGTGTTTAAGTGCATAGTATTTGTAGCTGCATGATAATCAATAGTATATAACTGTGTAGTTTTTAATGTGATATAAAAGTACATATGGTGTCACCTCAAGATTGTGCTTATCATATTTTAAATGGTGCTTCAGTTTAAAGTAGCTGTAGGCTTGTATACTCCAAAATTAGTTTTATTTTGAAATGTTCAGGCGGAAGCCCTGTTCTGCATTTGGACTTGCTTGACGCTAGCCCAGCATGCTCGCTTTCAGTCCTGAAGAGAATAAAGTGTGCAGTGCCCTTGTAACCTGTCAGAAATCAGAGGTGGTACAGTCGGTTCCGGAGCACCAGCAGATGAGAGAGGGTAGGAGTGTCCGGCTTAGAGTGTCACAATTCAGGGACGTCAGGAAGCTTGCCCCCGGCTCCCATTAATGATCCCCGGCATGTGGAACTGCGTTCTCCTTGAATGACCTACACACAACCTATTGCACGAGTCCTGGACGTCGTTTCATCTCAGTTGAACCACCTGCCGGAGAGGAGCTGCAGCGGGCGGTCTACACAGCGGGCAACAAGTCGAAGCGAGTCTCTGGCAGGCCTCGAGCTGACTGTGGAGCAGCTGACCTGGACAACAATCATTTCGGGGGGCAGCCTCAGAAGGACCGGACAAGAGCTACAAGTTTCAGAGTCAGCGTTCAATGCTTGAGGCCGACAATTAAGGAGAAGGGGCAGTGCAGAATTTCTCGAGGGTATCGGCGTTCACATGATGTACACAATCACCAGAGGTCCCAGCAAACTCGTTACACAACGGAGGACAGGTGAGTGAATGTGGCCATTACCTAACGCGTGATGCAATGTAACGTCAGGCTGCTTTTGGCTCAAGAAAGCGAAAGTTTCGGGGTTGTTTCGTAAGGTGACATGTTTGAGTGCTGGGTTACATCGAGTCTACAAACGCGTAATTTTTCCGTTTTTGCCCCAGGTAACACTCAGCAGGTCGAGAGCAAGTTCGGCGACTTGAAACTGAAGCCGACGTCCTGGATCACGTCAAAGTGAGTATGTTTACTTTGTGTTTTTATTTAATGTTTACCTTTTTTTTTTTTTTTTTTTTGAGGGTTGCTTTGGGCGTGCTGCTGTTTGAGCAGCGCGAGCTCAAAATACTTTCCACGTGGACCGCGAGCGCGATCATATAACACGTAGGCGTGGCTTGGTTCCATTATCGGACACAACTTCTCTGGCGGCCCGTCAGTTTCTCGGGCCAATCAGAGGCGCCATTAGTTGAGGTGTGACACTGCATGGTGTAGCCGAGAGCTCTGCTACCTGAGGGGCCAACCCACCTCGCCTGCTGTGATTTATTAAGGTGTAGAAATATAAAGAAAATAATATAAAGAAAATAATATAAAGAAAAGCCTAAATCTAGCCTTGATTGAAACTTACAAATGGCAAAACTAACTTAATGTACTGAGATAGTTAAGGTGGACTAACCAATACAAAGCTGCAGTCTCCAAAATGTCCAGGAAAAAATTGACCACTCTAAGAAAACCTTCTTGTGTGAAAGTGTGCAAGACTTAGATTTACACTTAGATTTGCACTAATATATAACACCCCACCTTCAAGAAAACACCAAGTAGGTAATGGATGCCCTTTTCAGCTCATGTTCACCCTGCCCATGAAGAACCAAGTCAGTCTGTCCTGTCATAATCAAAGTGGCCACACCTTCACCAAGTAATCCAAGCTGCTAAATGAACATAAGACTTTTACTCTCACTTTGTAACGTGACTCCTGTGACTGTCTTCATCCAAAAAGCCGCTCCTCTGCAATTAGCTCTTGTGTTTTCTCCTTAGCTCTCCTCCTCCAAAGATCGTGTTCAATCGCCTCAACGGGAAACGGTACCACAGTGCGGCCGCACAGAAGTCTGAAAGCCCAGTGGAGGGATTCACTCCTGCACACGAGGAGAATGTCCGATTTGTATACGAAGGTGAGGATAAGGGGACCAATAGATGGGTGGTGATGTAAGTCAGAGTGCAAAGTGAGCCCTCCAAGACAAAAAGTCAGATCTTTATCTGAAAGGGGAGGTGGTATTAGTTACTAGAGTAGCTTTACATGATTCATAGTTTATAATGAGCCTTTTCAACCTGTTCTGGGTACTAGTGTAGCCCTTCAGTTCATCTCTTAAACCATTGTAGCTCCAGTTCCTCTTCTTTTTAAGACCTCTTAATACTTCCTATTGGCGGCCTCTCACAAAAGTTTGCACAGCAAGTGGTGGACCTGCGGTGCTCAGAGGCAGAGCTGTCTGCCTGAGGGGATCATACTGGGGCTTTCCACTCTGTCTGAAACCAAGCAGTTTAGAGCCCAAGCTTTTTGGTACTTGTACAATCAGTGATCTCACTTTTTTGACACTTTGGTCATCTTTAATAAGCGTCTTTAATAGGCTGATGATAATTTGGAAATCAGATGATCTTCTGCAATACACGTCCTCCTCTGCATAAGAAGCTTTGGATATACAGATGTGCAAAATTGTAATATTTACTGTTTGTATTTTTACCGTGTTGGTAAATTTCTCTTCATATGCTTAGGTTCAGAATTTATATCCTTTTATATCCTAAGGTAGTTTTCAGTAATGTTGGGTGTTGTTTTGCAAACTAATAACCCTTTTTTTTTTTTTTTTTTAATGACAAATACCTGGACTACTGCAAAAAATTCAACTAGTTGTCAGTAGGTCTCAGACGAGTGCTGCTTCTAGTCAGTAAACCCTAACAATGAGTTAAGTCCAGGCCCTGCAACATTCACCCCCGTCTTGGAAGATTGTCCAGCATACCTCAGCGCCGGCCAGTATTTCATGCCGTGCTCGGATTGAATGATTTGTGGAGCTGAATCGGCATGAGCCAGCTATCTGTGTTACTCTTGGGCTGCTGCCAGTAAAGACTGCTCTGTGGCGTCCTTTTGTGACCACAAAGTTCAGCGCTTCACTTTTGTTCTCTGCTCAGACACAAGGAGGAACCGCTCTCACGCTCTGTCGAGTTGTTCGAAGAGAGAAAACCTCCTGCGGTTTATTCCAGTTGAACATGTTCACACAAAAAAGATAAAAATTGTAACAAATGTAACCTGCAGACATGATTAGAAAGCGTTTTATGCACCCGCATGCACACGTTCAACTGGTTTATTGTTTAACATCCTTAAAGCCGTTAGACATTAAATGTTTGGCTGACTATTGGAGCTCCAAGTAAGCAGAAGACATGTCCACAGAAACTAAACCTTGAGATTTATCTTGATTATTAAATGGAAAAACCTTCACCCTCAGCTGATAAACACAATCCGCCTACCAGACCAGTCCTCTCAAGGTTTGCAGCCTTCAAATGAATTTAGATAAATAGTGGTCAGAGCTGTGTAGATGTGCCCTTGAGCTCAGCTGCTGGTTGAAGATTTATTTTTATTTTTAGTGTCTTTTTGTATGAGTTCAAAGATTACAGGAAAAAATACACCAGTGTATCCATCCAACATCCAAATGGTAATTACAACTCCACGCGTGTGTGACTGTTTGCAGTGTGGCAGGAGGTGGAGCAGAAGCTGGAGGACGGCGGCAGAGGGGAGCTGGCTGGCAGCCAAGGGCCCGTTCAGTACTCCGAGAAGACCCCGAGTGCTGCGATGAAGAGTAAGTTCCCATGACTTTTAAAATGCCTCCAGTCATTTAGAAACTAACGTGACCACACTCATTTAATGTAATCTTACCGTATGTCTTTATGGCATCCTAACAGATAAACCTCTTCCTACTCATTAAGCTGCTCAGCTTTTGAACCTGTAATCTATGCATTTATTATGTCTGGGCCTTTAAACCCCTGAACCGATTGGCTATTTTCATCTCTCTGAATGAACAGCATGCAAGGCAGAGGGCAACTGTTGTAATAGTATTGCTTTAATTTTTAACCTCCTTTAATTTGAGAACCTGGCTATTCCAGATAAACCAGCCGTGACGACCAAATGTAGAGCACACACCTACCTGCCTCTTCCGCTTTCCTTTGTGTATCGCTACCCCGAAAAGCTTAAACCAAACCGGTTTCTAATCCTGAATTCTTTAGAATGTGAAGAAAAAAATATTATTATATATTTTTTATTTTTAAGAAGACCGAAAGCTTTTCAAATCTGAGAAATTAACAACATGACAAAAGGAGCTCTCCATTCAAGTGAAGGACAATGAATCGATTAAAGAGGCAGGCTGGAATTCTTCAGCTGTTAATGTAACATTTTGTTCACGTGTAGAAAACGTACTTGCTCATTTGATTCAATCTGAAGTTAAGCTTTCGTCTCTTGTCTCTCCTGCCGTCCTCCCCTCTGTGCAGACTTTGTGCCCATAGACCTGGAGGAGTGGTGGGCTCAGCGCTTCCTTGCCAACATTGCCAACCTCTCATGACTGTGATGAGGCATCGAGCCGGGACGAGGAGATGCACCGCGCTGATGCATCCAGAACTTGCCACACGGGTGGAAAGGAGGCGAGCCCGTCTTTGGGATCTGTAGCGTTGTGTCTAATTTGGAATGTGATTTGATGCCTCGTGCTTCACAACTGCTGTCGAGAAACCTGAGTGCACAACGATGCAAACACAGCGACCTGACTGGGAACTCTTGACAGCATTGACTTTATGTTGTGCTGCTCTAACGGATCTCTCTCTCTCTCTCCCCCTCTCTCTCTCTACTTGAATGATGTATCAGAAGCTATGAGATCTTCCCCTTGTTCAACAACCTGCTTCCTTTCTCAAGTGTGTTCAGCTCTGCGAGCATCTTGGTTAATCTTTGGATAAGGAAAAACAAAAAAAACACACAAAATGCCTTTTCAACAACTTCTGTGAGATTGCATTTCTTTGCGCTTAACTGGCTCATATTTTGTTGTTGCAACACATAACACCTGACTGTTGTGCAATACAACACACTGAAGATTAACTTTGTATCACTGGGCGGACAAAGTGTAATATCAACTTTATTACATCAAGTGGTTTTGCTGTTTTGAAATTTTTAAATCAAAAGCCCTTTTCAGATATAACTTTACTGGCTGTTAAAGTGACAGTTTGGTCATTCAGACAGACATGTGACAGTATTGGAAAGACTGACTATAATCAGTATAAACTTAGTGGATGGCAACTTTTTAATGTTAGTGACAATGGAGAGGAGAACAAAGAGCAGGGTGTACGTGACATGTTGTGCTGTTCAGGCTGTTCTTCTTTGGGCTGATGTGTAAATGTTACTCTTTCTTAAAATTCCTGTCATGACTTTTATGGAAAAAGTGACCCAGGTGCTCATTTCGGACACCTTGTAAGGTGCAACAGGAGTGCATGTCTGAAGGGGGCTAAAGCAGCCATTTGTCAACCCCACACTACAGCCGTCATTAATCTGATTTATTTTCTTAATAAATGCAACATTGGGGGGAAAAAAAAAACAGTTAAAATACACCCGGTCCTGGAAAAACGGTGTCAATAATTACATGTTTTTACTAAAGATTTTCTCACCTGGGAATAATCAGTCTTTGTCTTGATCACTTAGATTTTCTTGTGGCCTTTTCAGTTATCAGACAAACGTTCCAAGCACAGAAATAAAATCTGCTATCTTTAAGTTTCTACATAAAATCATTCTTGCAGTGAGTTTAAAAGTGCGACTGTAATGCCTCCTTCCTCGCTTGCCTCTCTTTCACCTACTTTTGCCCGCCTTGCCTGTCCTCTTGACCCGCCTGCGGCTCGGTGCGGCGCGGCCTGGCTTGGCTGTGGTGAAGGTGATGCACTGAGAGTCCAGGTAGTCCATGAGCTTGGCGGCCCCCAGGCGTATCCCCGCTGCTTTGAGTTGCTCCTGAAGCTGAGACAGAACCAGAGGCTTATACTGGAGGATCTGACTGTACAGCTTGGAGTCGGACAAGATGAAGGAGCGCACGGCTTTGAGTCGATCCTGGAGCCGGGACGCTGCTTGAGAGGCAGAAATCCCGCCATCGCTGTCGGAGTCGCCGTCGGACGAGATGCATAATTCTGGATTGGACCTGATGAGAAGGAAGCGGTTAATTTTATAGACTCTAAGTGTCTGATTTTTAAAATGAGTGTCTGGTATCTAACTTGTATATCTGAGGGTCAAACGTGCACACACTAAGCAACAGCTGGAACTGGAAAGCTACTTCAATGGTTCCAAAATGTCTCCAATCAGCCACATGTCAGTAGTTGTGTGGTCGTGTAAGGGGTCATGTTGGCACCAAATGATCAATCACAAAACATGAATGAAATCAAGTTTTAACCTCCCAAATATGAGGAATTGTACCTGTAAAATGGGCTAAAAGCAACTCCTGATATTGGCTAAATTATCTGATCCAGAAACTCAGTTGATGGATGTGTGCAGATTGTTTTCTCTCTCTGTCCTGCATTACTGGAGCTGCTGCTGTTCTTTCTGTGCAACACTGTAATTGTGTTAAAAGAAGCCAAAGGTCCCTGAATACTATTGCCCTGCTAATCCAACCACCAAGCGTCACTACAGTAATCCCATTTTCCAGGAGAACTGAGCGGGTGAGTAGTGGTGCTTTTCTACACACCGATCTGTTACCTGTTACAAAAACAGCATTCAGGCAAGTTACCTTAAATTCTAGTTCATATCAGCGCCATCAGCTCATGATACAGAATATCTGTGTGTGAATTTGAATTAATGCTTCATAGTATATAAAAGCAATTTACAGTAGCGTTCAACACATTTGCTGATAAAGTTTATATCACATATAATCAGCATCATTTTGAACTTTTTCCCCATTCTGTGCATTTTAAGCTCTTTCTCTCAGGAGCACTAACATCACAAGTCTTTGACTCATCGTTATATGGCTGTTATCTCCACTCTGTTAATGTAATTTTAGATAGTGGACATAATTAGATGAAGTATTTTAAATCACAAAATGGCATTTTTATACATTTCAAATTTCCCCCAAAGAATCTCATTCATAAAGGTTGTTTATCTTGACTTTATAGCTGTGCAGTCACTACTGACTAAATTCATTGTTGTTTTCCCAGGTAGGAACAAAAAACAACATTCTAGAGCTCAATTAATAAAAACACTAAAAATGTAAGCACCCTCTGTATAGCTGTGGGTTGTGATGTACACAGGTGAACACTTTGGTGTCATTCTGAGGCAACAGCACAGCAAATTACACACAATGACCATAGCAGGTTACAAACTGGTGCTATTCAGCTGTGAAGGAGGGCAATGGTGTCTAACATCCTCCTCTTCACAATCCTCATGCATTGTGTCGACTCTTGATGGACTTCACATCTTTAAACTAAGACATTATCTTCTGAATGTTCACGACTGCCAAGAGATGACTTGGTGTGAACCTTTGATGTCATTTGATTTGTTACCAACACTAGTACAGGTGCACACAGGCGAGCAACTCTGAATCCATCAGAAACATGGCTCCTGGAGAACACAGGCCACTGACTGAGTCTATAGTCAAGCGCTCTGTTATGTAACACCTAAGATGATCTACACGCTGCGGAGTACCTTTCCGATTCTTCACTGGCTCCAGCTGAGGAGGTGTTGGAGCCCTGTGAGTTGGACAGAGGCTCCGCCACCTCATCACCGTTGTGCTTCACAGGGCACACATCAGCAGGTGCTCGGGGTTCTTTAAACTTCACAGTCTGGGCGCAGGACACTGGCCTGCTGGCAGGGGGCTTCATCTGAGCTGTGGCTCCTGAGACTGAGGCCTCATCCTCAGAGTCTGAGCTGACCAGCTGGTGTGTGTATTGGTGGATCTCCTTCAGTTTTAGGATCATCTGGCGCTTCGGTAAAGGCCGAACGCCAAACCTGCACAGAGGCGAAAGTTAAAGGCATTTGCGAGGCACAGACGGACTAACAGATGGACAGAAGGAAAACAGCCTGACAGCGAGCAGAGCCAGACAGACTGCATTGACAGTGACACCAGGGGAGCTAATCGGATAGATACCTCACTTAATCGCTGTGATTAGTTAGAAAAAAAAAACTTGGCCTTGTATCTAATCTTTAACGAGAGGATGAGAGTGAACCAACTGACCTGTTGAGCTTGTTCTTGAGCTCCGGCGTGTCCATGTCAGAGTAGTGGGGCATGGGAGTGATGGGCACCAAGGTGCGCTGCCTTTTGCTGTGAGACGACACTGATGAAACACAAGAAGAAGACACTGTTTAGGCACAAAGTCTAATTTCTACACTAGAAGTTCATAAATAGAAGACAAGTGCGTGCAGTCCTTTAAAAAATCCCAACTAATTATTTATTCAACAGAAATTAAGCAATATATCTGTAATAGCCCGCAATCATATCTTAAGTTATACTAATTGTAAAGCATTTGAATGAATTGGTGATATTAAACAATATAGATAAAATGAACCTGATAAAGCAATAAGCCCCCAAACAACACATTATTCCTTGTTTTCCACTTGAATTTAATCAATACTTCAAACTTTTACCAGTCAATTTGGTTTTAACCTTGAAATGAGGCTCAGATATAACATTCTTTCACAATTAACAAGTTCGTGCTTATTAAAGTTAACGAGCACAACATTAATTAATGTTGCAGAGTCTCGACTTTAAAATATAAAGTGCCTTGAGATGCCTATTTTTTTTGTTTGGTGCTTTTTAAATAAAAACAAACTGAATTAATTGTGGAGGCTGTTTGAGAACTTGTGGTCGATAATAATAATTATCTGTCTTTTTGTGATTTTATTGCTCTGGAATGTGTCGGTTGCTTATGTATATAGCACTACTTTGTCTATATTTCTCTTGCTATAAGAGCTGTGTAACACTAAAATTTCTAATTTTGGGGATAATAAAGGTTTATTCTATTCTATTCTATTCTATTCTTTCTGTCTTGGTGGAGAAGAGCATGTTTTTAAGCCTGTCACTCGATTTTTATAGTATGTGTAGCCCTGTGCAGGCTTGTCGTCCCAACCACAAAGGTACAGCATGTACAACCCTGTGAATACAGACAATAACTTTCTACTTCAGGCACAGGTTGTCTGGTAGAGTGAAGAATCTGATTAGATTTTGAAGCAACTCTAGTATAAATTATGTATTAGAGGAAAAATACTTCTTGATATTTAATAAAAATTAAGACCTGTTGATACATATTGGGATGGTTTTTATAATTTAGGCTAAAACAAATATTATTTAGTAATATGCAGTTTATATTTATGCTGGCAAATTACACAATAGAAATACTTACCTGGGGTCTTATGATAGGTTGAGGGGTTCACCCTCTTAGAGAGAGGAAGGTGTTCCTCCTCCTCTTCTTCTTCTTCCCAGCTGTCCCATATTTTGGAGTCCAGGAGGCCGTTGTCAATCTCTGGTGTGGTCAGCAATTTGGCTTTAGGTGGGGACGTGGTGATGGAGGGACCTGCGTGCACCTGAGAGCTGTGACATTTAGGTGTGGAAGGGGTAGTCACGCCACCACAGCGGTTTAAAGACTCGCTGCTGTGTCTGGACGATTCAGGTCGACTGGTGGGAGAGGTTAACGACTGGGCTGTTTCTCGCTGCCCGCTGTCCTCCAGCCTCAGACTGAAGCATCCTGGATCAGCGTCTACACACACATCGAGTCCCCATGAATCATTGAACGCTATGGGAGGCTCATCCATGGCCATGAAACTCTGCTGAAAACTAGATTCTTCAACATCTGCCTCTATTTTTATTTCTCCCTCCTGTCCTTCATTGAACATTTCTTCAGTATGATCGGAATCTGCCTCTCTTCCTTCCTTCTCATTCCTTAACCTCTTTTCATAAATGCTGGAATTAAGAGAACATCGACTCTGACTAGAAGACACGGTGAGCCTCGGCGAACTTTCTAAACTATGAGAAGACGAAGCGCGTGGGCCTGAAGGGTCAGACAAAGGGGAGAGGTGAAAGCTCCCCAGGTCTGTTTTCTCTGGGCTATCTGATGGTGCTCTCTCCCTTTTCTGACCCATTGAGTTCTGCTTACTGGGATGAGTGTGAAGCAGGGAGGAAGCAAGACGCATAGGGGAATGGTGGAGCTCCGTTTGTAAGGGAGTACTGCTGTAAGGTTGGGGGTGGCGCTGAAGAGGAATATCACGCTTTGAAGAAGCTTGGAGAGAATCAAGGTGAGTCGAGCTTGAGAGATTTGACAGTTTAGGCTGAGGCAGGGGAACTTTGAATCGCTCTCCATCGTTCCTTGAATCATCACTATTCTCTCTTTTTGGAGAAAAGCTGAAGTTCCTTTCTATCTTCAACCTGGAGACACTGCCCTTCATTTGGTCGGTGTCGGCAGAATCCTTGGTTTCACTGTTGGAGGGGTGAAGGGTGCTCTTAAGAGTAGGAGAAGAAAAAACAGAGGGTGATGATGGGGATGTTTGACTTCTCCGAAACAGCTGCGTCCTGCACATGCTGCTTCTGGTCTGAGTGGAGCTGCTCCTGGTGCCGCTGCCAGGACGGACAGGTGTGGACGGGATCAGCCAGGAAACTTCTGGAGAACAGTCTAATTGATCACCAGCACTGTGCCCCAAACTACTGGCCTCTTTATTCAAAGCTGGTTCATTGGGTGCTGAGTTGTGCCTGGATTTGATTTCTGTATAACCGGGAGAACGTGGTAAGGGGCTACGGGAACTAAGAACAGCAACATCCCCCTCAAGCTCCTCACTGGAGTCTGACAAAACTATGAGCTCAGGTTCGTCTTTTTTCTGGGCTGAATCAGGAGAATGAGGGGTGCAAATACTATAAGGACCTTGGCTTTCTCGCTTCATCTCTTCCAATAGATCTTTCTTGGGCATTTTCAATTCAACTGGATTTTTTCCCTTGTCTCCACTGCCACCCATGTCACCTACTTGTCCAGGGGACACACCTGGAACTGGCAAGTTGGATGTCCCTGGTGGAGGACTGATGGAAGGATCACTAACTACACTTGCTGAAGACTGAAGCAAAGCTCTCCCTGAAAATTCATATGATGGTTTACAAGGGGACTGCTGAGAAAGGTGCACCTTTGGCAGACCAGAGGTAGAAGCTAAGGAGGAAGGCTCTGCTTCCTCGTACACCCCCCACGAATCTGAAAAGAGACGGCTGTAGCTGCGATCCAGGCTGGGGTCGGGCTCACGTTGAAAGTCAGGTTGCAGCTTTTTGTCACTTAAGCTTTTTTTAGTTTCTCCATCTTCTTCTTCATCTAGCGCCTCCTCCTCCTCCTCCTCCCTCTTTCTCTGCGTGGACGCAAACTCATAGATCTCCTCCAACTCTTCCTCATTCACTTTCTCTTCGTGAATCTCTCTATCGCCTGACGTGACCTCATCAGCTTGATGATCCACTTCCAGGCCTTCATCTCTTCCTCTGTCTGAATCTTCCCCGTCGTCACCGTCAGCATCGTCTTCGTTCCACATGGAGCGGAGGAGCTCGATGAAGGCCTGGTCTGTTTCCTCCTCCTGGGTTAAGTAGTTGCCCTCGTCTCTCAGAGTCTCCTCTTGCCCAAGATGACAAAGCTGTTGTAGCTCCTGCAAGTCAAACCTGAAACAGGAAAGAGAAACGAAAGAAAGAAGCTTTCACAACAGCGTCAAATTTTAAGAGTTCTTACATGAAATTCAGAAAATATCAAAAAGAATAATACTTTTTTAAGTATTGTTTTTTATATGATTTTAATGTTTTATTTAAAAAAATGGAAACTCTTAACAGAAGTTCTTTTGACACATGCATTAGAGCCCTGAACCTTTCTCAGCTTATCTAAAGCAGCTGTATGAGAGAAGTCAATTATCTGACTCAGTCACATCACAGTCAAACCTGCCAGCTTCCAACACGCTCTCTCACATGTACGCCGTCTCCTCGTGTGTCCTACATGTGAGAAAGAATAACTGCGAACCACATCCTGACTGCATTCTCCAGATGTTTCCCATGTGTATATGTTTAAAAACATCTGGGCTTCTAATTTAAGTGCAATTACGAGAACCAGCTCTGTTTAATAAAGAACAAAGCTAGACAACAAACAAGATCCTGGTTTATAGGATGAAATATCGACTGTTTAAGGCATTTGAGCTTTTTGGTGGGAGCAGACATCCACTCTAGTTTTAGGTTTTGCCATTAAAACTTCCCTCTTTAATAAGACATACTGTAATTGCTGGTTCAGGTGACCCTGAACCGCCCCATCGTTGTGACACTATTGCCCCGGGCTACTAGGGGAACTCCGAGCGGCATTCTTTTTTTTGTTTTGTTTCTCTCTCATTTTCAGTCTGCATGTATTTATGCCACTGCTGCACGCATAAACTTTTGCTTTGTATTTTGTGCTTTGGACTTTACATCCTCCATCTCCTAGTACCTTTGTGCCAGCTCCAGCACATGAGGCTGCAGCGATGCCGGTAAGGAGAAGTGGGCTGTGTAGAGATACTGTAGAAGAGCAAACACTGCTTGGGCCGGGACGTCGCTGATCAACACCCTCTGAGCAGGAGGCACGCCTTCCTCCTGCACCCCAAAACCACTTTCATGCATCTGTGACGCGAGCAGAAGAGCAAATCGACTCTGAAAAAGCTGAATTAATTCATAAGAAACTAAAGAAACAACTTTAAACAAAACAAAATTCCCAATTTGTTTTTAAAGCATTGAAATAAAATCACATTCACACGGCTTATTCTTTCAAGCAAAATGAAATCTCAACCTGGAGCATCGCACACTACAGTATGCATCAGTGTAGACCTTTAATTACCTCTTACAATCATACTATTATTATTTATACTACTTGCGTCAATTTTTACACTAATTAGATTATATTTCATACTTGCAAAACATGACAGAACAATATGCATAATAATGCATCCCTGGTGTTGCACATCAGCAGAGCTTTGATGTGCAACACAGTAATAACTGATTTACCATTTCTGCCAGCAGGGGGCAGCGAGCATACACCATGAAGGAATGTGCAAAGAAGACTTCTCCACTGTCCACCTGGAGCTGGACATCACTGAGCTGAGGGTTGTTCACCATGCTGCTCAGGTCTGACGCCAATGTGGACAGCGCTAGCTACAGGGGGAAAACCATCACAATACAATGACGTATGTTAACATGTTATTTAGGTCCTGATATTTATTTTATTATAATTATTGCTTTAAAAGAACACAATGAATTAAGGTGATTTAGAAACTGTGTCATCACAAAGTTAGCCTGCAGCATGCAGAACGGTTTGCATCACAGCTGGGCAGATGGATGTTGAGCCAAACTGTGCATTGCTGGAAAGCTTATAAAAGATGACATCGTTTATAAACATGACATCATGAGTCATGTTATAGGACTCTGTGCAACCATATGAAAAAACGAATTACACCCCATGACTCAGTAGGCTGTAGAAGCATATCTACCAGTGATCAACTGAAATAATTCTTTTATATGTGTGACTGTATCAGTGTCTCTGTCTCGCATCACTGTGGAGGAATTTTGTCCCACTTTTCTTTACAACATTGCTTCTGTTCATTAAGGTTTGTGGGAATTAGTTGGCAAGTTCCCGCCACAGCACTTAAATCAGGTTGAGATTAGAATTTTGGGCCAACTGCAACACCTTGACTCTATTTTTTTTTTTTTTTTAGCAGATTTGCATCACTGTCCTGCTGCATGACCCAGTTTGAGCGAGAGAGGTGGGCTCAAATTTGACTCTACAAATACTTTGTTATTCAGATGAGTTTATGGTCAAATCAATGACTGCAAGGTGCCCAGGTCGTGTGGCTGCTCTTCACCAGCACAGCGGCTCGTACCAGCGTATGAGGTATCTTTATTGGACAACTTACTGACAAGTAGCCGTATGACTGTTCACTCAAATAAAATATCTGGAGGCGACTCTTTATATTTGGCAGCTTTTTACAACAAACCCTTGTTTATACTCCAGAACAAGAGGGCCAGATTAAACTTGGCCTGAAAACATCTAGGGACCTTACTACAGATCTAACTGAAAGAAAATAAAGCGGTCCTACAAAAATAGTACTTAAAAGATTTGGATAGATGAAATTAATGAACATAATGGAAATGTTAAGAAACATCTTACTGATAGGTGGCTGTCTCCAACTTTTTCCCTTGGTTGCTCAGCTGCTGTCATCGCTTGACTATGTCTTTCCTCAGCATGAGTGTGGGCCCTTTCTGGCAGGAAGCCACTGGCACAGAGGTCAGCCTGCTCCTCTGATTCCTCCTGGATGAAGCCGCTCTCGCTGGCGTTGTCTGCAAAAAAAGGTTAAATAGTTTAGCCTCATGTTTAGCACGATGTTAAAATGTTTATAAAACTTATATAACCAACACCCACAGTTTTAGTTTTTCTTCAACATACACAGCAAGAACAGAAGACAGTGAACAAAGGTGTGTATGTGATGTGTTCACCATATTTTAGGCGCTTTGCCTTTTATTTAAATGTTCAAATTAAACTCTACAGGTAATAACATCATAATTTTATATCATATAAAATGTCAAACTGTCAGTTAACTTATTGGTACAATTTTCACATTAGGTAAGGCTTTAATGCTGCTCCACTTTAAATAAAAAAATGTTTTAGGACATAATTTCTGTCCGCGTGTTTTACCTTTGGCTGTGTATCCATACTGTGTGAGTGTCATGCCTTCGTCAGCCAGGTCCATCAGGTCTTGAAGAACCTGACTGCTCACTGAGAGCTGCCCTGTACCGGGCGTGGAGGGAGCCGGGGAGCAGGAAGCCGTCTTGGCAGAGGATGGTAGGATGGAGGTCCTGAACCCAGTGGTGGGAGTTCCTTTGGCCACAGGTTGAACACAAGACTCGGGCTTGTCGCTGGAGCCTTCTGAGGCTGCATCAGTCTAGAAGTGGAGGAGTTTTTGGTCAGATATTGTAAGACATGCAAGATCACACTCTTCTCAGTATGAAGATCCACTGGGACCCATTAGTGATTCCAAAACACAACATTTTTCTCTCAACAGTTTTATCTGTGCTTAAAGTTGCATCTGATTAAAACAAATGATCAAAAGAGGTGCTTCCATTCAATCGAATTGATTAAATCCTCCATTTAGTTGAAAACTGACGCAATAACACAATAAAAAATAAACATGTCTTAGGTCTCACTCACCATTGCTGATACCCAGGGTGAGAAGAACTCCCTGAGCTCCGGAACGTAGAAATCAGACAGACAGCTGGAGTCTCCGTCAAGCAGTCGGCTTTTCTCCCAGAGGGGGGCAGCACCGCTCCAGCTATGCAGAGTGCTGGGGCTGCGAGGCGGGGTTGGGGGACAGTCTGGAGGGCTGCGCAGGAGAAGAGCAGAAACACGTTCCTGCAACCTCCTCAGTGCCCCCTCAGCATCCTGAATGAGAAGTAATGGAGCAGGGCGAGGGGCGACTCCTTTTTTTCTCTTTCCACGCCCTTTACCTGCACGAGGGGAGCAGAGGATTTAGGTCCTGCCGATATTTGAAAACTTCCTCATTAAATTTGAGTAAAAAACAACTTAATGTAACCTTTTAGTTATTAAATATCTAATAGACAGTCACATATACACTGCTGCAGGGCTTTAAAACAGCAACAGGTATGCAAACCCACAATCTACCAACTGTACTGTTAAATATTTGTTACTCATTGACAAAAACAGGACGAAAACCTTCCTTGTTAAACCTTTTCTTTGCTCACGTTTGCTCTTGAGCTGTTACTGGTATTTATTCTGACTTGGTTTGATAACTGAGAAATGACCGGTCCTGATCAGCTATCATTATTAGAGACAAAGCTAAACCAAGATCAAAGGCAGGGTATCCTGGCTGCAGGGTGTGTTGATAATTAAATATTAAACTAAAGCTCAAATGTCAAATTAATAAACCACACCTAAGTTTCTGACTTTGAAAACTGAGTTGGGAATTCAGTAAATGTAAATGTGTTTTATCTCTTCTGTACTTTGGGCTTTTCCTACTGTGACCTTGCTTAATGCAGGCATTTCTGTCTCTGGAGCTGCAGGTTTCTGAGGTGTGACAGAATAAGAAGCTGGAACAAGAAATTGTTGTAGGAGAAGATTTGAATTTGGTACTCGAGTTTTATCTATCTTTATTTATCTTCTCCCCTCTCCCTGCTTTTTGAAAAACACAGATACCTGCGTCTGGCCTCCACTTCAGATCTTGAGTCACTGACGTGTGAGAAGTGCCAGTCTTTGTGTGATACTGCCTCTCTTCCTCTTTCTTTTGTTCCAGCAGGGAGGAGGACAGAGCCAAAGCCACCATGGTCTCTTCATCCAGGGCTTCGGGCTTTTTCTTGGGCTTCTTCCGTGCCTGCAGGCCTGGCTTGGTTGGGCCTTTCCTTTTGGTGCCCACAGCTTGAATGCTGAAGAAGAAAATGGCTAGAGTTAGATGTCATCTATCTTTTAGTTATGCAACAAAGTTATCGTCTGACTTACAGTAAATTAGCAGTGGCAGCACTCTGGGTTTCCTCAGCTTGTCTCTGCAGAGCCTGTATCAGCACAGCCGGTGAGACGTCCATATCTGAAGAACAGCGCTTCAAGTGGACCGAGCGGCTCTTCTGGGACTTGAACTTCTTACCACAGATGGGACAATCAGGAACACCAGAAGGTGGTGGAGGAGGAGGTGCAGGAGCCGCAGGGCCACTCTTTTCACTCTCATCCAAACACCTGTACAGAGAGATTTTTGACAAAAATGAAAAAATATATATATTCTGATTATTCAGAGAGACACTTTAGGTAAGAGTTCATGTATCTGCAAAGAAATCAAACATTTTGTAAAACACAGAAACTGAGGATGATTTTTTTTTATTTGTGGAAAACTCTTATAACCCCAGGATTTCATTATTTTAATCAGATGTTTGTCATTATACTTTATGAAGTTATGACCTGAAAATTAGAAAAGGTATTGTTTTATTTTCCAACAAATCATTTAAATGCAACTTGGTGCACTCAATGAGTGGAATCCTTGAACTCCACATGGAGGCTACTTGTCCAATAAACACTCTCTTACAGTGCTGTAACAGTGAAGACAAACTTTTTAATGTCATTTAGCCTCCCTGTGTGTCCACTAGTATGTAAAGCTATCATCTAAAATGCAATCAAAATCCTCAGACCTGTTAAGATGCTGTGTGCGACCCTCTGCTGTCATGTGTGTTAAGTCTCTGTGGCAAATCTGACAGAAGAAAAGCCCTCCATCCTCCAAGTCCACAATCTGGGCCTGCGCTGCCTCTCTGTCCAGCTCCTGCTGCAGCTGCAGAGCAAGAGCCTCATCGTTGTCTTGAGGCTCTGGAGGAAGAGCAGAGCTGAAGGTATCTGGAGTATCTGCGAACAGCCCGGAGACAGAAATATACGGGTTAAAGTGAGGGATAGCAAGAATAACACAGCAACATTTCAGAAAACAGGATTTCAAAATAAGGAAAAGGTATGGGCCACATTTCCTATTTTTCAACGATAGAACTCAGTCCCTGGGTAACAGGTTGTTAGTAGTTTGTCAACAGTCAAGGTAAATTCTATGTGGCATATACTGAAATATAATGATGCAAATTTAAAGTGTAAAATTTGGGAAAAAATATGTCTCGGATCAATACAGACACAGAAAACCCTACATAAAATATTACAGTGTTTATAAGGTCTACCTTTGTCTTCATAATGTTGCTGCTTTTGCCATGTTTAGACTGTCAGGCAGATTAATACTATCCTTGTGTCACAAATCACCCCTGACACTCACCATCAAACACTCCATCCTGTCAACACTGTCTTCTTCAGCTCTTTTGTGCACTGCTCATTGCTTTTAATGGTTGAACTCAGGTATTTAAACTCATTCACCATTACTACCTCTACTGTTCAAGGTGTAGCCCGTCTCTCACCCTATAACAGCTGGAAACAGCTTCAACCCTATAAACCTGAACTGGATAAGCATAAGAAAGAAGGTGTATGCTTATTATAGTTAAGTAAACTAAACTAAACTGAACTAAAAGCTAAAACTTGGTGTGCAAAAAAACTTTTAATTATGTAATATAAAAATAAAATCTAAACTAAGTAAAATAAAATAAGAATGTAAAGCAAATGTCTTTAGATTTTGTCAGTTTGATCAAATTTGTTATTGCAGTCAGTTTGATCAGACTCTTGTGCATCTGTTAATCCAGAGAGCAGAGATTCATATTTTTATATTGTTGTATTTCTCTACTGTGCAGTTCTGAGCCTGGCAATTCTTGCCCCTGACAAATACCACCCATTAGATAACAAAGGAAAACTGAATATAATAAAAACCAAAGCTAAACATTTTAACTATAAAAACTAAACCACTCTAAACTGCCTGAACCTAAATTGAACACAAACACAACACAAACAAAACTAATGAAAAAACAAAAACTGAGCAGGAAAAGAGAGCACATCAAAGTAAGGGATGCAGTAGACTGGAGAGGATTCTGTCATCTCACCCTGATTTTTTTGCTGTGTAAAAGGAGTAGAGTTGTTCTCGTGGTTTGCTGGTTGGATGTGAGTTTTGTGCACCATCTTCTGTGGACTATCTCTCTTGAACTGCTTCATCCTCAGGAGCACTTTGTCTTTCGCTCTTAGGCCGCTTTGAGGACTTGGCCCTGCTTCCTTTAAAGGCTCAGCTGATGGCCAAGCATCCCCTGACTGATATCCAGCCTCTCCATTGACCACACGCGTTTCTCCTCCACCATCATCGCCAGCACCAGCAGCAGAAGCAGGCTGCGTCCAAGATAGCCTTTTGATAGAGTTAAGAGCTTTTTTGTTATTTCTCCTTCTCTTATCCTCTTCGCTTGCTTGACTGGAGGTCTGCTTATCTGCTTTCCTCGCCTGTCTGGCTTCACCTGGTTTCTTGCGGACTCGTCTTAGATGCTTCGAGCTGAAATCTTCAAAATCCTGGTCCGAGTCATCCATTATACTGTATTTTTTTTCGCAATAAGAGGCTTTTACGATCACCCTGCAAAAAGACAACTAGTTTAAGCTGGATCCACTGATGTGAAACGATGGAGGGAAAAGGTTTAATTTGCATGTAAGTAAATTTTGCGCGGGTAATTCTGTATTCAAATAAAAACAGCGATGCTATAATTACATGCACACTGAGACAAATGGAAATAGTTATATGTGGCACAGATGTTTGACAACAGCTAGCTACTTATGCTAGCACCTCTATACTTACCCATATTTGAAGAATTAACTGTTTAATTTTCTGCCTCATTGTTTACAGAGGCCGCCGAAGAGTTTATTTTCATTCATTTAAAACCATATGTAATTCTATAGAGTTTTTTTATTAACTAAAAAGCGTAGAAGACAGCAAACAACACTTGTTTTCATTTCAAAGCTACGCCCCAAACCGCTTCATTTAAAACTTCCGGTCATGTGACGGTGAAAGCAACGAATAACTGGCTGCTGTCGAGGTCATGTGACTAAAGCGAGTGACTTTGGACGGAATCCGTAAATAACAGTTTAATATAATCATTTATAAACGCTTTATTAAAGATTTCCAACACTTTTTTAATTGTTTTAAACTAAATAATGATTTTTTAAAAACCAGTTTAAGACCCAGGCTTGATCAACATGTTCCTTAAAGCAATCACACTGCAGCAACTCAATGAATTTACACATGTCAACATGGTCAAGATGACCTGAAGCTCAAACCATACCACCACAATGGGAAAGAAAGGTGATTTTAAGTGACTTGGCATGCGACATGATTGCTAGCGCCAGACGGAATGGTCTGAGTATGTAGAAACGGCTGAGCTGCTGAGATTTTCCAAAACAACCATCTCTATGGTTTATAGAGAATGGGCCGAGAAAGAGAAAATATCCAGTTAGTGGTAGTTCTCTGGAACTTGTTGATGTCAGCGGAGGATGGCCAGACTGTTCCAGCTGATAGGAAGGCAACAATGACTCAAACAGCTGTTGCAACCGAGGGAAGTGGATCTCTGCACGCATGACACCTTGAAGCAGATTAGCTAATGGAGAAGTTCACAAAGCCTACCTGAGCACTGTTGCTGATCATGTCCATCACTTTATGACCACAGTGTAAAGATTTTATCCATATCGGATGGATAAGTTCTTTGTACTCAAATAGCCTCCACAGTCACCAGAGTTTGGGGATGTGGTGGAACAAGAAATTCACATCGTGGATGTGCAACCGATAAATCGGCGGCTACTGTGCGATGCTGTCATCATAAATATGGACCTAAATCTCGAAGGAATCTCTGCTGGGAAGAATTAAGGTAGTTCTGAAGGCATAGGGGTCAAAACAGGTACTAGCAAGGTATGACTTATAAAGCGACTGGTGAGTGGATAGGCTTTGATGAATACTGTTAGAATGTGAAGGCATGTAGGAAGCAAGCAAATTCAGATACATCTTATAAATCTGCAGTAAGATTTACTATACACAGAGGAGTTTATAGTTTACTTCTTTGTGTCTAAGTGTACTTCTGTGCCTGTAGTTTACACAGAGGGACAGACACCGACTCAGACATCATAGACTTTTTAAAGAAAAAGACTCCAGTAATACACACTTAAAAGATCTTTCCAAACCTCATGACTTGAATTTGAGACAGAGACTAAATGATGTTACCTGACTGAAAATTTCATTACACTTTCACTTCTTAATGCAATTTATATATTTTGTAAATGAACATTCAGATTCTAACTGGCTGCTTTATGAGTGTGACTTCACCAACTGGGCATCACAGCATATTTCCCACAGCCATTCAAGTGGCAGAGACTCAGTGCAAGACTTTTGCAACCAGGATGATCTCCAGAAGATCAGAAACATTTGTATGGAGTGCCAAACAAGCTGTCTTTTAAGAGAAAGAACCAGAACTCATATTTGTGCAGCTGTGTGGATGTGATTATGCTGCACCGGCAGACACACAGACAACTGCTAAATCATTACCTGCTCTGATGAGTCTTGATGCTGCCACATTCAGATTGTAAGGTCACATCTGGGACTGAAAAATTAACCTAAACACGAAGTGCCAAAAATTGTAGTTCCTCCACCAGCCACAAGGCCATCTACACTGCAATCGTGAGTCAGTTCCCCTTATATCAAAATCGCACCCTACAGATTTCTACACTCTTTCATAAGGACTGTTTTTTTTTTTTAATAACTTACTTTTTTAAAAAGTTTAACATCTAAAATTATGGGTGTAGCCACATACAGCTATATCCATTAAGTCTGACTCCTCCACTAATGATTACTTTGAGCCACTAAGCGGCACTGGCCTTTTAGGGTATTAATTTGCACCCACCTGCAATCCATCATTCCACCACTTCTGTTTCCAAAGAACAAATAAGGTGGTAGCCAAAACACAAACAAATGGGTAAAATCAGTGTCTGGATTCCCCTTTAATGGGCATTGTAACAACTCTCGATGCTGATGGTGGTTGAATGGTGTGGTGTATGTCTTATTGGACTGCTAAGCACCAATCACCCATTATTTATATGGTACAGCCAACCTGAACTACTGTTGCTCGTTATGTCCATGTCTTTATGACCAGTGTTTCCGTCTTCTAATGGCTATTTTAGCAGGTTAATGCACATTATAAAGCTCTTATAATTTGAGACTATTTTCTTCTAAATGACAATTACTTTAGTGCACTAAAATGTACTTAACAGGTTTCACAGACCATTGTGAATGTGCTGCACAATGCCGTCATGTACCAAATGTCTCTGAGGAATGTTTCCAGCAACTTGTTCAATCTAAAACACTAAAAAAATTAGCAAATGTGTACCTGACATAGTGGTTAAAATGAGTATTTTCTGTAATCGCACAGGTTCTCACTAGACTTTTTGTAGAGCCTAGCAGGTTACTTATTAATGCTTTGCACTTCGACTGAAAGAAGGGGGTCTTACATTCCTGCTAATAATAAAACCAAGTGCCAATTTTTGCTGACAATAGTCTGGCTTTGGTGGAAATGCATGAATCCGGTTCTAGCTCAGGCACCAGATTCACATGGGTGGAAAAGAGGCATCGGACGGTCACTATTTGTAAAGTGCTGCATCGATACATATCATTTTACTAAACACAACAATTCAACTCCATCTTTTTAAAAGTTCAGGATGAGGACTAAAGTTAAAATAAATGTTATTTTAGGTGACATGAAAACCGAACAGTCGTTGCTGGTAATGTAACACCGGAAACAAATGAATACACACCAACAGGAGGAAGTGATGCCTCATTATTTAGTCAACAGAGTACTGGAGTTCTTCTGTTGCACACAGTTTATTTAACAATATGGTATATAAGTAAGAAATGAGTCTTTTACCAGTTTATACAGTGATTTCATTTGCTCTTCCTTATATCTATAGTATTTTGCTTAACTTGATTTACAATAGGAGAAAAAGTAAATCCCCCTAATTCAAGTTTTTTTTTGTGAGAGGAATGAGGGTTGATGACATTTAGTTCTCCTCCAGGTGAATCTCAAATGTGCCCTTCATCCCCTGATAGCACACAACTTAGTGTAAAATTTGGAGAACTGGGCAGCATCAGAGACATTGCCTACAAACAACCACTGCTCATTCCACCTCAGCTTAGGGGGCTGGTCTCTTTCTCACAATCTCTTTACACTTTACAACATTTGTATGACAAAAAGTATGACAAATTCTTTTTAATGTCAAAGCAACAACTTTCTACACCTGCAAGACGTTTCCAAATTCCAGGCCACTGAGTTGTAGGCTGCAGTCCTTATTGGTGAACCAATCAGCTGTATATCTCTTAAGCCGCGTGTCCACCCAAAAGTACCCGGAAGTCGTAGTCACAGAAATTTTTGTTTCCAAGGAAATAAAAAATGTTTAAAAGGCCCGTGAAAATTAAGCAAAAGAAAAAAATTTAAAGAAAAATCCGCTGACATAATAAAAAGAGACGGCTGCTTTTACACCCTGGAGTTGGTGGTAAAGACGGGTACTCCAATCAGAAATGTTCAGCGCTTCAAAACCACCCAAAGCAGGGACCTTTTTGGTGGGGGGTTAAATAATTACCCCAAACGTAACTGAAAGTATGGTCCCTAGTCCCTGGTAAAAGTTCCTGTGGTGGAAACGCGGCTTTAGTGACGGTGAGGGTTTGTGTCAGTGTCTTCATGTGCTCCTGCATACATGCCTGTTTACACAAACTGCTGCAGGCCATTTCCTACTTTAATACAAATAAGTGCTCTTCATACACACAAAAAGAATGGGAGCGGTCATTGTCCCTGAACGCATCTTCTTGCAGTAATAGTACAACACTAGATTACAATTGCCAGGAATGACAGCTTGTGAAGATAACAAAAACCTGGCCCAATTCAGAGACAAAATATTTTACAGTTTCCAAAAAAAGAAAAAAAAAGAAAAAAAAATTCTCAAAAAGGTACAAAATAAAGATATGAATAATATAATGCAACTTTACATTTTTTGTAAAAAAAAAAAGAAGAAAAAAAAAGAAGAAAAAAGAAAGAAAGGCATGAACCCATAAACAAACAACCCCCCCCAAAAAACAAGAAATCAAACAAACAAAATTTTTTTTTAAAAATGAGTACTGAACACATTTGGTCTCAACCAAAAAAATATATTCTTTGTGACTTTAATTTCATTTTAAGAAGCAACTTGCAAATCCCTCAACATCCCAAGGAAGAAATACCTACCATTTAGGGTTAGGAAACAATTACATTACCTAAAGGTTTTGAATTTTTTATTTTTTATTTTAAATGAACCAAATTTTCTTGTTTTGTTGCAACGTTTGAAACTTTTTACATGTCAGTACAAAAACCGTTGTCAGCCTTACAAAGAACAAACAAAGCCCTCTAACGGAATAAAGAGTTTGAGGGAAAACGAGGAAGAGGAGTGGGAGGACAGGTCCGTGGGAGTGACAATATGTTCTTTAGTTCCCAGCAGAAATGCTACAATCCCTCCACAAACTTCTCCAGAGTGTCCCCTGTAGCATCTCCTACCATCCCCAAGTCATTGCTCAGCCCTCCTCTGTTGGGCGTATTAAGCTGCGGTAGCATGGCGCTTTGTTCTGGTGTCCCCAAGTGTCCTTGCTCCATCGACTGCAGTGGGCCCCCAAGCCCTGTGTGGGGTGAACCCGAGTGGGGTGGGTGCTGAGGTGAGGGTTGGGGCTGGTTCTGGACCTGCGGCGAAGGACTGGAATGTGGGGGCTGCTGCGAGGGTGGACAAGGGGACTGGACTGGTGCTGGGGAGCGGACCTGGTTGCTGAGGGCGTTGGCTAAAGCAGGTTGGCTGGGGAGGTGGGCTCCGCCTTGAGTCTGCCCAGCCAGGAGGTGGGTTTGAGGGCTCATGGGGCTTGGTTGGCCAGGGGAGCCCATCTGCTGCTTTAGGACAGCCTGCTGCTGGGGAAGTTGCTGCTGCTGCTGAAGCAGTCGTTGATGCAGTAAATTTTGGGTCGAGTCCATCCCCATGCCAGACTGGGCCATCTGAGCCATTGGTGGGAGCTGACCCATGGGGCCCCCAGGTGCCCCTGCCTGCATTTGCATTTGCTGCTGTTGTTGCTGTTGCATTCGGAGCTGGGAGTAGGTGGGTGTTGTACCCTGCGACTGAGCAGCAAACTGACCCGGGTGGCTCTGTGGTAACACTCCCTGCTGTTGCTGCTGCTGCTGCTGCTGCTGTTGTTGCTGCTGCAATAAGAGTTGCCTGCGGAAAATCTCCTGGATCTGGGGGTTTGCATTGTGCGCGGTGTTCAGCTGCCCTTGAGTCCCTAATGCAGCCATGCCCTGCACTTGAGGCTGCTGTGGTTGCTGTGGTGGCATCCCCGTCCTTTGCACTGCCCCTCCAGACATAGCCATATTCTGCATTGCTGGCATGCCAGGCTGCTGTTGTTGGCCTGCTTGTTGCTGCTGTTGCGGTTGTTGCTGCTGCGGCTGGTTGGCATGGTACTTGGCTGTTCGCTGTTTAATGAACGCAGCCATTAGCTGAGGGTTTGATTTGAGGATGTTTAGAACTTGCTGCTGCTGCTGGGGTGAGCTGGGAGACTTTAGGGTGCGGAGGAGGTCCTGCAGAGCATTTGGAGGTATAGCTCCAGCTCTCTGGGGAGTCTGTGGCCGGGCACCGGGCTGCTGTGGTATCAGCATCCTCTGGCTTTGCTGGGGTTGCTGCCCTGGTGGCATCATGGCTCGCTGCATGGTCATGGGCTGCTGTGGGGACTGGCCTGGAACAAGACCTGGTTGTTGAGTTTGACCTGGCTGGATGGGGCCTGAAGCTCCACCCCACTGTCCAGTGGCCATACCAGGTTGCATGACTGGTGGTCCCCGGGGCCCAGGCACCATCTGCATTGCTGGCTGCATTGGTGCCGTCATGCGCTGTTGTGGCTGCTGGGGATTCATGGGCAAACCATTCACATTGACACGGTAGTTCCGCTGGTTCTGCTGGGCCTGCGCCATCATTTCGATGCGCTGTGCCATCTTGACTGCAGCGATGGGAGGTGGCTGCTGAGATAGCTGCTGTGATGGTTGGGGGGGCTGAGGGAGAGGGGACTGCTGCTGGTGTAGAGGGGAGGCCTGGGGCCCAGGTTTGCCCTGAGACACCGGTGCCTGAGCTTGGGCAGTGCGAGGTGCATTGGAGAAAGACGGCGACATGACGCCTGCTGAGTTGGGGGTCTGCGGCTGGTTGGAAAGAGGCTGCTGGGGTGTTTGGGGAGTGCTGGGCTGAGTGTGGGAAGTGGGAGTGCTAGGGGCAGCTGATGGCGGTGGGGATGGTAGCGGCATGGTTCTGCATTGCATGGTGGCCATTCTTCTCCTCATCAACTGGGCCTGCTGGAGCCTGTGCTGCAGCTGCTGCTGGCGAAGCTTGTGCTTGATGTTCAGGCAGAACGGGACAGGACACTTGTTCTCCTGGCAGTGCTTTGCGTGATAACAGCATAAAGCAATAAGCTGCTTACATACAGGACAGCCACCGTTGGTTTTGCGTTTGCAACCCTTGGTGTGCTGTACCACTCGCTTCATCTTCTGGCAGGACGGCAGAGAGCAGTTGGCATTGCGACACTGACAAGCATGGACCAGCGACTGAATGCACCGTTGAATACTTAAACGCCGGCTCTCCTGTGGGCTCTTGGAGGCCTCCCCACTCTGGCTGTTGTTATCATCATCCAGGCCAAGACCCCACTTGACCATCTGGTGCTCATGGCCCTTTGTGTTGTAGCAATTAATGCAAAGATCAAAGTCCTAAGAGGGAAAAAAGAAGAAAAGGGGACATAGTAATTAAAGTCCAACCAAAGATGGTAAACTAAAAAGTTTATTCAGTTCATGTACGTCATTCCACGTATCTGACAGATTTCCACTTCCAATCATCCTTTTTTTCCTCTCTCCCTAGTTCCAAACTGACACAAAATAATCGAGTGTAAAAACAACAGTGCAGTGGAAACTAACCTCGCACACAGTGCAATGGTAGCGTGTCTCCACGTGGTGCTTGCACTCGTTACAAGTATAGACAAAACGATCCTGTCCCTGGTTGTGCAGTTCAACGAGCATGCACATGGTGCTCCACTTGCACCTCCTGAGGGAGCTGAACTCCCAGTGCTTGTCCCTTGCCAGAGTCAGGAAGGCATCACGGCCATCCATCAGGTCACAGGAGAGCAATGGGTCGGGGTCCACGATGGGCGGCAAAGTGTTGACCATGGGCCCAGAATGAAGGTGAATCACGAAGAACACCTTAAGCAAAGGAGAGGGGGGAAAAAAATCAAAATAAAGTATGACTTACTTTCGTTATTCGGACTGTTTCCCACTAGTTAACCTTTTGATCACATCCATAAAATTATTGTTCATCACCTCCCAATTTTCACTACCACAAAAAAAAAAAAACAAGAAACAAGTCTGACCTCTTTATGCTTCTCCATGGTGGCGTACAACTTCTGAGACAAATCATTAGCTACATTTGGCATCCCAGGCTTCTTCTTATTGGCTCGGCTCACGCTGCTCTTGTTTTTATTGGTCTTCTTGTTGTTCTTCTTCTTAGCGTTTTTACTGTCACTTGGTGTTCCCTAAAAAATATATTAAAGAAAACATGTTATGTATGAATTATTCCATCATTATATATTCTCACTGTTTCCAGTGCTAAAACTTAGCACAGAGTGCACAAATTTTCACAGTTCATTAGTTACTCTCTGCCTTGGTTTGATGTCACCTTAATCTCATTAAATTCCACTGAAATTATTTTGATTCAAATATCCCTATGTTTAAGGTAGTAGTACATAAAAATACATTTTTTAATTCTTTAAACTCCTTATATCGAATCATTCACCTGCAATGGAAAGACAAAGATAGTAACACAATACAAGATAGTGGAGTTTCTGGTGCTCTACTACATCAAACCTTCATATAATAATCATACCTCTGGAGTTTCAGAGGCAGCTGTGTTCTCCTCCTTCTTCCGCTCTTCTTCCTCCTGCTCCAGCTCCTTGATGCTCTCTTCAAGCACATTAGGCCAGAAGTCACCTTCAAAGTAAGGCAGCTCATTGGCGCTGGTCAGTCGGTCTTCAGTTGCCTGTTTGAAGATATCCTGAGAGACGGATGGAAAACACTGGGTTAATCCCAACAACAGCTAGTGAGACATCTGATTAATATAACAAAGACCTCAGTAGTCAATAACATTATCATCTGCCCTTTACAATTTGGTCACTTTAGCTTTTATGTGGTAATAATTAGAGATGGACCGATCCGATATTACGTATCGGTCCGATACTGACGTAAATTACTGGATCGGATATCGGAGAGAAATAAAAAATGTAACCCGATCCATTAAATATCAAAAAAGCACCTCACAAAACTTGCAACATGGCGTAACTCGGCTCATAACCGTAGCACGTCGCAGCAGTATGCATCACGTGATAGAGCGGCTGTGTGTATTTGTAGCCTTGCTACCAAGCCAGCATTTCATCTCAGAGGAAGTTATCCCGGGGAGAAGTAAAGCAAGTGTGTAAGTTCATCTCTGAATGTTTGTAAAGCATTCCCGCGTTAAGCTTAACAACCGATATATGGAGCGACTGCCTCTCTCCCTCTCCTGCTGCTACTTCAATCGTGAAACTGATCAATGATCAGCTGATCGGCTATTTTGTCGCGAGTCCGTCTCTCTTCTTTGTTTTTGGCCCACTTTGCACCAGAAAGAAGAAACCAGTGGCTGAACAACAGCAGCACGTTTAACCTTGATAAGCTGTTGTTAGAATTTATTTATTATTACTTTCTACACCAGGATCTTTTTCTACGCAGCTGACAGCTGGTAACTGTGCAGGGGCAGATCTAGCAAAGTTTAGCCAGGGGGGGCCGATAGGGCATTAACAGGGAAAAGGGGGCACAAAGACATACTTTTCTTTCTTATTCTCATTTAAAATGTCTAGCTTTTAATAAATAATTATCTGAATCTTACACCCAAAGTTTTAATCTGATGTAAAATGTATAGAAGTCCATTACTGTATATAGTAACTATTAAGTCTAATATACCCTAGTAAGCTATAGTACTTTTTCCTTTGGGAAGATACCATCTGTGCAGTCTGCAATTCTGTAGAAGAAAGATGTTGAATCTAGTTAATTATTCTTGAAAAATAATTTCTGGGCATTTTTTTCACACTGCATCAAATTGAAGTTGATTACGTTGATTAAGCATCATGAGGTGGGGAGTGGTTCCTTATTATTATTTTTGCTGGGAGTTTTAGAACATACATATATATATATATATATATATATATATATATATATATATATATATATATGACATCTCTAGTAATAATATGCAGTCCTTCATTCTGCCTTGTTACCTTGTAGTCATGCAGGATCCTCTCAGCAAAAGCCTTGTCCAACATCTTCCTGTACCACTCCTGCAGTCTTTTAGGCTTGGGGATCTTCTGGTCAGGAGGATGGCAGTGAAAGATATAGTCGTCACCTTCACTGGGAGGACATGCCCAGATGTGGGCCTGGGCATATCTGTGAACACACGTGAACAGTAAGTCAGGCCAAAGAGACAGTGATGACGTTACCCTGAGACCTGGATCTACTGAGGCTTTTGCCAGTTGTGCAAGTCGTCAGGAAGAACAGACAAAGAATAGAGTGAGCCTTACCCAAGTTTCTTGACATATTCTAGATAGCCAATAAGGATCTCATGGTAAACGGCTGTTCGTAGAATCCGAGGTCTGAAGAAGTGAATACTGTCAAGGTATGATATGTAGACCCGTCTGCAAAGGTTAAAAAGAAAGAAGACAAGTTAAATCTTACGTGAACCACAGAAAACCGCAAAGAAAAGTTAATATTATTTATTGCTGTGTGACATAATTGAATGCACAGACCTAGTGTTGGGGAATGGGCACTCAGAGCCATACTCCTGTACGTGCATGCCGAAGAAGCACACGTCTACACCATCAATTTCCTCAAATGCGAAAAGTGCTTTGGTTCTATAAGGAAAGGCCTCTGGCATTTCACCTGTATCTACAAACCTGTTGAAACCAACAAAAGGAAATATTAAAATGTATAGCCATGAAAATATGACTTGAATCGTCCCACTGTGTTCTTCACATCTGCTAAAATCAGTGACAGACGTGGAAAGCCAGTAGCTTTCAGCAGATGTGAAGAACACAATGGGACGATTCAAGTCAAGTTGCCTTTAGTCAATAAAAAGCTAAAAGCCTTAAATCATTTAACTTTAAGATAACAGGCTCTTGGAGTAGGGACTCCTCCCTACAAAGATAGGACACGCATTGTTGACTTTGATCCCATGGTGAATCTAACAACACCGTAAGGCCTCCTAGGAGGGTGTGCACGACATCTCATCAAACAGGCATGTTTCACAATTACGCTGAGTGGGTGTAAAATCTTTATAGAGGACATTGCATTCTTTATGGCAATTAAAATAAGCTAGGGAAAAACACAAGCCTTGCCAGCTTATCTACAAATTAAGGAGGTTTGGCTACCCTCACCCAAACTGTTGACTCTTTGGTTGTTCATTTATTTGACTAAGGCAACCCTAGTAGACAAGTACAAAATATGTTACTTTCAATGGAAAACATTGTTTTTAAAATTCTAATATCCAAACATCCTATCCCACTTTCTCCTCTGTTAATGATGGTCTTACCTAGCTTTCATGCCTGGTTTAATCTCCACCGTTTTATCAGAGCTTGCCACCACTCGTACAAACACTTCCCCAGCCTCTGGGTGGTTTTGTCGCTTCAAGTATTTATTCACACGGTCCTCTATGTACGTTCCCAGTCGTGTTGCTTGCAGCCCTACAACAGACAAGCACAAGGCAGAAGTTTGAAAAGGGTCAAATCTGTTTCCTGAAGCAGGAGCTTCATTTTTCCAGGAAAAAGTACACAACCTGCAGCATGGAGAGAACAACAACATTAGGACACTATCGATGGTCTATGTTAGACTATAAAACTTCAGATCACCAATATGTCACCAACATATTCCATCAAAGTCAGATATGGTCCTCCAGGCCTAAACTGATAATTAAACTACAAGGCTAACACCACACTGAGATGTATGCAGACCATGGGCACATTCTGAAAAATCCACAAATAAATAGCCGTGAAAGATGAACCAAAGACTTCACATCTGAAACAGGAAGGAGTACTAACTTCTTGCTGAGAACTTGTTTTCCTTTCGTGTTTTTCCACTTTTCTTCAAACAGTTGTCACAGATAAATCTGAGGAAAAAACAACATATCATACAGAGGGAGGTTAAACACACTGTTAGCGGAAATACAAATTTGCAAAAATGTACAAAAAGCAATGGCGGTCAAAATTCTCACCCAGATGGCCAAATGACCTCGTAGTGTAAGACGCATATTTGGTGCATCTTCCGTCCACAATCTTTACATTCAACAAACCTTAAAAAAAGAAAACATACAAAAAAATCGTTAATATTCATCATCATCAGTGGGGCTGTAGCTTATTCCAGCTGTCACGGGGCACAAGGTGGGCTTAACGCTGGACACATCACTAGTCTGTTGCAGGGAATCACAAAGAGATGGAAAACCGTTTGTGGATTCTCATCGACAGCTAATTCTGAATCACCACTTTCACATCCCCAACGAACCCAACACATATCTTTGGACTTTGGGAGGAAGCCAGAGTACAGAGAGAGAACCCTCTGTGTGGAGTTAGCATGGGATGCTTTCACTTTTCAAATTTAAAACCAAAGAAAATGCAAATACAAAAAAAGAAACGCACACAAAATTTAACAGAACTAAAATATCACTCAGTTCTCACACATCGTTACAAAATACACACTATTCCAGTCGTGTTTCCCCGTGGTTATCATTTGTATGAATGTTGATATCTTTACTGCTCGGGCAGCAAGCAACAGAGATCGTCATTCACGTCAATGTTCCTCCAGTCGTTACGCTCGTGCAAGCCAGCCAATACAAGAGCGCCTTTGTGGGAGGTTTAGCATAACATTTGTGCAACATATCTAAAAATCACAGTGACCAATCTAAAAGACAGCTACTTTATGACCTGTGCTCTCTAATCCAAGCCCTCACTAGAAAGAGAGAACTTCGACATCAAGTTACACTCAGCAGGTGGTGCTGCTGAGCTGCCCTTGGGCTTCACTGAAACCAAAGAGATTGATCAGAGAGAAAATATGCAGACTGTGCAGAAAAAAAACACACCAAAACAAAGCCAGATGTGGGTGGCAGGGGAAAAAACTGTTTAAAGATGTGATCAGCAACACATGAACAGAAAAAGGCATCAGAGATTAACTCTGGGAAAAGAAGCAAAGACCGACCATTCTGAGTTCCTTTCACTGAAGGGTGTGTGGTTTGTGTTGACTTACGGTTCAGGGTCGAGGACATCGTTCTTCTTCCGCTCAAACTGGTCTTTCGATATCCTCCTAAAGTGTGGGCAAAACGACCAGAAAAAGTTAACCAAGTAATACCGTGACTATAAAATAGTAGATAAATAACACAGATATTGAATAGTAAAATCTTTTTTCAAGCAATGTGTTCACATTAAGATGGTTTTAAAGTTAGAGATGTCAATATTTCAGTGGATGTTCGCATCTTAACTATGAAGCAATTCTGCTGAAACAAATTGTTAACTTCACTTTTTTTTAATTTTGAGAGCAAAAATATTATGATCTTGGATTGCAGTTGTTTTCTGTGGTTTGACCAAGGTGTGTGCAACAAACTGGATGTATCCAAACAGGAAATATTGGAGTCTGGAAACATTATGTGGGATTACACTGTGCCGATTCCCAAGTTGGAAACACTGAACATCAGACAAAATCTCCCTCTTATGCATGTCTGGTACAGATTTCAACCATGAAGCAAAATCTTGATGTTGATTTAGTTTCTGTATTTTAAGAGACATTTTAAGGGATTGTTTTTCTATTAGAATGAATTTAGTGTTGTAGGATTTTAAAGATCTGCAGAAGCCAGTGTTTTACTTACGTCTGTGGTTGTGCAGGATCATCTCCTAACGTCACATTATCCCCCTGGATCTCATTGAAACATTTTTCACAGAAATGATACCTGCAAGAAAAAAAACCAAACAAACACAAATTCAGCACGTTAAAAATGATAAAGATACCAGGATACAAGATTATCGTTGTATTCAAATGTGAGTCATATTGCAAAAGTTGATGTTACGCTATAGGATTGAGTGTGCCCAGGCAAATTGTACAAAATAACACTAGATTTTTATATAGAGCGGGGATTCCCTGAACTCCTATTGAGAGTGTAAATGGACTGCGCTGCAGGAGTCTCATGCCGTGCTGCTGCGCTGCTCAAAAACGCTGCAGTTCCACAGTTTATACAGGAGGGGGTGCAAGGTACACTGTGTAAAGCAATGTGCTGAATTCTACTGAGAAGAGAAGTCAATGATGGGGAAGGCAGCTTGTGGCCTAAACTAAAGCGTTATATTTTCAGTCATCACGCAACACAGGGGGCAGCGACAATGAATTCACATAGTCCCCTTGACAGATGCCGAGAGAAAAAAAAACAATTAACACATGGCTTGTTTTTCTTTTTGTCTGATGGTCATTTGGGTGTTTCTTCTAATGTATGACGCTGGAACCTAACAGTTAATAAATGCGAGCAAAACCATTTTGAAGTCTCATACTGTGCCAGGACTTGAAGGCAGAGCCATTAAAACCGTAACTGGTATGACAGCGATCCCACTACAGCTACAGATGAGCAGAACCCGGGCTCAAAGGGGATGCGCAACAGTTCAAATAGCTGCAATTTTGGTCCATCAAAACTGTGCATGCAAATGTGCAATGCAAATGAGATTCCTCGGTGAGATTAAGCATGTGCTCACCCAACATTTGTTTTTTGACCTAGTTGAACAAAACACACACTTTAAGTACATTTATTCATAAAAAGGTACCTGTTCTGGTAACTGTAGTATGTGCCTCCAGTAGGTATGGTGCAGAGCTGCTTGCCATAACAACAGAGGGTTTGAGGGGAGAACTCGTACTGTAAACACAAGTGAGACAACAAGAAAGGTCAAGAAGGTCCAAATAAAACTGTTCAAGAAAAAAGTGAGTCTGAAGATTAGAATTTAGAGTTTGGGCTTTGGTTTGGAAAATCTTTGCCAAATTTCAGTGAGAACTCAAAATGTGGGCAGGTAAAACTTGGGCTCATCCTAATGAAACATTAATTTAAACCGAGAGCAGAAGCAGAGTTTAACACTACATTTATAATATAAACAATATCCAAACAGTTATTTATAGAAGACAAAGAATATTATCCTGAAATAAAACTGCAGGCATTCAATAATCTATTGTCCACCCACTCGATCTCACCTTTCTCCCACAGCAGTAGCCCAGGCCCTGCATGACAGGGTCAATCTCGGACTCAAACACCTCAGCCAGCTTAGAGCAGTACTTGTAGACACGGGATGTTTTGCGGTTGTAGAGCCAGGCGTTGTTGAACATCAGCCAGACATCATCCACATATTGCCAGGGCTCCTGGTACTGGCCTGTGTCAAGCTTGCGCTTTATTGTGGACAAGTCTATTGGATTCTTCACAATGTCAAAGTAATCCTAAAGAGAGAAGAAAGAGGAAAGTTTTACACGATTAAGAGTTAAGATGGTGCATCTCAATTATCTGTTCACACCAGAAGTACAAGCAACACTTTGAAACACCTACAAGTGCTGCTGTGTTTAAGCAGCCAGCTGTTGTTTGCTACATACCGGGATACCCAAGAGCATAGGGTCTACTGGTTGTCTAAAGGGCAGGGACTCGGGGTCCTGCCTGTACAGACTCTCCAGAGTTGGCATCAGAGCCTGGCGCAACTCCTCGGGTTTAAAAACTGAAAAATATACAATGGAAAGCCAAGGTAAGGGGAAATTTTGGGTAAAGGTGAAGAGAAAAAAAAGGACACAAAAATGTTTCTATATTGTACGTTTAGTTACTTGACACTACCCCCATTTTTTGCCTGTAAGGGAAAACTACTTCTTTCCAAATTATAACCAATAGCATAACAATTTTTCCCCCACTGTACCAGAGTTCTACAATTTCATTTACATTTCCCAGCACTTCTGCTCTTTGTAGGTTTCTATATTACAAAGTTTATTATTAAAGTTCAAAGTATCGCAAAAGTATCTGGACATAATTCTGTCAGCGCAACTAATGATGGTATTTTGACTTTATCATTGTATACATTAACAGCAATAACTAAAACCCTCCCTGATTACTGAGGAAACCTCAGTCAGAGTTTACGCAGAGTTTTTCATTCCCTGGCCCTAGACTCACTTTTCCGCCGTGACTGAGATGGGGATGAGGTGGTTGTGCTGTTAGCTCCACCCTCTTCCTCTTCTTTGGGTTCCGTCTTAATTTCCAGCTTCTTCTCCTCCACCTCCATGGGCTCCGGCTTTTCCTCTGGCTCTTCCTTCTTGGCCAACATTGAAGCAGACTCATCTTCAGTCTATAAACATATAGGTAAAAGACATTTCATACCACAGTCATGTAAACAATAGAAATAGCCATCTACTCATGACAGTAATACTCTTTAGAATAATGATTTTCTTGTTTATAACCTCATGAGCTCAATTATTTGTGAATCCCTTGACTTTGTTATTCTAAGTTGACCAAATGCTTTATATGGCATTTTTTAATGCTGACAGCCAAGGACAGCTCACTAGCTTCAACCAGCCAATGGTGTAGGCGGCATGTTGTTTTCTTCACAAAAAAAAAGTGAATCCAAATCAGGTCGTGATCTAATGAACAACTATCAGATAAGGTGTCTCTTAATTAAGATTAATTAAAATTATAAGCATAAATAAGTTATAGTTTAGGTCTTTACTCATTTTAAATTGCAGTCACAGCTCACCTCCATCTTGGGCTCAGTTTTTCCACCAGCAGCCTCAAATTCCTGTTGATCATGGTGCGTCTCCGTTTTGACCTCTTGGGTAGGCAGGTCTGCTCCAACATGCTGCGAGTGCAGGTCGGCGCTGGCGGCTGAGGCTGGTGTGGGCACCCGATTATCCAGACTGGCTCCTGGCTGAGACAGCTGAAACACAAAAGAGGGAAAAAAGGACAGGGAAGGACAGGGGCAAAGAGGGAGAAAAAATACAGTCATGTGTTTGCAACAACTTTTTTTTGTTTGTTTTGTTTTGCATGCAGGGCTCTGAGGCTATGACACGAATGCACACCTCCCCGTATACATATCATTGCTCCCTTACGATGAGAGGTGTAATATTCCCATTGTGATTGGGGGGGCTTACAAACAGTGGTGAAAATGAAGTTATTAGATAGAAAAGGTGGATGTGGATGGGATGGTTTGGTACATGGCAGGCAGAGGGATGGGAGTTTGCACGGGAGGGAGGAGGGAGTCAAAAGTGGAGGGCATGCGAAGAGACTCAGTCTCACCGGCGTGGTAGGGGGCTGAGGTGGGGGCTGCGTCTGTGCTGCTGCAGGGAGCTCCGTCTGGGGTTGGGACTGGGTGGGGCAGGGCGGGGTGGCACCCTGGGCTGGGGCTGGGGCAGGGAGGGTGGGGGTAGAGCTGCGGCTGGAGGGCTGGGGGAGCGGCAGGTTAGTGGCCCCCCCAGCCGTAGAGGCAGAGGAGGCAGCAGGCGGAGGCGTGGAGTGCAAGGGGGTTTGGGAAGAGGCTAGCTGTGGGCCCAGCGAGGGGCCAAGTGCATTCATGGGGATGTTAGCACTCTGCTGCTGTTGCTGCTGCTGGAGAGAAGGACACACAAAGAGCAGGCAGACACACACACACAACAAGCAGACAAACATACAGTCATAAGGTCAAACAGACAAACACAACATAGCACACAATTTGGGGTTTAGAAAGCACCTTGTGATTGGTAAAAACAATTTAAGAGTAATTAGTGTGTTGTATGAATGGTGAAGTAATTTGAGTTTAGTTCTTCAGCAACTAGTTGCAATTAGGCGAACTCTGAACAACTGTACCAAAATCAGCCAATCCAAAACCATTATGCGGCTCAGGTAACTACAGCGCCACCTCATTCGTGTCTCACCTGAGTGACAGCAGCCTGTGCCTGTGGCTGACCCATGCCTGGCACCACTGTGACATTCATCGCACCCGTTGCAGCAGCTGGAGCAGATCCTGGAGGAAACTGGTTCTGAGGCAAAAACTGACCCTGGTTGGCAGTCTGACCCACCATGTTTCCTCCACTGTGTCCAGTCATCATGCCCTGGGCCTGGGGCATCCTAGAGGGAGACATTCCCATCTACGAGGCAGGAAAGAAGATATTACTAGGTGCAGTAATCTTATTTGTACACCTAAGTTAGCTTATGCATTACTTGAGAGCGTGTAACTGGGTGCCAGCTCATGTTACACGCCTGCCCCATGTGTGGGTGTGATTTTTGTGGCCCGCGGTCTGCCCCCTTACCGCTGGGACTGAGTTTATGTTCATCTGTTGAGGGTGATTCATGGGTGAGGCAGCACGGGGTCCCATTGTTGCTTGAGACATCTGGGCATTGGGTAGAGTCATGTGGTTGAACTGGTTGATTCCTGTACAGAGGAGTAAATCAGACACTTTAGAAATTGGCACAACAAATAGGAATAAAGAAATATGCCCCAAAGCCAAGCTGGTAGAGAGAAATGTTTTCCTGATTAAGTTCAATTGTAACTTCCCCATTCTTCTTCTTGCCTCTCTTGTATGCAGCTCATTATTTCCTGTACCATACATTTTATGCAGTGTTAATAAGCATGTCTGGCTATCCTGTCTATTCTACCAGTTGTTTTATTTCACTTTTTGTGCACTCTGAAACTCCCATATGTATTATTAAAAATGTACCTTGTGAAGCCTGCATGCGACTCATGATCTGATTTGGCATGTTGGGAAGAGGAATAGGTCCATCTGCAAAAACAAAACAAACTTGTACAGTTAAAAGAAAACAACAATAACAATTAAAAATAAATACATTGCAACATCAGAGACAGATGCTGCTGTTGATAGGCTGCTCACTGAGCTCAGCTCATATATCCATTTTCAATTTTAGACTGGGGGGGAAACGACCTTTTGAAAGTGATTAGACCTGTTAAGGCACATATATAATAAGGTAGGGCTGTGCGATATGACCAAAATCTCATATCCCGATATAAAACATCTATCGTCCGATAACGATATAAATCACAAAAATTAACATTTTCTGTAAATTCTGTGAATCTCTGGTAGCTGAAGTGTTTCCAGCTGAGCGTCGTGTAGCTGGAGTCGAGTGTTTTACCGATGCATGAAACTACACATTTTTAGACATAAGTTGTAACGGCCGCCGTTTTCTTTGGGAGTATTTATTACATGGCGTGCTGCGGGGAAAAGCCTGTTCTAACGTTTGAGTCTAAGGTTTTGGTTTTTTTTAAGCACCTGACGGCTCTTTTTTGCTTCTCATCCATAAATACTCTGCATACTCTTTCACGCGATTCAGTTTATTTTGAAAAGTCTCAACAGGATCTTGAGCTTTATTGTGAAAGGTATGTGGAAAATAAACAAGCGGACACGTGATAGTTTTACCGTCGTTGTTGCTAACGACAACAACGCATAAAAACAGGTGCTTGTCCATCCGTAGTGTGGTTATATTAAATATAAGAGAAAAAGAGAACTTTAAGAAATGAATATAGCCACTACAGTGACCATCAAAAAGATGAAAAAATATTGCTGTAAACAGTTTATTTTGCAACACCACGAAACAAACGATAGCGTAAAATGAAACGATAGACGTTTTTATATCGTCATCCGATATATATCGTTATATCGAACAGCCCTAATAATAGGGCAATATGGATAAAGCCTCTGGGCATACAAACATGACTAAAAGTACAATTTATAATTCTGCCATAAGCCTTTCAAATTGAGAGGGCTGTACAGGTGAACCACTGGTATTTTTATATAACCATAACTGGGTAATTAAATCAATTTGAAAACAATGTGATTTTACCCAAAACACGTTCATATAATCTTACACTTACTCTGTGGTCGTGGGCCCAAGGCATTGGGCTGGGCTAGGACTGGTTGCTGGGTTCCCTGGGCAGCCATAGGTGCCTGGTTGATGATCTGTTTCTGAAGCCTTGAACGCCTCTTCTCCTCCAACTCTTTTTGGATTTTGTATATTTTCTCAGCCAAAAAGTGATAGTACTCGTCCTAAAAGGAAGAAGGTTGGAGGGATGAAGAAAGGCAATATGAAACACTGAGGGAAAAGGCATGTTCTGTGAAATTTTGAACTATGGTAAAAGCCTTTGAAAAGCGTTTGATGTTGAATGTGTCAAGTTGAGCAATTCAAGTCAGTCAATTCAACAACCTGATGCGGTTTTTCAGGATACTTACCCGGCTGTTAGCTGACTCATACATATCACCTTCCACCTTTCTGGCGTAGGCCACTAAGTTCTCCATTCGTCTGTCCTTCAAAGCTGCCGGATCAGGGGTAGGGAATATGGCTTGTACTCTGTTGCAGGAAAGCACAAGATAAGCAAATAGAACTTCTGATAACTTCTATTTAATTTCAAACCATTGCCTTAAATATCCAGCCTTTCAAACAAAATCAAAAGGTGCCTAACAGGTAAGATCTCTCCAGATGAGGTATACACTTACAGTTTGTGTACGAGGTGATTGCGCAAGTCCTGAGTGACGTGCTCATGCCAGGCTTTCCTGGAGCCTGTGGCAGAGACAGGTGCTGCTGTGGGTAGGCTGCTCATTGAGCCCACAGCTGACCCATCTGACAGCAGCTGACTGCAGGTGCAAATGAAGAAAATTTAGAAATCCCACATCCATGGATATCTATTCCTGTGGTTACTCAATTTAAAAATATATAATTTAAAAAGAAACCTTAAAAAAAAAAAAAAACCAAACAAACAGGCCAACAAGTATTTTTAATAAATGAATGTAATTATTCTTATTATACTTGACAGAGACTGACTTGTTAGTGTTGAGTGTGTTGGGAAGGGAGTCTGTGTGCAGGTTTGTCTGTTCTGAAGTGGGCACACCCATTGCTGCATTTCCAAGAGCCATCTGGTTACCTGTGAATACAGAATACAGTGAGCAAACGGCACTCCCTTGATTTAAAAATCAAACTCAGTGAATAAAATATGGGTATGAACTGTCATTTTTAAGCATAAAAAATTAATTTACCAAGTGCACTGATGGGTCTCATCTGCTGTGGAAGTTGTTGTTGAGCCTGGGTGTTCGGTGCACCTGCTGTCTGTCCTGCGCCTGGAGCCTGCTGGGTTGGAGCCTGTCCAGTGGCCTGACTGCTGTAGGGCAGCCCAAGTGCCGCATAAGCTCTCTGCATTGAGCTGGGGTCTATGGGGGCTGAGGTACTAATGGTGGGAGTACTAGGCTGGCCCACGCCTACAGAGGACATGGAGTTCTGGAGGCCTGTATTCGGGGAGCTTAGCATGGCTGGGGAGGGATATCAAAAAGTCAGCCCACAACATCCACATGACATCATATTGTTTTATATTGGTAACAACCTGCAAACTGTCTCTACACTAATACTGCAACAAGTTAAGTCTGTACACAAAATGCACATGTGAATACTACTAGCCATTTTTTTGAATATAGAAATAATTCAAATGCAGTCATCATTTTAAAAAGAATACTTCAACAGATAAAAACAAAAACACACATACATCTGCATGCTTTGACTTCGGGCAAGATTAAGTCACAACACGGCAGCATGATACAATCAGAACATTAGTGTAAGGCTAAATGCTTTATAAAGCCAGGGACTGAATAAATCTATAAATCCCTTTAAGGGGAAGAGTGTTCACATATTTTTCCGGGTTCAGGTGTTGGTTGGGCTAAAAGACCAAATCTCTTAGTATGCGCAAAGACTCAAATCAAATGAGGCAGAACAAAGAAAAACTACACCGTCTGCATTGGCAGGAGCACAAGCCCCAACATCATGTTTTTTAACATTTAAGCCAAACTGGGGAAGACTAAGACTAAAATGCTTTAAGTGTTGAAATATGAGGTGCCAAAATAAAATAAAATAAATCCAAGTAATCTAGGCAGAAGAATGAGATGATAGGACCTAAAATACAGCAAACCAGCCAGATGATAGCAGGTACATGAGAGAATCAACACTAAACAGGAACAACAGAAGCTTCCAGTATGTGTTGGAAAGAGCATCAAACTCAGCTCTGTTCTGGTAGAGAGAAGAAGTAAATAACCCAACAGCCAATTGCTCTGTCGGACTCCATGAGCACACGCTCTCTGCATCCTCTCTCACCCTCGATCACACTGCTATACCTCCTGTGTGTCAGATTACAAGCCCAGCAGGACCACACTCTTATTCGCCGAGTGCTTTTAGTCATCACAGAGAAGCAAAGGCCTAGAAATAAATAGCCTGACTGACTCTGAATGCCAAGATATACATAATTCCAACACACACATTCCTGACTTTCGAAAGCGAGCCTTTCTAAAAACTACTACTGTGACCATTACAGCTCAATATACCAATCCTGTAATGACTGAGATACAAATTGAGGCCGTTGACAGAAAGCTCACCAGGTTTCAATATCTTGCTTACCAAAAACAATCTCTGAAAACAATTTCAGCCTAGTTTTTGATTTCTGCAGATATAAGTGTCCTGACAATGCTTAGGTGATGGTGGGCCAGAGATCGCTACTTAGCTACTTACGCTGTTGGGTGCGCTTGTCGCTGGCATTCTTCAGCGGCAGGCAGACGGGACAGTCGTGTCGAGTGCAATTTTTCCAGTGGGAGATGATCTGTCTGGACGACGCACAGTGAGCCACTGCAAGAAGAGAAGACGAGAGAGGAACAAGGTTGAAAACTGTGATACCATCTGTCATATTTGGTCACATCCAACCTGACTAACTTGAACTCATTATGGTTGTTGCATTTATTCCAGTAAGACGACATTAAATTTAATTTCATTTTATTCCACACTAGTCAACCTGTAACCAACATCGCTTCTTTCCTCCTCCTTTTTTATGTTTACCAAGAATCCCCAGCTGCAGTTTTTACTTCATCTGAATAACATCTATCACAGACAAGGCACTTGTGGTAGATTACATCACTTCAAAAGACCCAGGTTGAACAATTCAGACTGGACGTTCTTGATGGATCATTCATTTAACATATGATTCACAGTTGTTACTGGGTTCTGTAATGTACTGGCTAATTGCACATCTAACCTCAAGCTTGCCTCTTTTGGGAAAGTTTTTTTTTCTTCCTCAAACTGCATAACAACTGGTCATAAGAAAATTCTACACAGAACACTAACACACAAAAACTTGTTTACACTCTTGTTTACTTGTCCTCTGAGAAAAAAAGAAGAAAATCACAACATACTGACACAGTAAATGAGAGACACTCGAGAACAGTCCAAGAAGTTAGCTCACCATTTCAGCCCACTGCAGTAATTTTCCCTCTTGAAAGGCTGCTGGTTGAGCCTAGTGGAGAGGGGACCTACACTGCATTTGCTAATGGGAAACTGAACAAACCGGGGTACTTCATTTCATCTCTGGCCAGGCTAATGTAGTAGGAGCTAATCTGACAAGAAATCACAACCTGGCGCTTGCTTGCTCCTTGGCACTAAGTAAATGCTGGTCCACATTAAACTGCTACATGGATTCAAGGGCTAGGCAGAAATTAACATAATTATGTTTTATTATTTTTGTAAGAAAGCCAAAAGAGCTGGCGAAGACTCAAAGTACTGCTATCATACTGGTATCTTTTTATAAATTCAGTATGCAAAGAAAGGCTCTCATATTTAAGTCCACTGCCAATCCAAGCACGACTCGAACTGCTCACACTATAGACTCTGGGGTTTCTCACTCGAGAATAAATGGAGCCAACAGACTTCAGATAAATCTATAACGTTAGTGATAACTGTGTGTCGGGGAACAAAATCTCACTACACAGTTATTTCAGTGGTGCTGAGAGGCAAGGATCCAAACCAAAAGGAAATGAGCTGGTATGGAGAGAGCAGACACAGACTCCTTTACACTTAACACACCTTGGCCCCTTGAGTGTTTGGCTTGCAACTGAACTTGAGCATTCAAGCCCAAAAGCTGTGCAAAGGGCACAGAGCCAAATTTAAATGAGAGTAGCTTTGGGGGAATTTTTCATGGTAGGAATGCTGGGGCCGACACAGAAAGGAGCAGACAGAAACAAACAAGGAAAAATTCACCAACAGAGTGAAATCAACTTTTGGAAGGAGCAGGAGCAGACTTGGTCACAAACAACGATACGTGTGGGAGTTCCCCTTGTGCAAAGTCTGGTTAAGATAAATAGACCTGCAGCAACAATCAAACTTGCATATGATAAAAATGGACATAAATTGGACTTAAATATATCATAACTAATATATCATCTATGAATAACAAAAAACAAACAAACAAACAAACAAACCACACAATAGAGATGTATGAAAATACTTATGAAGATATATTGAGTTAGGAGATGTTGTTACTGTTTGTTCCCCTGTGTTGCAAACTTGCAAAATTGATAAAGCTGACACGTCCATTAGTTTACCTCAAATAACCTAATCACAAAATATACATTTCAAACATATACAGAACAAAGAGGAAGAAAACCTAACCTGTAGGCGATTGTAGAATTTTTAAAATTCTAAAGTACCTGAGGCAAAGGGGGACAGGGTTGAGAAGCTCAATTTTATGTTCATGATCCAACAAATAACCCCACAAGCTGCATGTCTTTGGACAGTGGGAGGAAGCCGGAGTACCCGGAGGGAACCCACGCAAACACGGGGAGAACATGCAAATTCCACACAGAAAGACCCCGGCCTGATGTTGGAATTGAACTCAGGACCTTCTTGCTGTGCGGCAACAGTGCTAACCACCATGCCACTGTGCTGCCTTGTGGGGATAGGTTAATTGGATAATCCAAATTGTCACTAGGTGTGAATGTGCGAGTGAATGAGAGCGCGAATGGTTGTCTGTCCCTGTGTGTTGGCCCTGCGACAGACTGGCGACCTGTCCAGGGTGTACCCCGCCTCTCGCTCTATGACAGCTGGGATAGGCTCCAGCGCCCCCCGCGACCCTGAAAAGGATAAGCGGAAGCGAATGGATGGATGGATGGATCCAACAAATAGAGAGGACAAAAATCAAAACATCAAGTTCAGTGTCTCTCTTTAAAAATGATGGAGAGGCATGAACCATAAAACCTTTGGGTGTCTCTAGAAGCACACTAGCTTCAGAAACCATGAGATGCATGAAGGCAGGAATTTCTGAATTTCTAAATTTGGACAAAACAAGAACGGCTTTGGTAACCAAAAACCCACTTCTACTGTTCCATTCACCTTTCAGCACAACAATAACCCAAAGCATACTGCCAAGATGCAACTGGAGTAGCTTTGGGACAATTCTGTGAGTGTTCTTAGTTTAACTGCCAAGATCAAGGTGCACAGAGCTTGTGGAAACTTGGCCAAGAAGGATGTTCAAAGAAGCAGTTCCTACCAAAGGGGCTCCTACATGGAGATTTATACATCTGAAAATGTTTGTGAATGAAATCCGATTTTAAATTTATTCCATGAATCTAATCGCTGTTTCAGGATGATGACAGAAAGGCATACTTCTACCAAAAATAGCAACACAGATGGCCACAATACGAGAATAAATGAAAAGAAAGCTGCTGCTAAAAAAAAACGTTATCATGCTCAAATGTCAGCAGTTTTCTTCTTGAGGCAGTTACTGATCAGGTTTGTGTGTAAAATAAGTAGAATTATCACTGTGTTTGTGTGTTCTCCCCAGGTACTCTGGCTTCCTCCCACAGTCCAAAGACATGCAATTTGTGAGGTTAGGTTAATTAATGATTCTAAATTGCCCATATGTGTGAATGTGAGTGTGAATCATCTGTCTCTATGCGTTAGCCCTGTGACAAATTGGCGACCCGCCCAGGCTGTACCCTGTCTCTCGCCCTATGACAGCTGGAATAGGCTCCAGCCCTCCCTGCGACCCTGATAAGGATAAGAGAAAGCACGGTGATCTGTCCAATCTATTCAAGAAACTATTTTTCCTTCAGAAATGGTAACACAGCAACTGAATCTGCAAATTCAGCTGTCAACACAACGCAACCTGAATTAAATAAACCTTAGATTCAGTTACCAATATTGGATCTTAGCAAAGAAATCTCACCCAGTGCAGATTCTTTCCCTGGGGAAAGTCCAGTCTATGTAGCTCAAATTCCTGTGGCTTAAAAAAGTGATGTTATGATGTTTTAATTTCTAGCTTGTATGTTGTTTTGTCATTTGTTTTACTACTCTTATGGGTAGGAGGGGTAAAAACAAGTTAATACTAAATAGACACAGTTATAGATAAAATAGACCATGTTTTTTGTTGTTAAGGGCAGTAGAGGCCTTAAAAAATGCAAAATAAACAAATAAAATAAAAAAAATTTTGTTAAAAGCAGCTTGAATAAAAAGCTGCGGGTGTTTACTAAGAGCTAAGCTATTTGTGTTCTGACCCTTTAATGTCTCAATCAGTGTAAAAAGGGGTCGACTTCCATGAACTGTCCATCTGGAAATTATCGTTCATTTCCTTCACTTCATTTCAAATGCTTCTACTCACCCTGGCAGGATTTGCCAGCCTGGCAGTGCGTCATGTGATTAAGGACGTTCTTCATAGTGCGGCAGTGAGGCAGGGCGCAGGCCCTCACTTCCCCATTAGCCTGTTCTCGTCGCTGGCATTTATGTGCGTGGAGCAGCAGGACCAGCTGCTGCTGGATCAGCTTGCGCTTCTCAGGGTCGGCTGTGGGGCCTGCCGAAGGCACTGCCACACCTCCGCCGCCAGCCAGCGGGAGCATCGCTGCCTGCTGCTGAGGCGGCTGCTGCTGGAGCTGCTGCACGGACAAAACAGGCAGATAAATGTCAAAGTTGTGATAAGTTATCAGCAATTCAACAGTGTGACTCAGAAATGGTGCCAAAAAGGAGATAATTTATTTGTAAATGGTATTTATAAAGAAAAACAAGAAAAATAAATGTTTTGTGTACAGTAATATCTGAATATGTCTAAAAAGTACTGACCATGTTTGGCACGCTAGTAACAGCAGCTCCTTTGAGCTCATTAGGGAAGGGTGGCAGGCTGTTGGCAAGGGCAGACTTGTTCTGGAGCTGCTGCTGAGGGTTTAGCTGCTGGCCAGGTCCTGTAGCTCCCTGACCATAGGACTGCGCCCCGAACGGACCATTACTACCCAGGCCCATCTGAAAATACGGACAAATGACCAATAAGTCAGCACAGTAATTGAGCAGTGTTGTGGGGGGGGGGGGGGACGACGACCCCAAAACAAAACTGCTTATAGTCCAGAATCCTGAAGGAACAGACTCAGATTGATTAAAGCATTCACAAGTTTAAAACATTTGATATAATGTGGTTAAATGTTTACCTGAGGGATTATGTTAGTTCCTCATTTACAGCCTTAACATGCCAAAAAAAGGTTCTGCCTCAATTTCAATGCCAATTTGTCATTACAAGACCCCCTCTGCCAAGACAAGCACTTGCGTAGCTGTGCCAGGATAATTGTGCCTGGTCCTGTTCTAAGCAGCACAGTGATGCTCTGGCATCCTGTCAACTCAGCATGACACAAGCTATTGCCAGGAAAGACTTCTTGACTACTGAGTCATTTTTCCTCCTGCTCCCTTCTTTACTTAAGCTAGTTAGTAGACATGGCACAACTGAAAACTTTACTAACAATGCAGCAATTAACATGAGTCACCAGAAAAATGCTCTTCTACTCTGGCTTTTTTCTTTAATTAGCCATTTCAACAGGTAGTTAATCATAAATTGTGTTCTCAAGATCCTTTTGGGTTGTAGGAGAAATTGTTACTAAGTTTTATTAAGAAAAGCTTGTATAATAACAAATCTGCACAAATTGTCAGGAACACAATTTATCTTAAGAGATTATGACCCAGTTTCGCAGTCTTACATATGCGACTCTTATCACATATGTGGGTGGGGGTTGTACACCTGTTATTTAAACTGGAGGTGTTCCTGTCAACTAATTTCCCTCAACAACTAAAACAAAACAATGCCACAGTCTAAAGGGCATGGTTAAGCACCATTTGAAATTGGAAATGTGTGGCATCAAACACAATTTCACATCAGTGTGCCCAATGGCAGCTTGTGTTAATGCCAACATATTTCACCTGCAGGTTAACATCCACACACCCTTGGAGAAGGTGGTTACGTGCCACTTTAACTCCGCAAACAGTCATTCCTCTTCCAAGTTTGCACAGGTTTTTAAGCACAGACAGTATAAAAGATGGACACTGCCGCTCTGACGCCATCTATTGGTTTTGGACTCTACAGTCTCAACTTTTGATGTGATACGGCATATTTGTTTTTCAAGCCTAAATGTACCATATATATCATACAACAAGCCATAACTTTAATCAGATGAACCATTAAAAATTCTCCAAGCGCTAGTGATAGCACCAGCTTCCTATTTGGGACAACCATCCAACAATGCAGCCAACTCCCCTATCTAAGCATTTGAATTGTACAAAAAGTTCAGCTGACTCAGAGCCGTTAAGAGGAAGAAAATCCTTCATAGATGCCAAAACTTAGCTTGTACCAGACTGTAAATACACTTTTTTAATGCTGTAATATTGTGCATTTTAACATAGGAGTCTAAGGGGGATACCTTGCTTTTGGAGCCAGTCGCAAATGGTTACAAGAGAAACTGCAGTTTTTGACACTTCCATACTGCCATTATTTTACGCTCCAGAGATTGCTCTGTGGTTTTTAAGATTGTCTCACATTCCTTGTTTACCACTTCCCATCACAGAGACAGAGTTGCTGCCATTTACTGTCTGTGTAACATCTTAAAAGACATCCAAACAGGAAAACATTCTGGTTACAGCAACCGAAATGTTAATGACATTAAGCAACTTCAATGGGCACAAAAGTTTGGAATCAAATCAACTGCAACCATCATTGTATAGTTATAAAATACAAATAAGGGATTTAGTAAACCTGTTCTTCTAGTGCACAATGAAGCAGGCAGCAAAGTTCAAACAACTACTGGTCTAATTGTGGGCTGCAGCTATCAATTATTTTAGTAATCGAATAATCTATTGATTAGTCGTCCGATTAATCGAGTAATTGGATAAGAGATAAAGTGGTTTCCATACTAGAAATTGCAATGTTGTAAGTTTAACTGCATATAACATCTGTCAAAAAAAACAAAAAAAACCCCAACAAAAAACCCTTTGATTGTATTTACATGCCATATTAAATTTTATTTTTTAAAGAAAACATTGTCTTGAATGCAAAAATATATAAACACTCAAGTTCTCTCTGGCAGAGTTTTATATCCTGGATGAGGCAGATTTGTTGTGTGTCCATGTTTATGGGTTGTTGTGCATGTGTGTCCAAGTGTGAAGAAGTCAAGCGAAAAGTGAGTTTGCATCTATAAGCCTTCAAAGGAGAATGTGGTGGCTGCAATGAAGAAAAGCGAGCACATCAGCATTCTGAAGTTTGTCCAGCGCTCTGACGCAAAGTTTCTGTGCAGCTGAAAACAGATGCATAATGGTTTAGATGTTAATTAATATTAATAATAATTCAGCGTCCAGAGCTTTACTGGTCCATGTCCATTTTTATTGGCTTGTGAAAAATACTTTTATTTTTATGTTTTTACATATTATTACAATTTAATGAACACAATATCTTTGATTACTTCACTTTTAATCTGAAAAATGTTCCCAAAGCTTTTAAATTAATCTGGTCTAGTACACCACATGCCCCCCCTCACATTAAATGTTTTAATGGTGAGTACATCTTCGCGGTGTGTAAACAGTTCCACATTAAACTGTGCCAGTGTCATCATCCCTGTTGCTGTTGTGTTATTGGTTTTTGTTTAAAATTGGGGGCTGCGTGGGCTTAATGTTGTCATAAATACATTTCTATTGCAGGTCTGTTTTCAGTCGCAAATGTGTGTGAAATAACACAGAGCCACGTGTTAAACGAAGCATCAAAGCAAAGAATGTTTGTCGAGAATTTTTTATTTTTGGATTACTCGAATCGTTGGAGCTCTAGTGCATTCACAACTTAATCTACTTGAATGGGCTAGATAAACCAAACCGCTGTCAGCAGAGCCTAAAACAGAGAGCACAACAAACCAAATCAGCACAGCAGCCATGACTGTCGTAAGTTTCAAAGTTTGACTGAAGGGTTTATCCAACTACATCCAAACCAAAATAGCGCTCACGCTCAAGAAGTCTGAGTGCATACATTAAGATGTGTGCCGCTGGAGGGAATAAAATCCTTGTTAGTGCCTTGCATTATACACTGATTAACTTGCTGCTGCTCTCTCATCCAGAGAGCTGCTGGGAGACCAGACCAGACTCTGCCATGCCAGGCCAGGCTGTATCCCCCTCAGGCTGTTGACACCGCTCCAATAGACCAGATAAAAAAGACCCAGCTGAGACGACCAGACACTGGCAGGCTTTCAACACAGCTGAGCAGACGGACACACACCCACACCCACCCCCTTCGTTTCACTCTCTCCATTCAGTCCCCCGCTCTCTGACACACTCCACACATCGACAGGCAGGACAGTTGCCAACTATCATCTCACCACGTTGCTGCCAGGCGAGACTGTTCAGCTGAGCTAGCCTCCCTCCTTCATCCCAAGTGTACTCCGCCTCTGTCATTTCAACTTATTAAGTGGTTTACAATACCTGTCTTTCTTTGCATCACTGAAATGGTAAGCAGCCACCCAATAAGCTGGAGAAGGCTGGGCGAGTGCTCATGCGTATACAGTAACAAAAGGAGCATGTGGCGGTAAGGAGCTTCTCACCAACACAAATGCCCAGAAAGAGATTTACAACCTGCGATTAAAGGACAATAGAGGAAGCTGCATACAAAGAATGGGTCTGGTGGTTTTCTCCTTCAGAGCAGTTGGTGACATGATAATCACAGAGGACCAGCTGAGCCTAAAACATGCACACGGACAAGGTTTCTCCTGGCTCAGAACGGGCCTCGAGTGGGTGACTACGCATGGCCATAAATGCAATCAGCCCACCATGAGTCTGTGTTGTGTTGTGTTATTTGAATGAAAGCTATACATTTAGTTGTTAATAAGCAAATACTATAAGTAAATAGATTAACCCTTTAAGACCTACCATAGAACCAAGTCCGCCAGAGATTATCTTTATATTTTTACATGCTGTAGTGCCATTTGTGGGAGCATTTCAAATTGCTATACATCAATACAACAGGTATATCCCAAATTTTAATAATATGTATGCATTAAGTCCATAGTAACTACATAAATTGCAAAAAAAAAAGTGCAATAAACTACAAAAAACAAATTGAAAATCGTTTGGGGTTTTTTTTAAACATATATTTCTAGTTAGAGTAATGTAAGAGGCTTATCCCTCAAAACTGTAAATACAAAAAAGTTGCACAAAATAGTTTCCAATCATGCGGAATTTATTTTGAGTGTCTTCCTAGTTTTATTTTTGAGATACGCCAATTTTTATATACTGCAGGAAAATCCATCCATCCATTCGCTTCCGCTTATCCTTTTCAGGGTCGCGGGGGGCGCTGGAGCCTATCCCAGCTGCCATAGGGCGAAAGGCGGGGTACACCCTGGACAGGTCGCCAGTCTGTCGCAGGGCTAACACATAGGGACAGACAACCATTCACACTCACATTCACACCTAGTGGCAATTTGGATTATCCAATTAACCTATCCCCACAAGCTGCATGTCTTTGGACGGTGGGAGGAAGCCGGAGTACCCGGAGAGAACCCACGCAAACACGGGGAGAACATGCAAACTCCACACAGAAAGACCCCGGCCTGATGGTGGAATTGAACTCAGGACCTTCTTGCTGTGAGGCAACAGTGCTAACCACCGTGCCACCGTGCTGCCCGTGCCACCGTGCTGCCCGTTTTTTTTCATTCACACACACATTCACACACTGGCGATAGCAAGCTACATTGTAGCCACAGCTGCCCTGGGGCGCACTGACAGAGGCGAGGCTGCCGGACACTGGCGCCACCGGGCCCTCTGACCACCACCAGTAGGCAAACATGGGGTTAGTATCTTGCCCAAGGATATTTGGCATGCAGCCAGGATGCAGCCTGGGATCGAACCACCGACCTTCTGATTAGTGGCTGACCTGCTCTGCCACCTGAGCTACAGCCACCCATACTTTTTTTTTTTTTTTTTTTATACTGCAGGAAAAACAAATATAAATATTATAATGTAAATTTGCAAAAAAAAAAAAAAAAAAAAAAAAAAAAAAAAAAAGCATGTGCATCAAAATAAATTATTTCCAGCAGTGCAATTTGAGTTCTAAGCATCCCAGAAACAATACAGAAAAGCATAAAAGTCAAATATAACTTTTAAAAACACCAGTACAGGCTTATAAGGCCCTGAAGGCAAAAAAAAACAAAAAAACCTACATTTTCCACGAAAATGACGTCACTTCCGGTTTCGGGCAGGTAATGGCGGACACGCGATAGTTCGCGCTGACATCTATTCCAATGTAGGAAGTGTTACGAACAGCTGATCGGATCAGCAAAGCATTTTTCTGGAATATTATATTTTTGTTCCTGCAAGTGCTTTTTATGCAATTTTTGGGAAGCTATATGTGGAAGGAAACTGTGACCTAGGACAAGCTAATGGCACAAGTTGTAAGTATAACTCCTCCGGTTTCATATGCGAAAAAATTTTTTTTATTGCGCTAGCTTACATGGTTCCAGTTCTACAGAGATTTAAAAATAGTTATGCAAAACGGAGTGTGCCCTCTCCAACCGGTTTTAAAGGGTTAAACACAAACCCTATATGATTAGACACGCTGAGCTATGATTCATATTTGCCCGTAAGTCATGGGGTAAAAATAAGGTTTTCCTTCTTTCTTTCTTTTTTAAATTAAAAGTCTTTATTTTCAACAAAAAATTTCAATTTTCACCAAGTAGGGGTCTGTAGTTTGACTTAAAGTGAATTGGCCCATAATTTAATTATGATGGGCAGCTAGAGCAAAAAAAAACAAAAAAACAAAAAAAAACCACCACCTTTTTGGGTTATATTTAAACCTGCAGAATATCCGTGGACTCTCCGTGTACACCACTCCACTTTAGCTCCTGTTTTCCCCTTCCAGAAAGTTGGCATTTGACAAATGAAGCAGTTAACTGTGTAACCTCAGCTCTTGACCTGAGGGCTACAAACTGTCAGTGTAGCTGCTAACGGGAAGCTTCAGCAACATGTAGCTTTATCTGTATTCTCATGCAAAATAATGATTCAGAACAAAATTATGAAATCAAAGATCATTCTAGGCTTTTTTTAACATGTGAATAGTGACTCTGTCAGATGACTTTAGTTATAAAACTGGGATACGCTAAACAGTTTCGAAAACAGCTTGGAAGCAACGCCCGGCTTACATTAGTCTCAATTGCTATCATTTAGACGCTTTTGGTTTTTCTTGGCATTAACTGGCTGTGGGAGGCACCAAAATCTGTGCAGGAAAAATCCCTGACAGAGGCATACACACAAAAAACAGGCCCGTTTCTGTAAATGCTGACAGCCCCGTCGCTGTTACTTCGACATCAGCTTTTAATTGTTTCTGTGGTTAAATCGTGTCTACAGACGCTGGGAATGACTCGACACACATTCACTATCTCAGTAAGTCTCTTCTCAGAAGACTGGAGCTTCTGTGTATGTGTGCTGTGGTTAAGAACAAATTTGGTGTCTTGGCTTTGACACAGCCAGTTAAATAGATGGCTTCCTAGTGATTTCCTGCAAAACCACATTGGTGACAAGTGTACGTGTAAGCCGCAAATGACACTCTCCCATAGACACACACATAATTATGCATCCCTAGACTAATCTTAACAACAACTGAACAGTTGACAGCAGTGTACCAGTTCCCTGCCAACAGTGGAGTATGCATTTTTGAGTGCTATAAACAAGTGGACTGGAAGAAAGAACTGTTTAGATGAACCATAAACGTGACTTGCGAAGTGTATAGATACAGATGCACTCGTGCCTACCTTCATCACACAGAGTGTGTGTTGAGGAGGGGCTTCAATTAAGCTCCTAATCAATGATAACAAAAGCTTTGGTGTGTTGCTATAGCGAATGTAAAAAGTCATTTGAGATGAATCTCCATCTCATTACACAGCCAATTAAAAGCTATATATAAAGCTAAGCTCTAGTAATTTTTTCAGATGCACAAAAAGCATTTCAAAATAACTGTCTATGCAAATCAAACTGTGTCCTATATCATTTGAGAATAACTGCGAGCTAGGGCTGGGCCATATCATCCTGTTCACGGTAATACTGGTATAATGTTAGGCAATGATAAGAAAATGAAATATCACGATAGAATATGGGTAAAACGTGCATGCGCAGTGCCTTTGTTTTCATACACACATGGTGGAAAAAGCATGGCGGCGACGGAGAATAAGGGCGAAAGCGGATCGTTGAATGAAACAGATGAATCAGAATTGGTTTGTAAACATGATGTAACTTCAGTGGTGTGGAACTGGTTTGGCTTTTGTCCGGCAGATGCAGACCAAAGCACTTTTTTTGTTAGAGCATGCAAGCGGGCCGCCGTTATTACCGAACCGATTTTATGTGGTACGCGACGCTCAAAAATCTTTTATAAAAATAAAAAATAAAAAAAAAGTTTTAGTACGACTTTGGTAAGCTACGAAGGCGCACCACTTGATGGATTGCTGGGGCATTACGGCTACCGTAGTCAGGAGCCTCGCGGAGTGATACGTACTGTGCTTCAACATAATATTACCGCATTGTGTGTGTTTATAAGGTTGATCTGATATCCTCGTGTTGGTGTTGTTCCCAGATCATCATACTAAATGTTGTTCCAGGATCAACATTGCAAGTGACCAATCAGATGTTGTGACGTCATACTTTTGCGACTTCGGGAAAAACCGGCGAATGGCTTGGCGCGCAAAGGAATAACGTCACAACAATGTGATTGGTCACTTGCAATGTTGAACCTGGAACAACATTTTCATGATGGTCTGGGAACAACACCAACACGAGGATATCAAACCATTCGTGTTTATAAGCTCTTTTGAAGTTTTGTGGATATTATACATGGTTATGCTGAGGATATGTCGGCCTTTTGGTTAAACTGTCAGCAAGGAATTTGCATTTGCACTGTTAAATTTTTACATAACTTTAATGCACATAAAAAAACAGCTGCTTGTTTAAGTGAAAATACATTGATGGGGGGGTGTTGCACTAATAAAGTTGTGGAGTTGTTAAGTATTTTGTCTCGAGTCAATTATATCGTTATCGCAAATTTTCAAATATATATCGTTATGAATATTTTTGGCCATATTGCCCTGTCCTACTGCGAGCTGTTAATTCCACGAGTCTAGATTTGTAACTTTGCCATTTATGAAAGGTTGCTACACAAAGCAAAGTAAAACAACATTTATAATGGGATTGGGCAATAAGGAAAATGTAAGCTGTCATATTAAAAATGAACTGAAATATAATGCAATAAAAACATGATTTCATAGACCTCGTTTAATGCTAGTTCCTTTTCAGTTAGGATCTGCCACAAATTTTAGGAAAGTTGAACAATTCTCCATATTTCACAAGATAAATTGTGAATGAGATTCTAAAAATAAAAATCACCCTAATTAGCACTGACAGGTCAAACTGATAACTAGCAAAAACATATAAAAAAGGAATTAAAGAAAAAAAAACCCAGCAATTTCAATTCAATTTAATTAAAGCTGTTTCAGGAGTTTTTAAATATGATTTCTATCCAAAAGGTTATTAATGAAAATTAACAGTATAGATCTTAAGTATGTGCCAAAAAAATTGAAGAGAAAGGCACAAACATGTAAAATGCTTTAAAACAGATGTTTTCTGAGGTAGCAGAACATTTAACATAGTTTTGTGGTGGATCTTTACATGTCATATTTAGGGAGAAACAAAACCTTTGTTTGTTTACAATATAAACTTCAAACAACAGTTTTAATTTCTGCTGTGTCACTGTAGTGCTAAAAAAAAAAAAAAAAAATTTTTTTTACTCCATGAGCACAGTTTTAAAGCTGTGCCAGGTGATCACATAAAAGGACGTTGCTTTTAGGGCTGGGCCATATTATACCATTCACGGTAATACCGGTATAATGTTAGGCAACGATAGGAAAATGAAATATCGCGATAGAATATGAGTAAAACGCGCATGCGCAGTGCCTTTGTTTTCATACGCACATGGCCGATTGTTGAGTGAAACAGATGAACCAGAATTGGTTTGTAAAAATGGTGCAACTTCAGTGATGTGGAACTGGTTTGGTGTTTGTCCGTCAGATACACGACAAAGCACATTTTTTTGCAGAACATGCAAGCGGCCGTCGTTATTGTCGTATTTGTCGGACTAAGATGCTCTTAAATCTGGGAGTAATCTGGGTCCTAAACTCCGTATGCTTCAGTTCAAACGAACACTGCAGCATCACTGAGCGTTAAAAACTGTCTAAATTCTTTCATCTTTAATAAAACGATCAGCATTGCTGCTTTACCAGGTGTAACTATGAAGTTTAACTTTCAGGCATCCATTAAAACAAAATTTATTACATTTAACAGAGTTAGAAGTTAGCAGGAAGCTAGCGGAAGTTAGCTCGCTAGTTACCTAAGCATGATATAGCATGTTCTGACTGAGAGATTTCTGAAAAAAATCAAACGTACAGCTCTGCTATCACTTCCAACATAAATGAAGACAGAAAACTAAACAGCAGTGACGTTTGTAGGGTTACTGAAGTTGGGCTAGCTGGTATATAATGATGTGCTACGTAATCGCTAGCGACACAGCTATGTTAGCATAACATAAACAGGGAAGCTGGAGGACGAACACTAACACTTTTCCACTTATAAAAGTTAACGTTAAAGTTCCTGATAATTAGAGACAAATGCAATCGCATGGCAGGGTGCTGTAAACGGACCAAACTTCAGTCAGGAGAACAACTGAGATAATCCATCCACAATACGAGGTTAGTCATTAATATACTGCAACAACATGGGAATAGAGCAGCTGCCAGAGAATTCAACATTAATGAATCAATGGTACAGAAGTGGAGGAAGCAATAAGAATGAGTTTAATAAAGTTTGATTTATCTGACTGCTTTGTTTCGCTTAATGTGCGTTATAATCCCGTGCACCTTATGGTCCGAAAAATACGTACTGCACACTGCAGTTTAATGTTGCAAAGAACCTCTTTTTAACTTCAGTGGATATTATACATGGTTATGCTCAGGATATGTCAGCCCATTTCTACTGGAAATGCCTTTTGGTTAAACTTTCAGCAAGGAATTTGCATTTGCACTGTTACATTTTTATAAAGCTTTAATGTACATAAAAACCAGCTTCTTATTTAAGTGAAAATAAATGGAAGGTTGTCTTTTTGCGCTAGTAATGTTGTGGAGTTGTATTTTGTCTCGCATCAATTATATCGTCAGTTATATCGTTATCGCAGATTTTCAAATATATATCGTGATAAATATTTTTGGCCATATCGCCCTGCTCTAGTTGCTTTCCAATAATGTTGCTTTCACTCCCAAATAAGTGCGAACATTTGTGCATGGCTCAACAAATCCGGCCTCCGCATAGTTTAAAATTTTTACAAAATAATTTACTGGCTTAAATGTTAGCGTCAATTAATAGAGGATCACAGCATAAACTGGGCCCAGAATGACAAGATGCAAAAATGCCACATTAACAAGCTTTTCGACTTCGCCTATACAATGAGTGACCACCTAGTTTGTGTCCAGTGTTAAAGTTGTTCCAACACACCTTTTCTTTAATCAAAAATGAATACTTCAATGCAATTTAAAACAAAACAAAACAAACAAAAAAAAAATCAGTGCCAGAGAAATATCCCGTGTGTGCCAAAAAATACTTGGGGCTCACAATTTGCATGTGCCAACACTTGATATAAAACAAACAAAAATAATAAAATAAGTGTCACTCACCTTGTTCATGTTGCCTGCTTGCTGAGCAGTACTGAGGGTAGTGTGAGCTCCCATCTGTTGCCCTCCCTGTGTGAGCGTCTCTGCCAATGCACTACCTGATCCTCCTTGTCCTGTTGCAGTTCCCTGCATTGTCTGTCCCTGGTACTGCATGCCTGTTACCCCTGCCCCACGTCCTCTCCCAGCTCCAGGTACAAGGCCACCATTCATCACTTGCCCAGGCTGCGGCTGCCCTCCCTGGTTCAGGAGTCCAGTATGGCCCTGGTTGTTGTTAATCATGGCCTGACTGAACCCAGTTGTGTTTAAGCCCATAGTTGCAGTATTGTTGTTGTTGTTCTGTCCTGCTACTCCAGTTGGGGTTCCTGCTTTTTGGGCCTGAGGGGACGGGTGGTTGTTGGGGGAGCCCTGGCCAAGAGGGCTCTTACCCAGTGGTGCTCCTAACTGTGGCCCCATGCTGCCTGGCTGAGAGCTAACTGTGCCTATATTAGAAGTAGTACCAGCCCGAAGCAGCTCTGAGAGCTGCTTGTGCTTGGCCGCTGCATCTGGGACGGCAGAGGCACTGCCACCGCCAAGTCCTGACTGAGTGCCTCCTGGTCCGCCAGCTCCAGGTGCTGCTCCACCATTTGAAGGGATCCCGCCCATCAGGCTAATATCACCTCCATTGGGGATCAACTCATCTGGAAGGTCATTCTCCAAATCGTCCCAGGAGAGTGACCCAAGATCTATGAGAAGGGATAGAGAAGCAAAATGTCACAAAATGTTTTATACAACCATGTGACTCAGTGCCAAGCATTCATTCTCCTCTGCTTCAAATAAGCCTGTACTCAAATCACTGAGTACCAGAGCATCTAGATCTTATCTACTGCTAGCAACTTATTCTACAATGCAACACATGACAGTGGGAAGATTTTTTTTCTACCTTTTAACAGTTTTGAGTCCCCACCATAAACATTCCAACCACAGCAGAAAAACAGCCAGCATGTAGGGCTGCTCGATTATGGCAAAAATGATAATCACGATTATTTTCACTGAAATTGAGATCTCGATTATTTGACGACATTTATTTAACAATAACAATGTATTGAATAATGACTTTAAAGATTGTCAAAAAATAATATAAAATAGTGTGCAAATACTGCTAAAAGTGCAAATGTTTGCAATATAAAAAATAAATGAAAAATGTAAACATCTATGTTTAGTGAACTTTGCAGTGTTGCTCTGTGGTACAGCTACGACACTGTAGCAAAGTTTACACACTATGTCTACTTGATCCACGTCCGACTCCGCGAACCCATAAAGTCACTCTCCTCTCCAAATAATTTCTAGGGCTGAACGATATATCGCATTTGCGATAATATCGCGACATGATCAAGTGCAATTTTCTAACCGCAAAGGCTGCGATTATACTCTGGACATGTCCAAATTCATGGGCTGCATCCTCCTGAGGCCTCATTTGTAGACCGATTACGTCACAGCGACGCGCCGAAGGCTGTCCAAATTCATAGACTCCTCCGAATGTAGTCGACAAATGCGTCCTCCTTTTCCCCGAATTTGAAGGATGGGTCGGGTGTGTCCTTCGTGGCCTACCATATCCCAGAATTCATAGCGCGGCCCAGCCAAACTCCAGTTTCCAGCAATGGCGGCCGCTACTAAGTTTTAAAATTACTCATACTAATCTTTCTGGGTCACAAAATAAACTTTTAACATATTTTCAGGCGAGAAAGTAGTTGTGTAAACATCAAATATCTGCTCGGTTTATCAAGATATCCCATATTTGCAAAAGTGCTTCGACGTTTTCAGAGGCGTCTGCTACCCACCAGCTCGACAGCTAGCCGGGAGCTCGAGGGTTACTGATGCGGCCGAGAACGGCACAACTCCCGGGACATCATTTTCAGATCACCGCGGAGTTTCGCTGCTCGGGTTAAACGTAATATATAAGTCACTTAGACAACCTAAAAATGTTATTGTTGGGCTTTTTTCAGTGTTTTGTTTGTTCGTGAGTAAATCGGTTTGGCTGAGATTAAAGTTATTAGATTAGATAAAATAAAACTTTATTAATCCCCCGGGTGGGTTCCTCCTTGGTTTTCACACAGCTGACTAAACGTCAAACAGAAAACTTATTAAACAGAAGTATGAGACAGTCGAGAATTTACACCAGTGTCTGGTTATATTTTAGATAGCAAGAAGCAGACGGCCGAGTTTATTAAACTCCACCGAGACAGCGGTGACGCTAATCAGAAGGCTAGACCGTCCAATTTCACGCCTTTAAATCGTTCAGCCCTAATAACTTCTGCTTAGCTTTCAGAGCTTCCCTCGGGTCCTCTTAATCAGTAGGCCCCCCAACCCCCGGGCCTCGGACCGGTACGTGAGTCGTTTGGTACCGGGCCGCGAGAGTTGAGGCTCAGGTGTGAAATGTAGTTTTCAGGGTTTTTATCGGTTTTCAGCGTTATTTTGTTATCGTTTTTATCGTTAACTCTGTTTTCTTTGGTCTTTTCACGTGTGTTATGAATAAAAAAAAATTTCCGGTACCGGTACTAGTTTTATTTTGTTGTATTTATCCGCGACACCTTAAAGGCCGGTCCATGAAAATATTGTCGGGCATAAACCGGTCCGTGGCGCAAAAAAGGTTGGGGACCGCTGCTCTTAATTGTTGTGACACGTGTTCGAAATGCAGAGAGGTGCGCTCGATTTGCCACATGGAGCAGCGCGAGAGTAAAGCACGAGGGAGGGGCTAATAATCGGCTCAGTCATTTTTAATGATCGCTGAAAGCCCAGATCGTAATCGAGATTAAAATTCGATTGAGCAGCCCTACCAGCATGGTAATAAAACTTTGTAACCAATTTTGTCAGTTATAGTTTTCATTTTTATGAGAATTAGAGGCATTTGCTCATCAAATGATCAGAAGGGGGGGGGGGGGGGGGGGGGGGGGGGGGACGTGATTTTTATCAAATAACAGATTCAATACATTTAGTTAATGGACTGTAGTCACCACCCAAAGGCTGAGCCATGAAAAATCCTGCTGTGTTTGAAAAAAGAAAAAAAGGGCTCTTACTCCTCAGTTGACCCTTGGTCTCAGTCCAAGTGTTCACAAACATTCTAATTATGAAATATTAATGAGCCAACATGCTAAATGCTGCTGCCTTGGCCTTGTCCCACTGTGGCCTTGTCCCTTGCAGTGCAAGACAAAATAAGCATAAAGCGTGATAAAGCATCGCTACTGGCTGACAAACACAGTGTGACAAGAGAATCCAGCAGCACTCGGGGTTCCTGCTGGGTGGCGTAGGAATATTTGTGTCACACCATCCAGAGGTGTGAGCATAATGGTGAGAGCCTAGGGAGCCACGATTTGTTTGAGAATTAGTGATTAAGATGGTGACAAAAGCACAGGAGCTGTGCATGCCTTACAGCTTTGAATCACCAAGAAGAATCAACTCTCTGGACAAACTGAAACAAGATCACTTTCCACAGCCTTGATCACGAGTTCACCTAACGGCACAAAATCACCAAAGAAACAAGCTTTGAACACTGCAGCTCTCCCGTTTTCATTTCCCCTCTGTAAGTGACATTAACTTGCCTATTCAGTACAACGTGCCTGACGAGAGTAGAAATATTACCTGAAATCTTATTTGGCTAACTTGTTTCTTCAAAAGCATGTTGTGGAGCGGTTTGTTGGTCTTCTGTAAAGAGTGGAGGACATAACTGGAATGTATGCAACTGACAATTTCTTCCACAAAAGCGCAAATTTACTGAATTTGTGCAACTGAAAGTAATGAAGCCAAGAAATGTCACTGTATGAAAGGCGCTGTTAAGCAAATCACTTTTCAGTATAAGACGAACAAGACCTTAATGCTACAGGACTGAGCACTGCTGCTGGATGTCTTCATTGAGATTCAGTCAGGATCCCGACTTTAATGAGGGCACTTGGCCTACACACTTCCCTGAGTAAACACAGGCTTGCAGATCTCCCTTGCTAGCTCGCTGTCTGTCCCTAGCATCAGGCACGCAGGTGCTCCATGTGGAGGAAGCTTGTTTGAGGCTGAAGGGACAATCCATCTTTTCCTCTCTCACTCCTCTCAGCCCATGCCATCTATCAGGCAGGCACATGGATGCTCTTCAAGCAGCTGTATTCACTTCAACTACATACGCTAAGGCCTGGCATTGCATTTTTCATTTCAAAATGGAAATCTAAACACACCGTAACCTTGCCCTTAAGCGTGTTGGCTGGATACCAAAAATGCAAAGCAATGTTTTGGTTGGGTATGGCCACATGCAGTCTGGGGAACCCCAACCGTAAGGAGGGGGGAAGGTGGGCATTAACCGTTTTAACATATGCACTGCAGCCCTGAAGTTTTCTTCAGACATATGTGAAAGTTTAAATCGGACCTTACAATAAAAGCTCCCTTGGACAGAGTCTGCATAAAGTTGAACCAGTGTGCGAATTGATGTGATAACCATCCGGAGAATTCTCATCGAAAAATTCACATGGGAACGTCGATTACATTTCACTTTCCATACCATTTCACTGTCTCAAAGGCAGAAGAAAAACATCCACAGGTAAAGAAGGGTCACTTACATGAGGGCAAATATGAACACAAAAACACGTAACTCGGGAAACAATGTGTGATTTACTCAAAAGTGGATACACACAAATCAGTGTGTCAACTTTTCACATAGTCGTTCATAAAGCTCCTTTACACCCTCCCATAGCTGACTTTATCACTCTCTCCCCCGCCCCCCTTTGGCCACTGTCTTGAGGTGATGGCTATAAATATCTACAAAAGCAGCCCCAGCAGTGATCCCGCCTGGAGATTTCTGTCATCTTGCCCTAAAGCCATGTGCGTCTGCTCTCAGAGGGACAGGTGCAACATTGCTACTGGCATTCTTTTAATTGTTGCTCAATATAATATGGTGGATAGCAAAACAAATCCACTTAATAGTGGAAAGGGACTCTTATTTTAGGTTTCCTTTCTGCAGTAATAAATCCTCCAAGAAAGTATGCCATTGCAACAGTTGGAAAGAACAGCAGAGGAAAATTACTTCACTGAGTAAATAAATACTGATTGTGGCCAGAGACACTCAAAAAAAAAAAAGTCAAGAAAAGTTACAGACCTTCAGTTTAAAACATTTTTAAATCCAACAAGACTACTTCTATTACAGACAATAGTTAAACTGCAATAGCTTTGTTTACAGTCCACCTTGAGAGCCTGTGCCAAATCAAAAACAGAAAATATGAAAATAACTGTTTGCTGAATTTAGTACTCAGTAGTGGTGCAACAGATCACGGTTGATCCGTAATCTGAACCAATCCCACTCCACGGTTCGGCACGCACGTGATCCAAAGATTTGAAAAAGAAGGGGAAAAAAAAGTATATGTATGGTGCGCGTGGTCAGTTTGTCAAGCGATAGTTATGGCCAGCGATAGTTATGGCCAGCGCTAGCGGTCCAAGTGGAGGAGCAGAGGAGTTTGCGGCATTTAAGCAGCCCTTTGTTCCCCAATCCGACCGGGCTAAAGCTATTTCAAAAGCTACTGGGGTGTTTAGCTGCAGACGGGAGGCCGTATTCCGTTGTGCAAAACAAGGGGTTTAAACTATGATGAACGTGCTTGAGCCACGCTATGATATCCCGTTGCGCGTCCACTTCAGTGACGAGATCGTACCCAGGCATGCATGAGCAGGAAAAGTTTAAAGTTATGGCTGAACTGTCCTACGCATCTTTTGTTGCTCAACTAAAAACGGGTGGACCTCCAGGTCAAAGGAAAGCTACGTGACCGTGACCGCTCATTATATCACAGCGGAGTGGTAGATATAAAGCCCTGTACTGCCCTATATTGCACCTTAATTTGTTTTTATATAATTGCGTGGAATGAGTCTTGAGTTGAATGTTTTTAATAGGTAAAAAATACTTAAAAAGTTAATAAGTAAATGTTAAAATTTTGTCTTTTTTGCTGATCCGAAAATTGGTCCGATCCGTGAGTTAAAACTGTGATCCGATCCGAACCGTGAGATTTTTGATCCGTTGCACCACTAGTACTCAGCCATATCAGAATTGTCATTTAAAGCAAAATCTGACGTGTCTTTCCTCCTTTATATGAAAATGTGCTGGTAGCTGAAATCACCAGTTCTACATTGAAGGCAAGCACAAACATACTGAGAAAAGTAAAAAACAGCAGAGTACAGCCAAGACGATTTTAAGAGTAATAATGACACTTCATTTTATTAAATCAAATGCATTAACTAGCTAGCAAGTTATCCCAAGAGGCAGTAGCAATAAGTGTGCATGCAACTAGTCAACCAGACTTTTAATGTTGCTTCCCTTGCCAAATGGTGCCAGAAAAACTCTGAAATATATCATTTTATTTTTTGGCTTTTTAATATAGAGCGGCAGGTGATGATTGGTCAATGCTGAACTTCTATCTAAAGCACACTCAGCTTTGTCTCTGGTAGGGAGTGAATGTGGATCTGTAACAGGAAGACTTCTCTTCCCTCCCCATTTTAACAAATACCATCATCTCATCTATGGTGAACAGACCCTTTTTAAACAGACTAATTTAGCAACAGCAGTTAAGATCCATTTACACCTGCATGGAATCTGCAACTGGATACATGACATCTGACCCACAGGTTTGTTTCCTCTAGGCGGGTTGCTTTGGGGGAGATTTGATGACAACAGGGGAAACCAAGTTTTTGAAGTCTGCACCCAGTTTAGAAATGCATTCTCATTATTTCGTTTGTGGTTGCAACATGATCCAGTGATCTGTACTGTTTGTGTTCCTCATCGCATTAACACAGCTACATTCTTTAGTTTGGCTTGCTTGAATCAGCAGGAAGAGATGGTATTGTTCACCTTTAAACTTTGTGGATTTTGTTTTTCTTAAGAAAATACAACCAGAAACATCATCCATTGGTAAAATTATAGTCATGTGGAGCTCCTCAAGTACTCCTACTTCCTCTTGGGGATTTAGTTTAGTTTTCTAGGTTTTCTGCAAACACAAAACACATACTGAGCTTCAGTCTAACTCTTCTCTACCTCATGAAGCTAAAGTTGTTCCAAGTATAATGAGCAAAAATAGAACAGTCAAATGGTCTGTTTAAGCTTAAATACAAGCACAGACATGAGAAATGAGTGGCGTTTAAAATACCATGTCGCCCATTTTTTTGATGCTTATTAAGTCAGCTAAAAGCAGTAGGTTGGTGGTAATAAGTCCCTTCATCTGCCTTTAACCATTTTGCTGATCCTCGCCATCTTTCTCTCATGATTTCTCTGGTTGCCCCAAGGCACAGGCATAAATGCCTCAATCAGTGGCTGCATTGCAAGCTTACCGCCTGTCCTTTTAGATATTAGAAGTGCCATTTGTGCAGGAGTGAGCAAGAAACTGGACGTCTGGGGGTTGGGAGGTCCCTGACAAATCTTTGACTGACAACTGAAACAGAACTAAGACGCAAACGAGTACCAAATACTAATTTTTCTTAGGTTTCAGCGCAAATTTCAGGTTTTCTAACCTAAGACAGACACAGATATCCTGAGGCCCAACCTACCTACATATTTATAGAGAGAATGTGAGAGAATCCACAGGGCACAGTTAAAAAATTCAAACATGGTGACTATGAATCTTAAACAATGAAATTTAAAAAAAAAAAAACCCTGCTCTTTCATTAAAAATAGTCAAAAGATTAGATCACATAAAGTGCATGCAAAACCACATTTTTTTGTGAATAAAAGGGGTAGAAGAGGAGGATAACAGATGGCCTTAATAGAAAGACAGGGGCTCATGTTTGTTCTGCCCCACCAATTTGAGAAAAAAAAAAAAAAAAAAAAAAAACTCCCCAAGTGCACAAAAAAACTTGACTACTCGTAATGTTCTACCTCTCACTGAACTGCAAAAATGTTTTTCTTTATTAAAACCATTTTTAACTCATTTGTCTTTCTGACCTGTTATCTGCTGTGAAACAAAACTAAATCATACCATGCGATACTCTGGTCTTGTTTCCTTACCAGCTGCCGTTATTGAGGGTGTGGATAATGCCAATACAAATACCATTACTAATTCTGCTTATAGGCTGGACTTTTCATCTTAGCCAGTTTTTTGCATGAGAGAGAGAGAGAAAAAAAAAAAAAAAAAAAAAAAAAAGACTACTACCATTCATCTTAGGTGTGGAAAAGCCTCATCACCATAACTGTGACATAATTTTACACTGTATGACAGAAAACATGCCAGCGGTGATTAAAAACACACACACACACACACACACACACACACACACACACACACACGGCGTCATATAATTGCAATTAAGTGAACAATTTGGAATCTGATCTCAGCTGGAACTGGTTCTCAATTCCCATTGCTACAAAGGTTTAAATAGGACTGCTCACGCATACAGACATCACAAAGAGAACAACAACGTATGTTAATGCTTTCATTTCGTTTTAAAATTTGGCTATTTTTCTCATACAAAAAGCCAGGCTATATGTTAGGAAAAGGGAAAGAGGAAAGGCCAAATGTTAGGGCAGATGGGTGCTGCATATAAAGCTCCAGGCATGACTGTCATCAAAGAGGGAAAGCCAGCTCTTTATCTGCAGTAATTTACAGCTGATGTTACTGCTGCCCTGCGCTGTCCCATGGGGGTCCATTGAGTCCCAACTGCAACTGGCAAAAAGTATAAAGAGGGGGTGTGGCAGGTTTATTGATGGATTACAGACATGTGGTGGCTCTGTCATGTGTGATAGCTCTTGTAATTTATAATCACTGATGTTGTGACTGCCATTGTTCCTGAAAGGTCTTCTTGAAGACTTGACAAAATCAAACACAATGAGGCACATGTGCAAATGACAGACACAGGAAAACTATTTTTTCTGGCTACATGCAGACTGTGAGGCTGGGCTTAAAGTCAGCAAATAATAAATACCACAAATTTAGTAAGCCATACACCTTTTTTGGCAGTTTATATATGTAATGCCTTTAATGACAGTGTAAACAAATGTAGAATCAAAAGTAAACATACTTTTGTTGCTCAATGAGTATTTCCGCTTTGAACAAATCCCTATCATAGGAAATTTAAAATATCTTTTGCACTAGGGTTGTGCGATATGACCAAAATCTCATGTCGATATAAAACATTTATCATCCCAACAACGATAAATATCACAAAAATTTTACATTTTCTGTAAATTCTGTGAATTTCGGGCAACTCGACTTGCATGAAGTGCATGAAGTTGAACCAGCCGCAATTTTCTTTGGGAGTATTTATTACACAGTGTGCTGCGGGGAAAAGCCTGTTCTAAGGTTTATTTTTTTTAAGCACCTGACGGCTCTTTTTAGCTTCTCGTCCGTAAACACTCTGCATACTATTTCACGTGATTCAGTTTATTTTGAAAAATCTCAACAGGATCTTCAGCTTTATTGTGAAAGGTTTATGTGGAAAATAAACAAGCGGACGGTGGAGACACACGATGGTTTTACCGTCGTTGTTGCTAACGGCAATGCATAAAAACAGTCGCTTGTCCGTCCGTAGTGTGGTTATATTAAATAGAAGAAAAAAGAGAGAACTTTAAGAATTTCTACAGTGACCATCAAAACGATGAAAACAATATTGCCGAAAACAGTTTATTTTGCAACACCACGAAACAAACGATAGCGTAATATGAAATGATAGGCGTTTTCATATTGTCATCCGATATATATCGTTATATTGAACCTATTCTGCACTGTATATGGTTCTAAACTACTGTGATTATTGTTACTTGTGTTAGCAGCAGAAATGTGCAGCACTACTCAATGGCTAGACGGCATTTAACCCAGCTAATATTTCTGGAGCCAACTAGCAGTAGTAACCACATTTCAACATCTGTAGTCACACATGTCCCAACTTTAAACATTGCTGTCCTAGGTCTCGTTTCCCTAATCCACAGCTGGAAAAAAGAGCAACCGTGAGAGTAAAGCCAACACAAAAGTGCCTTGATTCTTTTTAATGGTTAGCAGGGACACCCCAAACTTGCAAAAGACGTCCACTTATATATGGCAGAAGAGAAAAAGGAAATCCCATGGCTTTCTTTCCCAGTGAACATACATTAGTGATCATTTTAAGGGCTCAGTCACTTCATTGTGTAAATTATGGTCACTCTAAGAGTCAGAAAGAAGGATTATCCAGGACATGCCCATTAGTTAGCAACTTATCAATCACATAGATTGACAGTTAAACTCGCTCCTTGCAAGTCAAGTCTGGTCTCGAAAACGCTAAAGGTGGTCAAAACAAAAATGCTCCGCTCAAGGCTTAACAGCAGCACTTCACTAACAGAGGGCCAACAGCTACCCTTAATAGCATCTACACTAAAAACAGCTTTCTTTTGTTTTCAAGACGTTAATGTGCCACACGCTGTAAACGATACAGTTGAAAAACACATTAGTTTAATGTTTCTTTTCTGGGCTCTAAAGTTTCAGTTCTTGGTTAAAAAGCAAACATACAAGACACCAGCCAAACAAATAGGACTTTTTACATCGGAACCTAATGTGCCTCGATTACAGCAAAAATCATAATAAAGATGACTTTGATTAATACAGTAAGCCAGAGTTTCTACCCACATCAAAAAGATTTTGGATGCAGTGTATTTTCACAGAAGCCTTTCATATGTTTAAAATTAAAAAAATAAATAAAATCAAAACAATGGGTAAAGGGAGCAGAAAGGACACATGGGAGTCTGATAATACATTTTAGGTCCAGACTAATGGGTATTTTTGACTGTAAAGCCTGTAAATTTGTGGAAAATCCCCAGGGGATGTTTGGAAGTGCAATTGTTGCACAGAAAACAGACCAGATGAAGGACCTTGAGTGATACAGTGACAAAAGTAACTGCTAATGATCATTCAACAAGTTCACCAATGGAAACAATGAGATTTTTAACTACTCTAGAGAGATCTGGTTAACGCTGGACTCCAGCTAAAATGTCACTGTGGCGTGAAGTGAACCAAACAGCAAAAATATGCACTATAAATGAAAGGTCTGTGCTTGATGTACAGCACACAGGAGAAAGATAAGAGAGAGAGCTTTGCAGTCAAAATTAGTTTTATCCCTAACACTTTGTTTTCACTGAAATACAAAAACTGGAATTGAAATTATACTTGGTTAATTGCTGAGCCGTAGCTTAACTCTAATTGGGGGTGCTTCTGCAGGTAAAGCATACATTACTTTCCAATTATGGTGAAAATATGAAATCAACTCATTTTTGTATCTTCATACCAGGAGCAGCATTTTCCCATCACAGAAACAGCGAGCGCTGCAGAAATGCAGTTCAGCTACTCCACTTTTGCCACACAGTACAGCAGATCAGTTAAGAGTGCTGCAATAACTCAGGTTTTCACTGAGGGCTCACAAACCACCTGAACAAAAACAAGCAGGGACAATCTACCAGGTGAAAGAAAAAAGACATGTTACTCAAGGGATTTTTTTAAGTCTCCAGATGACTTTATAATTTCAGCTATAAAGTTTGGAAGAACAAGTCAAAAAGTTGATTTAAAATAAGCACTAGTCTTGTTTTATAATACAAATGAACTTTTTAAGGGCCAAGTGGGAACTTGCATCCCCAATCTTTGCTTTCCAATTACAAGAAATATGACAGACATTTCCTAATCACTCAGATTCCAATACTCAGAGCACACATACAGATTTCTATCTTGCATTTCTACACGTTTATTTTCAGCAGGGCACACGTCTGCTGAGATGTGTGACGTTATAACCCTATCTGCACTCTCTGCAAGAATTCAGTGAGTTAAAGGAAAATAGCACCATCGAGACTGAGTGTGGCTATGTAGGCTTGCTCAGGGATAGATGGAGTGGCCATTGAGACTAGGTTTTTGGGTTGTTGTTTTTTTGCCTATTAACACTTCGTTTTATAGCCACAAGCTGAACCAGGTGGGCACTACTAAATGTTAACATTTACCGTTTTCTCTGACTGGTGATTACACACACCAAAAATCGTACCTGAAATAAATGGAAATGGATGCAAACATTGTCAGACTTAGAATTTACAGGTGTACAAACATTGGCATTAAGTCGTATGTGATTTGTGATTTTGAAGACAATATTATTTAAGCTAATTAGGGCCTAGGTTGCCTCTGTGAGTCTATCACGCCATGTGTACCTGCTGTTAATGCAGTATCAGGCTACCACAAAAGATACCACTTTGCACCTGATTCGAGAAATAATTATTATTTTAGTCTTTTGATTTTTAAACTATGACCCATCAAATTCTCTTTACTAACGAAAGCGTTACAGTAGACCAATGCAAAGCTAATGCAACACCTCTGAAGATAACAAAAGTTACAGTTATTGTAGCCATGACCATTTTAGACGCTCAAGTTAGTTATTCTGCTGATCGTATTGTGTTAAGGTTTGCTGCAGAAGTTAAGGAGAGTGTACCAAAAGACTGGCATTAGCGTATTAAGGGTAGGTGCAGTAAATGCTCACCTCAGAATGAAACCACAACACTGCGGTAAAACCACATTAACTGCTACCGAAAGAACAATCAACCGACTGGATAACGTGTAACGTTGCTACACGGGCATTGGTTGATTTAATGCCAAGTAGTAAAAGAGAAGTTTCAGTGCAAATGTTCATTACATTTGGGTTTGTGTGTGCCGACAGTGTCGAGGCCTTTACCTTGTCCATCAGACGTTGACAGTGCAGGTGAATTCAGCTTCGGCCGCTTAGAGAGTGGAGGTCCGGCGTCCAGCAGGTTTTCAGCCATAGTTGAAATCTTGCCTGGCCGGTCGCTTAAGTTGATGATTCTGATTAGCTTATTAGTAGAAAGTTGTTCAATCACCAAAAACCTTCCCGGTTAGCACGTTAGCAAGCTGACAGCCTGCTAACATTGGCTAACTGGCTAATAGCTAGCTAATTGCCTGCTACCAGCTAAAGTAACTGTTAGCGTTTAGCTACTCCTCGCCGTGAGAGTCAGTGTCTTTTAAAAGAGATGCAATAGCGCCCCGCTTCGCCACCGCCATTCACCCCATGATAATCCAACACCCAACACCCACATTATTATCGTTAAATACCCCAAAATAAAATATTCCCCATGTAAAAATCGAGCCTCACACTGACGATCCAGTTAAATCAGGTGGATTGCTGCATTCCGGGAGAAAAGTCGTAATTTCTAGATGTTCAAAGTACCCATTTTGCGTGACGTCAAATTTCTTCATGCAAAAATCGCGCGAAGCTCCACAAAAATGCACAATTGCATAAAAATGCCGTATTTTTGCAAATCTCTTCGAAAGTCACGATCTGCTCACCGCTTGCCCACGGTAAACAATACTGCTCCCGAACGGCGACAGGGGCTGAATCACCGCACTCTGAAGGGGAAATCAGATATACGGAGCTTTTCTGCCCGACGACCACCAATCCAATTCCCGTTTTTTCGCACAAAATGTCTCCGAAGCGATATTACGATTTCGTTTTCGGCAGAAGGCCGCTGTCATATCACGGGAAGGATGCTCGATTTCTACGTAAAACCCAGTGTTGGACCGAAATCCTAATTCCGAGCCACGACAAGATGGCGGCTGTTGATTCCTTCGGTACAAAAAAGTTTTTTTTTTCTTTTCCAGATCGGCTGTAGAGGGGGAGGGGCCGCGCATTCACGCCCTACGTGAAAACACCGTCACCGCTGACCGCTGGGGGCGCTACAGCACAACCAGTGATTCACACATGCACTTTACAACCCATTTGATCCCATCTTTTTTTTGTAAACTCGGGGCAAAATATATACATTAATGAATAAAAAATATCTTTTTTAAGATGTTAACTTAAATATTTTACCTTATTTTTACAAACTCACGTAATTTTTTCTGGAAAAAAGAAATTAGATATGAAATGTACATTTCAAGGATCTGAATTTCCTTTAATAACTGGAAAAATATGAATCTCTGCATCATATAGGAGTTTTTCCGTCTACAATAAAAAAAATACTCAAAAGTTGTCAGTTTCTAGCCACTTATTTGTCATTTTTGAAATCGTGTTTTACTAACCTTCTTTTAAATTTGTTAACAGTTTGCAACAAATTATTAAAACATACCTTCTTGCAGTTAAAATGCACTTGGTTAATATAAACTGTGCCCCAACTTCAGTCATCAGCTGGCTGCTGATGAAGATCACAACCCTGTCTCCAATTTTGAGACCTTTTAGGTTAGGCCTAATCCTCCCTAAAACCTGGCTAATTTGCATGTTGCCTTTTTGAGAATCTCTAAATTGCTTCCCTCACCTCTTATTTAGTTTTAATAATACAAAACTAAATGACAGTACAGTCTGTCATCACTCATTATATGCACAGAAATTCAACTCCACGTGACTTTACACGTTACAGTATGCTAGACAGTCCAAGCTTTCTGCTTGGAGATTTATTTCTCTCATACTGAAAAAAAAGAGGAATAAAGTCATATAACTCACACATAAGCAAACACACACACAAAAATCAATCTGATAATACGTGTCTCTTATTCATTGTTTTTGGACAGAATCTGACACATGCACATGTATAAAAAAAAATCATATGTGACAAAATAACTGCATATGTACAAACACTGAGTGCTTTGTGCAAATGTGTACAGATTACTATCACGTGTTGATAAATGATACATGGGTAATGTGCACAAAACGTACATTATACATCTCATTCATGAACATAAAACAAATACATTTCAAATCAAACAACACTGTTTAAAATCTGTCCCAGTGTAACTTAGAACACATACGGGTAGAATTTACTTGCAAATTATAATGAAAAGACGTGCAGCTGACATAATTTAAAATGAGTGACAATGTGATGCTTAAGTGCTGACACTCTATGCCTTTATGTATTTCCCTTATTTCTGTCATAAAGCAGAATCACACTTCTCCAAAAGGAAAAGAAAAAAAAAAGAGATGACTGAATGCCATGAACTTATCCTTTTTTAAAACGGGAGAACTAGCTTCTGCCAAAACTGAAACAAATCATTTATAAATACACTGTCAAAGAAGGACAGTATTCAGGTAATGAGCAAAGCTTAGTGATTTGAATTTCCTGAATACTGGAAATATATGCATAATAATTAACATATATGTAGAATGACATTGAAATGAAATAGGATGACAGTATAGTACAGAATCAAACAAAAAATAGAGAGACTAGCAAAGAAGGAAACTACTCACATGCAAACAAGTCTCACTCACACACATCTCCCCCTACTGCACCCCAGATCACATAAGTCAGCAGCGTGTAATATTTTATTCATATGTGTGTGTACAGATTAGTGCTACTGGAGAGGATGTGTACCCACAAACCTGTGGAGTTCTTCCTACGCCACCTCAGATCTATGGCTAGTTAGTGTCACTGCTGTGCATGGTAGGGCTGCAGGCACATGGCCTGAAAATCCCATAGATCATCTAACAACGCAAGGCAACAAGACGGTGAACTTTCCTTCACAGCTGATACTCGATATTCTCCTTTATTTGTGTTACATTGTGTGCTATGCTTCATTAGATTTGGCAAACAAGAGCAAGTGGAGAAAATGTACAAGTAGTGTAAATCTTTCAAAAAGTAATGATTCTGGGCAACAAAAGCAGGACTCGTTTAACTATTTCAGCGTCTGCAGTGACGGCTTCTGGAGAAACCTCTTTGGATTTTCAGGGTATTAATGCTGCAACGATTATGAAAGTTGATGCTATGATTAAACATACTCCACATTCAAAAGGCACAGGCTGTGTACGTCCAGAGAGCTTAGTGAAAGAGGTAAATAAACATGTTTTGCTACAGGTCCCGACAGCTACATAACTCATCCTTCTTGTCATTTTTGCATGTGAACAGAGAAAGTCCATCTAACCCAACTGCTGACTAATTTTTTAAACATGTGGTGGTGAAAGCTGAAAATGAATAATCTATGGATAAGGCAATAGCAAACTGTCCCCATTTCGATCTTTTTTATATGATTGAGTTGACGTAAAACCTTATATTTCTCACACACTTAGGAAATATAAGAGAGAAACACGTACTTTCAGGAGAAAAGACAAAGCACGAAGTGAGGAAAGAGAAAAACGAGCAAGCGATTTAATGGGAGCACCACCACACTTTTCCAGATGGCTGGTCTGTGTCAGGAGGAAAGAACTGGAAAGAAGCACAAAAAAAAGTATCTGGAATTTATCAAAAAAGAAACAAAACCTGCACACAATGACCATTAATTTTCTCAAATATACAATCACAATCTATCCTCTGCGTAATGACAGCTTGGTAAAAAAAAAATGAAAGAAAAAAAACTTTCTGGAAACCAAAAACTAAAAAAAAAAGAAAAAAATACAGTCATACTTTCAGGCACCACAAACAATCAGCTAGATTAGGCTGCACTGCACCTATAATCACTCAATTAAAGTGGCACAATTTTATTGATTCAGTAGAGGCCCTGATTGGTGAAAAGACTGACAGGATCAAGGTAATACGTCCCAATCTTTCAACAGCAAATCACAAAGATAAAGGCAGACGACAATGATCTGTTGGGTAATTTGCACGGATGGGCTGACCATTGTTTATATATATTTTTTCTTTTAGCAATGAAGGCAACGGAAATTCAAGAAAAGTCACAAGATTTGAGTCTGAGGTTTTACACACAGTACTGTGGAAACTGTCACTCATCTCTAAATTTAAACCCACGCCAACAGCCTGTGGACCACCCCATCACTGACCAAGAACTACGCAGTGACTGTCCCTCACAGTCGCATTTAAAGTTATACTTCACCTGAAATCCTTCGAGTATCAAGCGCTCACCTCATCAGAAGACAGGAATGGTGATATTCTGCATTTGACTTATTGACTCCAATGAAAACAACATTAAAGCTGCCAATACTGCCAATACTTGCAAGTATCATACTACCTCCCAGCAATATTAGGACTCTCTTATAATTAATAATGAGTGAAATCTGTGTTGTTGGTGTGGATGTTAGTACGGTAAATGGGAGTACTCAATTTATGGTAGTTTGAATGAGTGATTCTTGTATTTTGGCTATTTATCAGGATTCCAGTAGGAGCAAATGGGAGAGTGGCTGTATTCGGAGACAGGCCAACACGCTGCTGACTTCCTCTTCACTCTTTTCATTTGGTCAAAACAAAAATACAAAATATCACCAGACAGATATTTGGTCTTCCAAGCAGGAGTGGTTCTGATCAAAGAAAAAGCTGAAATATCAGCTAGCTCGCATCAAGACAATTTTACACTACCTGTAAAATTGGACATGTGTGCGAGAGGTGAGCGTTTAATACCTGAAAGACAGATCCCACTATATTTAAAGTGCCTTCCTGCATTTGTGATGGTCTCACTTTTTCAAACCACCTTTCTTCCAGATCTATAGTCCCTTATCTGATTATTGTCCTTTTGATTCTCTCAGCTCTGTTTAAAGTTTCTTAAAAGCTATTTATTGGTAATAACTACTGAATACAAGTGGTCGAAAAAAAGAAAAACACTGTGCAAGACCTGTGCTTAAAATGTGCATTGAGCTGCTACACAAACTAAAATCTCTGCAGCCTGCATGTCCCTTGAAAGTGAGACTCTGGCACAAATGAATACTGTATTAAGCCCTGATGTCAAAGCACAATACATAAATTAACACTGCTTCATGTGATTCCCTCATTCTTCCCAAAGTTTCCTGCTCCGCCTGTCATTCTGCATTGGCACTTATATAAAATCTAAAATAATTTTCCCTTAAGTAAGGTCGGGACTTTGATCAAGTTAAAACAGTTGATATGGCACGACAACAATGATTTCTGTAAGAAATACTTGCATTCAAAATAAAAGCATGAAAAAAGAAACCACAGCATATTCTGTAGTCTAACATTGTTAAAACTTGTTCAGTATTCATATTTTTGTTCACTGTTCTAATCCTGAAGGCACTTAATGACAAAAGCATCAACAACAACAACATCAACAGATCCCTCTTTCCCTTTTCAGCTTGTTCGCCATCATAAACTGCTGTGCTCAACACAGGTAAAACCCGCCCCAGGACTCAGGCAACACTCCCATGAAAGACATCAAGTACAATCTTATAGCCACTGCATCTACTGGTTTTGTTTTTGACGTGACCAGTCTGTCTTCCATGCCAAAGACACTTGCTTAAAGGAAAAGACATCCCGCCAACATCGGTAATCAGTCCTGGGGAGGCAGCAGCTGGGGGCAGTAAGAGGAATAGAAGACAGCGGGAGGAGACAGAAGGGATCAGAGGCGAGCATAAAACTCCTCATTGAGTTTAGTTAGCTCATTCGCTTCCTCATCTTCATCCTCCTCTTCTTGAAGCGCGAGAGGAGCTGGCTGCACCTGGGAGGGGCCTTGTGTACAACTGGGCTCTGGGCCTAGTTCAGAATGAGGAGGGGTGTGAACGTCTGTGGCAGGGGGCTGTCCAGCGTCCCTATATCCTTCCTCCCTCACTTCTGTGGGCTTAACTGAGACAGGCTCAGGGCCTACTTCTGGAGGCCTTACAGCATATTGGGGTTGAGTAGAGAGTGTGGAAAGAGAGGAGGAGGGAGGAGTGGAAGAGGTGGAAGGGGCAGCCACAGGCTGGGCAACTGAAGTCTCACTGGCAGGTAATACCACGGACGAGGGTCCAATTCTGACAGCCTGCTCCGCTTGATCCTGGTATATACTTTCCCCACTTTTTGGGTAAAGGAAAGTCCTCATTTGACCTTTGCCCTTAACATTCACAGTACCTCTATAGTCAAACTCTAAACCCATGGCACTGAGCACAGCATGGCTTTCCTCGCTCACTTGCACCCGACACTCCACGCCGGTGGAGTCCATGCGACTGGCAATGTTTACTGTGTCTCCCCAGATGTCATAGAGCAGCTTTGTGGTGCCGATGACCCCTGCCGTCAGGGGACCATGGTTAAATCCAATGCGGAGCTTGAACCCGAAGCCTAGCATGTTCTTGTTGAAATCATCCAGGACTCCCATCATCTCAAGGGCAAAGTTGAAAAGGGCCATGAGGTGAGCATGCGGAGAATCCGATTCATTCTCAGCCATCTGCTCGACGTTCAGTCCCGACGCAGCCATGTAGGTGGCCCCGATTGTCTTGATTTTTTCCACGCTTGAGAATTCAGGTTTGCGAAGGAGTTCGTCAAAGTCTCCAATCAGCTCATTCAGGACACGGTAGCACTCTTTTCCACCTTCGTAGCTCTCTTCATAAAACTCACTGAAGTTCACAATACTGGCAAAGATCACACCCACACTGTCGTGGTTCTTGGAGTAGCTCTGGGTCACCTGAAATATATGGAGAGAAGAGGCTCACGTTATAATGAACTCACAAGAGAGAACTATCTTCAACTGTAGTCAATAGTTTGAACGTGTGTATACATGAGATTCAGGGTGAATTTAGATTTCATTGTAAATGAACACAACTGCCATTTTTTGCTCATTAACTGATAAAACTACTACTGCTGTATTTAGCCAGAATTTGCTTAATAATGGTTGATTACAAAGAATAAAAAACAAGAAAATGTTTATTTATTGATCAGTATTTAGAGGATTAAGTTCAAGTTTAATAGTTCATTTAAATGGCAACAAAACCTTGAGCTGGTCAGCGACATGGATGGGGATGATGTTGCCGAGTAACCACTCAGCCTGATCTCGCATCATCTGGATCTTGGTGCGGTGCTTGTCAGCCTCGACGTTGCCATGGTAATGGAGACGGTAGCTGATCTCAAACTCGCGGTTGAGGAACCACACCAGGAGAAGAAGCAAGAAGAAGGCCAGGATGGCCTCTGAGATCAAAAGGTCAGAAAACATCTTAGGACCATTTTCTGAACTGCCGTCAATCAATGTTGAGGTGTTTGGTCTGTGGAAGAAAATGATGGGAGAATCAGAAAAGAATGAGGGACATATGGGAGAAATGATCAGATGAGAATTGAAAGACAAAAGATGGTAAGGCGATTTCTGCAGCCATTTCTTGGAGAATCTACGACATAGCATCTTAATAAAGTTTTAACATATATTTTGCAGTTCTTAGCCCAGTTTTTAAGTTACATGTGCTTAATCCAGATAATGTGCAGTAATGCTGGGAAATTTTGGTTTAGCCTTAATCAAATTTGATTTAAGAATCTAAGAGTCCAAACGTTGCCAAAGAGCAAGAGTATAATTTTGGACTTGCACTAAAATTCTGATTTATTGCAGAGCAGCCAGTTATAACTTCCCAACCACTGTTTATCTGCAGTTTAATTAATTCTGGAAGATTTAGAAACTAGACTTGAGTTAAAGAAGATGAAGGCTGATTGAAAGTGATTTTCATCCAATCACTTTATGGATTTATGTGACAGATAAGAAAATTCAAGGAGTTATGCCTGGTAAATTTTATCTGATAATGCACTTTAGCTAAAAACTGTAATTAGCACTAGAATAAGAAAAGTTATCCTCAATGTAATATTATTTGAGGGGTTATTTATCATCATCACCTCAATGCAGAACATGTGAACTGATGATGTCGAGATGTTCTGATGTACAATTGAAATTCAGTTATTTTATCAAGACGAAAGAATGAGGGAAAAAATTTCTTGTGTGTGATCTGTGTCATATCTTACACAAACTCTGTGAATACATTGAATGTATAACGCATGGGAACAGTTTGTAGAGCAGGTGTGCAGCACAGTATTTGTTTTAAGTAACCACACCTGCAGAGATTGTTTTGCATAGGGCTATGTGAGTAACAGGCAAAACAAGAGGTGCTTTGTTTTCAGCTTTGCCTTCCTATGAGTCTCAATTTCTGCTGCAACATTCAGATTGTTGGTGTAATGGTGTGGGGAGCTCTTCTTCACACGGTACAAGTTTAGCACTGTTTAAATGCCACAGCCTACCTATTATTTTTGCTGACTGTGCCCATCCCTTTATCCAAGCTAGTACTATCAAAGTATACCCAATAAAGTGGCCAGTAAGTGCATAACTATTAACTATAATATCCTGGGGAAAATGCTTTTTAAAACCTTATTTTTGGGCAAAGTCATATACGTTTTTTAACATTTTTTTCATCTTTTTAACTCAGATTTGACTGGTGATTCTATACATGCAGTTTTATGTCCTGATGAAAATGTAAATTAAAGTGAATTTGCATAAAACTTCAAAATAGCTGACCTAACAACGGTCTAGAGGTGTTTCTATCCCCACATCCCCAGACTTTTTTAATGTTAAGTTGCTAAGTAACAACCAGCTGCTGGGCTACTGGCAAAGGTGGATGCTGAAGTTTTTCTTGCATAAAACATACCAACGCTTTATGACCCATGTCTGTATACAATAACTGCATGCATCTCACACAAAGATTAAAAAAAAAAAGAAGAAGATGATCTCCGTGCCACATACTCTCATGTCTGGTGTAGCCACTTCCATTGATTATAATAGAAGTAAAATGCATACTTTAGGCATTCAGTGTAACCACAGTAAAAGGCTGTGGCCCACACTTATCCATCACTGAAGGAGAGAGAAAAAATTACGGAGAATTTCTCTGTTTCAGTTTGTTTTTGTAATTCCCCTGATAAAACTAAAATAAAAAATGCAATGTTGAAGTTTACATATCCAACTGTAATATAAACAGGTGTATCGTGAATGCCCAGAAAAGGAGCCAACAAAGACCAAAGAATACAAAGAAACAGTTCTCTACTTTCATTTTTTTCTACTGCGGCCTTGATTAAGGCTTAGTTGTAGCCCTCATACAAGATTTAAGCCAGCATGAGCTGCATGAGTCATTTCCACCACTATTGGCATTTGCAGGCATTATTACTGCAGCACACAAAGAGGAAAACAGAGGAAGAGAGAGAGATGGATAGGAGAATAAAAAGCATGACCGTGTGAGCATAGGTTAAAGCTAGAGAGAGCTGTAGTTATGAGTAGAGAAAAAAAAGCAGTCACTCCTGTTAACCCTTCAAATGTCAGTCATCAATCAAACCCCTCTGTTTCCACGGAGACACTCACCCTTGAACTGGTAAGCTGTTATTACTCGAGCTGAAAGACACAAGAGTGGTGTCAGTCAGAAGACCAGTCAGGAGCAGTCACACACATGCACACAAACACAAACAATACGCATGCATGACAGCATATAATCAGGGGTTAAAGTGGGCAGAACAAGCCAAAATGGTGTTTCGATATCTTCAATTACAGAGTAATTAAATACGATAGGTGGCTTAATGCACCACAATATCAAGCAGGATCATGTTTCATTTGCTATAGTATGGGGTTCCTTCTAGCTGATGCCAGGAAGATACTCAAGAAATCAAAAAGTAACATCACCCCATCATTATTTGGCGAACTAGCGATATGCTAACTTATTTTCAAAATAGTAGATGGGTGGTTAAAAATCCCAAACTCTATAGCATCATCACAGGCCAGCTGATCACAGCCTTTCCAGAAAGAAAGCAAATGTACTTGAGCTCACAAAACAAATGAATTATAAATTATTCTGAGGAAAGACATTTTTCCTGATGAACTGCTTCACTGGATCTTGAGTGATATTTGAATTCCTGCATATGATGTAGATATTCTTATTTCTGTTGCAGAATCTGCTACAGGTAGCGTGCTTAAAAACTACCAATTGAAATCTGAGCCACAAACAAACCGGGCAGACTCTAGTGCACCAATGCAAACCTCTTTCTTTAGCATTAAAAAAAGGAATTATTATTATGTACTAAAGAAGTTCAGTGTTAATTTTGAGACTAAAAAGCAATAATTGCAATAATTTTTGTAGTTCTATTGGTTACATGATGGTTTGTTTGTTTTTAGAAATGTATTTTTTCCCAAAGTGCAAATTTTGCAGGTGAGTGCATTTAAAATTAACAATACAAATGCTATTTAAAAAGGTCAGCAGGAGGCAATTAACTGCAATAAAGTGCTAAAAAAAAAACAAAGAAAGGAAAAAGCCTGCCTTCTTTTGTGCCTGGTGTGGAGGTGATAGTTGCAGCTCAAAGTGTTAATTTGGAATGCCAGGGGGAGATATTATCGGAGTGATAATTGGCACGAGAGAATGGTTGGCATGGAAGCGCCATGTAAAACTTTGGCTCGCTCCTGTAGCTCTTTACTGAGCGTTTGTCCTGAATGTTTAGATCTGAGTCCCACATCTTTCTGGTCCTCTGTAATAGTGGCATTTTATTGAAACTGAGAAGAAGTCATCTCACTGCAAATACAAAATGCATGCATGCTATGGATGTTTTAAAGGCAGCAAAGTTACGTTTTTACAGCGAGCAGAGCAGTTTGCGCCGTAGATTTTTAATCCTGTACACTGAGATCAGTTCATAATGGAGCACAAAAGCCTCTGCGGTGTCTCTCTGCATACACAGATGCCCACAATGTCACAAACTCCCTCATGTATTTTGCTTTTTTCCCTCCTCTCCATCAGATCAATCACATAATATAATGAAATGTGCAGCTATTAATGCGACTCGGATTGGAAGCATGCAGAAAAAAGCAAGAGCAATGTGTGCATTTACAGATGAGGCACAGCTGCAGTAGCTTCATTAAGGGTGGATTGCAAATAACCTTTTATGCTCTTCTCTACATCCTGCAGGTCAGCTGTTATTAGTGCTGGGCGATATGACAATATATATCGTGTCGATGATAGAAAAGTGTCTATTGTGCCATTTGTCTTCTATCATTTCTAACCTAATTTTATAAATTATTACATGAAATATACCATTAAAAAGCCTGTGGCAAATATATTAGTGTTGTCTTCTCACTATACATACTCTTAACTTTATGCAAGAGAAAATAAAGTATGAAAAAATGATATTTTTCGCAAAGAAACTCCGTCTTGTGGTTTTGCGACATGGTGCTGCTTTACGTGCACCCGGATTTGCGACATGCTTTACGGTAACTCAAAACGATGGATGTGCGACAGGTTGCAGTTTCATGCCCGGACATGCAACAGGCAGAGACAGCTACACAGGCAGCCCAAGAGGAAGCACTTTTACCGAAAAGAGGGGGTACATCTGTGATTTGGTTACATTTTGGGTTCAACAGCACCAACACGGAGCAGAAGACGCCCATTTGCAAGCTATACTATAAAACTATTCCTGCACCCGATGGCAACACAACAAATCTCTCCTATCACCTACAGAAGGTCCACGAAAAAGAATGCTCAAGAATCCAGAAAATCCGAGCTAAACCAAGTTGTGGAACGACAGGAGCAAGTTGGGAAAAGAAAAACTATAGCTAGCCAAAGATACAGCAGTCTTTCACACAAGGCCCTTATAAGAAAACGTCCCAGCGCCATAAACAAATCACAGGAGCCGTCTCGTGTTACATTTGTAAAGGCATGGCCCCTGTTTATGTAGTTGAGAAGGACAGCTTTCGTGACCTCATAAAAGTCCTTATAAGTCGAGTTGCCTCGCTTATATGACGCATGCCGGGCCAAAGTAGAGACGGATGTTTGCAGTGTCGTGCATTATGCCTTGACGACTGACCTATGGACGAGCAGAGATACGCAGCCCTACATGAGCGTAACCATCCATGTCATTAACAAAGACTGCACCCTCTGCGCTCGCTGTTTACAGACTGCGTACTTTCCAGATGACCACGGGTCAGGTGGTATATCGTGATATATATCGTCATCGTGATATAAAATAATTCATATCGTGATAAATATTTTTTCCATATCGCCCAGCACTAGCTGTTATACACAGGTGCCGTGTTTGAAATAAAGCTGAATAATGCTTGAATAATCTCTGGATGACTCCTACACTTCACCCGAGCTCTCCGCTCTCCCCTCCGCAAAAGTCTCCATCGGTTTCTAACAGAAGACTTCTCCCTTTTCTATCAAAACACATTGATTATTCTCCCGCTGACTCTCACCGATCTGAACTGCTGTTTCTGGAGAGAAAATGTGGAATACCTCCACTTACACTGTGCCATTTCAGTCAGTACATTGTACATTGAGGATTATATGTAGTGAATATATGCAGAGATCTACAGACTAAACACAAAAGGTGCAAATTTGTTTTACAATAAGGGCTGGCTAGAAATCACTGCTCTACCCTACTCTAACCTTGACTACTTAAGTCTTTTATAGGGATTCATGATAGCATCCCACAGAGTACCCTGCACTTAGTGTTTGTGTGTATGTGCAGTTAGCGTCTCACCTTTCCCCAGCCAGAGGACTGCACAACAGCAGCAGCAGCAAAGCAACCCCTGTAGCAGTGGCTAGGATTGAGCGCATCCAGAAACTCAGCTGACAGAAGTTACAAAACTGGATGATGGCCAGGATGGTGGCACAGCACAGGAACGCGGTCACCTGAGGAAAAACAAAAGCTAGTTATTCGAATGTCTTAGCAAATACAACAGCAACAAAGAATTCTTGCACATTCAACTGAAGCGTGTGCTATAAAAACACCTACTAAGCACGTAGTGATGTAATGATGTAATACTGGCTACTCCTCAGCTGTAAAATCCAGGTTTTCTGTTTAAGCACTTAGTGGTTATGTTGTGTAACACAAGTGCATCATACTACATCTTTCACCACCAGAGCCAAAGCCAGCATGTTGTAGCCCAAAGACAATCCATAGGCTTATTGAATAAAATATGATAAAAGCTTGAAGGTTTTTGGATCAAAGTACTACAGTTCAGTTCAGATAACTGCAACCAGAAAGTGCCTTAAGATGATTACCCTTGTGAATTATTGCTACATAAATAAAATTGAATTAATTAGCTTCCCATTTCCCCCACGGCAAACGTTTTTCTCTACAGTTCTTGTTGCCATTTCCTTGGTATTTCCCTGGATTGTGTCAGCAAAACTGCAATATTATATCCTAAAATGTCAAGAGCAATTCAGGGAATAAGTGCACACACACTTTCAGTTTTCAGGACTAGCTCTATAATTTCATGGAACATTTTTTTTAAATTAATGAATCATTTTATTTGTTTATTGTCACAAATAGACCTTTACGACAATCAAAGGGATTCTATTTTGCTCATTTCCAATTTTCTCCGTACTTTGTTCTTGGACCTTACTATAGTATCTTTGCATGATTCTGATTTCAAAATGATCCTTATTCATCTTAACCTGGGCTGTGGTGCGACACCTCACTTCATGCACATTGTGAAGCAAGGTTTTTTTAGCACCTCTTCCTTTAAACTAGCTTTGTTCTCATTGGCTGGTCCTTGCAAACGATTAGAACAGCAGGCGGGTGGAGCTGTGGTGCTGCTGCATTCCCAGCCTAAGGTGGCATTATTAGGAATATCCTCTGTCACTGACTTCTTATAGAGCCAAGAGCAGGAAAAATTTTAAAATAAAATTTAAAAAAGCTTCCTGGTAGATGCACCTTAATTTGAAAATCCCAGGCGATTTTGAGAAAAGTTGACTCTGGTCTTGAACTCTAGGTCAGGGTCCTTGAGATTCAAACTTGTTTGAGATTTTTAGTAGGTCCACCCAAGGGATGAATTTAAAAATCCTACATCACCTCAACCTTGAGTTGTCATATTCACAAACTTGGGTATCAACAGTAACAATACCCCATGAACCTTTTAAGATTGAGGGGTAAAAACTGTCTACAACAGTGTTTAGTGCAGTCTGAAACCTGCACTTTGGCTTGAAGGGATTACTTCTATATATAGCATGAAAATAACTGGATGGATTTCAAAACAATGCTGTCAAAATGAGTTTTTCACCAATGTTGAAGATTTAGCACTGAACAAACTGTAGTGTATTCAATCTCAAATTGAAATCCACCACGTGAGCAAGTGTTGGGCCATCTACACTAAAGCAGAGTCATGCTGGAAGAGAAAACCTAAGCACAGTCCAAAATGTGTTGGTAAGCTGAGGCATTAAGAGTCCCCTTCGCTGGAACGTTCCAGACTCACTCGTCAGACAGAGTGCCAGATAGAGAAGCATGATTTGTCACCCTACAGAACATGTTTCCACTGCTCAGGAGTCCAGTGGTGGCTTTCTTTATGCCACTTGGTGCTGTAAAGCCTGCATGTAGCTGAACAGCCATGGAAACGCATGCAGTGAAACTCCCGGCACACAGTTTTTGTGCTGATGTTGATAAGTCTGCAGCACTCAGCAACCCTGCTCTTCAACTTTACATGGTCTGCCACTTCATGGCTGAGTTGCTGTGGTTCCTAAACACTTCCACTTCACAATAATAATACCACTTAAAGTTCATAATATAATATCTAAGAGGACATAAATTTCACAAACTGACTTGTTGCAACAGCAGCATGCTATTACAGTGCCACGCTTGAATTCAGGGAGCTTTTCACAGCAGCACAGTCTTTCACAAATGTTTGCCAAAGCAGGTTACATGGCCAGGGGGCTTGATTTTCTACACCTGTGGTAATGGGCCTGAAATAGCTGAAGCCAGTGATTAGGAGGTGTGGCCCAGTACTTTTGTCCATAAGGTTTAGCTTTGTAAAGGGATCCTTGACCCAATAAAGTGAGCTTTTTTGTCATAGTTTTGCGGAAATGTCTTAATGGTCTAAGCCTGAATTTCAAAAGCAACATAAATGAAATATAATGTGATTTGTAAAAGTCTAAAACATAGTGATTTAGGCTCTTAGAAACACGCAGAGCTCTTTTCATGCAAAAACATGCAGACAGCAAAATGAATTTGGGGACATTTTCACGCTGTTAACCAGAGGTGGGACCAAGTCATTGTTTTGCAAGTCTCAAGTAAGTCTCAAGTCTTTATCCTCAAGTCTCAAGTCAAGTCTCAAGTAATGTCAGGCAAGTCAGAGTCGAGTCTCAAGTCACTGGTGTAAAAGTCCGAGTCAAGTCACAAGTCTGAAACTTTGAATTTCAAGTCCTTTCGAGTCTTTAAAAAAAAAAAACGAAAAAATAATGTTGCAGTTTTATGCTAAATGTAAATATTAGACCATGTAATTTTAAAATCTGTGTTTTTCTCAACACATGACAAAATAGTGAACTTAGAAAATATACACAAATTGTGAAATTGCACCTCTTTAAAATGCAGCTCAATTAAACCTAGCTCCAAGAATAATTTTCACCGACAGTTCTGAGATAAGCTGCATGTTATTCTTGGATGCGGTTGTAGGACCAGCTTTAAAATCGCATGACAAAAATATCATACACATTAAAAAAAACTGTATCACCAACGTAGCCTGTACAACATTTGCTAGTTAGATGAAGTCAGCTATCTCATTGTAGCATATTTATATGCATATTTATAATCATACGGTTCTTGGAGTGAGTGCATACACTCATGAAGTTTAGTAACTTCAGGTCACTGCAACAAGCCCAGGTACAGTTTACCGACGGATGGGTGCAGGACCTTGAAATGCACCGTGTAGAACGAAAGACCATCGTACGTATCATAAGTTTACCAGTCTCACAAATTGTCGTCATAAATACACATTCATTAACCGTTTATTAATAGGACCTTTGAGCTCAACGGTAATTAATTAGCAGTGGAAATAATTTCTGGTACCCATCACAGAAATGTAGCAGTGACAATAATATTGTATGCTGTAATCGTACTGGGCAATTAGTGATACAAAAAAACCTGTTTTATCCTGTGAATAAAAGTATATGTTTTTGTCAATGTACCATAATAACAGAAGCGAAACGCAATATTGTGGCAGGACAATTCACTATTTATGCACAATAAATAAAGGAGCATAGCGCGACCATTTCTGTTCAGCGCCAGACTTGCTTGTAACCTATATCACTAATTATGTTATGAAAATGACGTATTAACTACTAAAAAACACTGACCTTCGTGTAAATGCTTGGAGCAGACTAACCTGTGAGCTGGAGTGTTCTGGGACGTTATATTTGATCTTTGAATGGCTGCAATCCAGGCCATCCGTCACCTCTTTGTTACTTCGGAAACATGGCTGAACAATTTCTCTTCAACGACGTAATCCGATAACAACCGATCTCTTTACCCGTCGGCTTCCCGTGGCTGTCATGTGACCGGCTATTGCAGTTAATAATACAACAGCTTCTTGACATTTTTGTGTTTCTTTTTATCGCTGTATAACTGATTTTAATTGAAAGCCTGCGTGAGCTAGTACCGCTTGCCACGAGTTCCCAGAATCCTTTGCGGTTCTACCCGTGAATGACGTCACATTTTCAATCTCTATATAATATGCATGTTAAATTTTGTATTTGGGGTAAAATATCAAGTCTTTTCAAGTAAACCGGTTCAAGTCCAATTCAAGTCCCAGGTCATTGGTGTAAAAGTCCAAGTCAAGCCACAAGTCTTAGAACATTTTTTCAAGTCAAGTCTAAAGTCATAAAATTAATGACTCGAGTCTGACTCGAGTCCAAGTCATGTGACTCGAGTCCACACCTCTGCTGTTAACGATTACATTGACAAGATAAGATCTTTTCCCAGCTCATCACTACACATGTCCTCCCCTCTCCCTGTCATGCCCTTCCACCCCACCCTAACACCCCACAACCCTCACTCAGCACTGTTATTGGGCCTTAACATCTTCAAAGGCATTAAAGTCCAGAAAACTGCATGTCTAATTAGCAACTCTCCCTGAGACTGTCGCTTTGATCTGCGAGCCCTGAAGCGATGGCGAGAGCTGAGGCGAGAGAGTGAGCAGGGTGGGAGAGAAATGGATAAAGACATCAGGTGTTGGAAAAACAAGATATGAAACCAATGCACATCTTGCAAGCAGCCGTTGGCTCCAACATGAAATACGAGACTCGTACGTATACAGAGCTGGAAATGCACTTGACTTAAAACACCGCAAAACAAGCGCAACTCAATCTTCACACATGCAGGACTCAAAGAAGAAAAGTCGACATTTCTGGTGCCAAAATCCATGCGTGTTCATTCTAGTGGTCCTATAACGGGTTAACACCAGCTAATGAGCTGTTTTAGACCATGATGAGTTTCAAATCAGCTTAGAGATAACAGTCAGAGTAAACCATTACAGCTACAAAGGATACTTCCAAAAGCAGGGACAACAGAGGCACAGTAGTTGCAGTTAAATCAGCAGCAATACAAGTACTATTAGTCCCAGCATGGCATCTTTAGTAGTAGTCCTGGCAGCAGCGTCAACTGCAATCTCTCTGAATGATACCAAGAAGCAGCAACTATGACGGTGCAAGTTTAGTAGGGTTACATTTTTACTTTAAACTTCTCCTTGAGATACTTTCAGATGAGAAATGTGTGAAATATTTTGAGGCTGTGAACCAAAAGATATTTGGGATGTTTAAGAAGTTTTGTTCAAGAGTTTAATTTTAGTGTTTACCTGAGGTTCCGGCTGGACGCCTGAAGTGAGGTGGGACAAGACAGAGATGGCAGGGAGAGAGACCAACACGGCGCCGATCACGTGACGAGAGACCCAGCCAGAAACTACCAGGAGGAGGGAGTGAGTACAGCTCATCACCTCCTCCAAGTAGAAGGCCATGCTGCACGAGAGGAGTGGAGAAGAGAAGGGGGAATCATTTATTGTCTTAATGAAAATCAGAATGAACAAAAACTTTAACCCATAACTGAAAAATATCAAAGTTAGACAGAAAATAAAGTAGAGAAAAACACGCCGCCTCTTCTCCTCTAACTTCCTCAATCCTTGCTCAGTCTGGGAAAAAACTGCAGCAGATTCTCATTACCCTTAATTATGATACATTATTAAAACAATAACACTGTCCAAGTCACAGCAAGAAGATGAAGATTTATTGCCCATTTAGGCAAGACAATAAGTGAAAATTAATTAATCTTTAAATACTCTCCATGCACAGTCATTAAAGTAAGTACCACAAGAAAACACATCCCGAGCACTACTCAGAGTATTGGAAAATCCAAGGATAAGTTGTTGTTTTTTTCTCTTTTAGCCTGGTATGAGTTTGTCATTGTGCCGGTTTCTAAGCCAGTAATTGACTGGGGAAATTTATCCGTGGTGTGGAAGCCAAATAAAACATAAAACAGTGTAAAACAATTCATGCTATTCTCAGTGGAAAGCCACAGTCCTGCATGTTGGTCTATCAGTAGTTTCAGTTCTGTGGCACTGAAGCCCAAGAGATACAGATTTTTATTCGACTGTGACAGCACTCGACTTGAAAACAAACAATTGCGTATTCTTACGCCCAGCTGGAACCGCACCGAGAGCAACGGTATAAATAACACTTGAGCGATTTCGCTATCCCGCCAGGCCTTGTCATTGTTTTGTAAAAAGGTCAAATGTTGAGACAATGAATGTGTTACGTTATAAAATATGTTATACAAATGTTTTTATTGTCATATCGGTCAAAACATTTTTGATATACAACATGTGTGCACACTCACTAACACCCACAAACACTCTCCATCTGCATCAGCTGCCTAAACATCCTCACCGTATGGAGAGCACCAAGGAGGCCAGCTCAAACAGACCAGCCAGGGGAGCCAAGGCCAGGGCAGCGGTAGCCAGAGTGGATGAGCTCATGAGAGGTGGAAGAAAGCAGGCCAGGGTGAGGGCCAGGAAGACAAAACAGCTGAGGAGGACATCCAATAAGGAGCTGAAGGTAGTGCTTGCAAACGTCTGCACCGGAACCATGTTTCTGACCTAAATGGGAAGAGTAATTGCAATTGCTCATTTTTACAGAAACTACACCCACACCTTGCAATGCACACATAAATGTATGGATGTTTTACAATCAGGTCTAAAATGTGTAAATCTAAATGCAAAACAAAGTACAGACACAATGAAACCTCCAAAATATTTATTTTACCTTTTTTTAGCAGTCGTATCCAGATCTGCGTTGTTTTTACGTGGTTTCCTTATCTGATTTAACTTAAAAAAATGTTACTGCCTTCTGTAAACTGCCAGATTATTTTTAAATTAATCACACTTCTTCAGTGGGTGTTAAAACCCCCCAACTAAATCCTATTTTCATCCTTAAAGGGGGGGTGCAAAACGACAGTAAAAGCGACAAATAGAAGCTTTTTTACAAATGCAAAAATCCCCTGAATTCTTCCAATCGTTTAACAATTCTTTCTAGACACGAATGCACAAACTAAAACTTGTGCTGCTTTAGCAAATAATAAATATTATATAAATGTTTACATACTGAATATATTTTCACAGCTAAACCCAAAAGTCATAGTCATATGCAAACTCTTATGATCACATACTGTAGACATTTTGCGTGAAGTGATCCTAGTGTTGTGGGGTTTTTGTTTTTTTGTAGTAACACTGGTTTAACACCAGGTGGCTACAAGACTTTGAGGTCAATGCAGGCCAACTGGAACTGGTCCTGTGTGTGTGTGCCTGTGTGAGAGAGCATGTGGTATAAAATTTCGGAAACAAGAGGGGTACAAGGAAAAACTTACAACAACTCCACCCCATCGGTCAAAGAGACAAGCACGCAGTGACACAGAGAGAATCAAACGCTCTGCCTCAGATTCAAAAGATGCATTAGGACACTACTGTTTGTCATTCGTCTCCTTATTGCCTTCTGCTTTTTAACAGTTCAGGTTTTTGGGTGGTTCTTTTTTTCTTATCCACGTAGGAAGCCCTCTCTTCTGCTGAGTGCTATTTTTAGTTAAGCCTCAAGTTAATCAGCGAAGAGTGTTAAAATCACAATCGCTGGTAGGATCATCAAACAGTTGAGTAGAAAAATGTGTTTGTGTACTTGTGTGTACCTCTTCCTTGTAGCTGCTCCGATAGGCTTTTTCCAGAGGGCTCTTTAGAAAGTTAAGACTGATCTTATTGATGGGTGGTTTGAAAAAGTAATCCTTCATTAGACTGGAGATCAGAGTAAGGAAAAAAAATACGACAAAAGGTCAGAAAAAGTCAAATGGTTCACTTATTATTTTATTGTGCGAAAAAAATGCAACAACTGTAACAACTCATCTGGTGATTCAGGACAAAACAAACAAACTGTAAGTCTGAAACAACTGCTACGACATTAGCATTAAACCCTTGAGTCCTCAAGTAATCATACGATGTTTGCATTTCATCTTTAAGAGCATCCTGAGAACTCTGTGTGTGGAGTTTATGCGTTTATCTCTGTGATCTGGCGAGGCGAGCCCTCAGTACAAAGGTTTATTTTTAATAAACCTTTAGAAAATTATGAAAACATGGCATCATATTCAATGCCAAAGTGATAAGGGTGCATAATTAGTCACCCTTATCAGATCATAAATTCCACCTTTAACCACTTTGCTCACCTGTCCTCCCCTATAACATCCACGAAATGGGCGTCGCTCTTCTGTCTGTAGTTCTTGGCACGCAACTGTATCAAGGCAGAGTGATCCATGCCTGTACCTGCTGCCCCCGTGCCCCCAGCCATGCCGAGACTGGTGCCAGTTCCCGTGTCACATAGAGAACTCTGACTGGCCCGCACTGGTTCCTCCAGCGGTGGACTCAGCAGGCCGTTGACTGCCCTGGGGCTGTGACCTGGGATAAACTGTGATGAGTAGATGAGATAAAGGCGATGACAAAGACAGAGGGACCAGAGTCAGAGGAGAGACGACGGAGGTGAAAAAGAAGAAAGGACACAAAAAGCGATAAGCACGGGGCATGACTGTCAAGTAGCTTTAGAGACAAATGCTTAATCGAGTGCTTGACAAGTGCACCGATGCTGTCGTTGCTCGTGTGTGCGTGTTGTACCTTGGCACTGCTAGTCTTGTGCTCTTCCTGGCAGCCATTCAGCACAGCCACATCATCACCCTGCTCTGCCACTGAAGACAGGACCGTGTTATGAAACACACAGGGAGGCTGGAGAGAGAAAAAGACAGCAGGGGGAGATTTTGACAAATTAAACATATCATACAGAAGCGGCTTGTGCAATAACAGCATCAGATTATATATGATGGAGCTGTGCGCACTGGTATGTTTTAAGTTTAAGTAAAAGTGAAATGATGAGCTGGAGTGTTTCAGTTTTATAATAAATCCCCCTAATAATTAAGACTTAGCAATGAATACGAGACAAAATAACTCTGTGTGAGTCACACAATGGTAAATGGCCTGTATTTATATAGCGCTTTACTAGTCCCTAAGGACCCCAAAGCGCTTTACACATCCAGTCATCCACCCATTCACACACTGGTGATGGCAAGCTACATTGTAGCCACAGCCACCCTGGGGCGCACTGACAGAGGCGAGGCTGCTGGACGCTGGCACCACCGGGCCCTCTGACCACCACCAGTAGGCAACGGGTGAAGTGTCTTGCCCAAGGACACAACGACCGAGACTGTCCAAGCCGGGGCTCGAACCAGCAACCTTCCGATTACAAGGCAAACTCCCAACTCTTGAGCCACGATCGCCCCTGTTCAAAATGAGCTTCCCTTCATCACTGACTGGTTCAATAATGCACCAAAAGTACAGGGTCGGCCATTTATATGGATACATCGTAATAACATGGGAATGGTTGGTGATATTAAAGTCCTGTTTGTGGCACATTAGTATATGTGAGGGGGAAACTCCTCGAGATGGGTGGTGACCATGGTGGCCATTTAGAAGTCGGCCATCTTAGATACAACTTTTATTTTTTCAATAGGAAGAGGTCATGTGACACATCACACTTACTGGTAATGTCACAAGAAAAACAATGGTGTGCTTGGTTTCAACGTAACTTTATTCTTTCCTGAGTTATTTACAAGTTTCTCTTTGTTCACAGCCATTGACATGTCGAAGAGGTTAACACGTGAGGAGCGGACCGAAATTGTGTTGATATCTGGTGAACGCAGTAACCAGGTCATTGCAGCAGATTTCAATGCAAGACACCCTACGAGACCATCCATCTCCCATGCTACAGTTAGCAAACTGCTTGCTAAGTTTCGTGAAACTGGTTCAGTGTTGGATTTGCCAAAATGTGGATGCAAGAAAACTGTCACTAATGAAGAAACATCAGTGGCTGTCCTAGCTTCATTCAACAAGAGCCCACAGCATAGCACTCGCCGCATCCCATATGGAAAAGAAATAGTAAAAACTTACATGATTTACTCATGAAAGTGGCCACTTTCTCATTACTTTCATATATTGTTTTAGTAAGTATCCAAACCATACAAGTTTCATTTATATAATTTTTCAAGGGATCTTATATCTGTTTTCACTCTTGTATGCTTTCCATACAAGTTTCACACAAGACAGATGCAAACTTTATAAGATTTATATATATCTTTTCCATATGGGATGTCACTGGAGAGTGGCATTAGTCGAACATCCCTTCTGCCAATATTAGCTACTCACAAATGGCACCCTTACAAACTCCAGCTACTGCAGCATCTCAACGAGGATGACCCAGATCGGCGCACAGAATTTGCAGAATGGGCAAAACAAAAATTGGAGCAGGACCCTCAGTTCATGCAGAAGATTTTGTTCAGTGATGAGGCAAACTTTTATGTGAATGGTGAAGTTAACAAACAAAACCACCGCTATTGGTCTGACACTAACCCACATTGGATGGATCCCTCCAAGACTGTTGGAGCAACAAAAGTGATGGTTTGGTGTGGTATATGGGGTACAACGATAGTGGGTCCATTCTTCATCAATGGAAACCTCAAGGCCACTGGATATTTGAAATTGCTACATGATGATGTGTTTCCCTCTTTATGTACTGAAGCTGGCACGTTCCCTGAGCTTTTCCAGCAAGATGGTGCACCACCACATTATGGGTGCCAGGTCCGAGCATTCCTAGATGAACAGTTTCCTGGAAAGTGGATTGGTCGTCGTGGGCCAGTTGAAAAGCCCCCAAGGTCTCCCGATCTGACCCCCTTAGACTTTTATCTTTGGGGTCATCTGAAGGCCATTGTCTATGGTGTGAAGATACGAGATGTGCAGCACCTGAAACTACGGATACTGGATGCCTGTGCTGGCATTTCTCCTGCGGTGTTGCTATCAGTGTGTGAAGAGTGGGAGAAGAGGGTTGCATTGACAATCCAACACAATGGGCAGCACGCTGAACACATTTTATGAGTGGTCAGAAACTTGTAAATAACTCATGAAAGAATAAAGTTACGTTGAAACCAAGCACACCATTGTTTTTCTTGTGACATTACCAATAAGTTTGATGTGTCACATGACCCTCTTCCTATTGAAAAAACAAAAGTTGTATCCAAGATGGCCGACTTCTAAATGGCCACCATGGTCACCACCCATCTTGAGGAGTTTGCCCCTCACATATACTAATGTGCCACAAACAGGACTTTAATATCACCAACCATGCCCATATTATTACGGTGTATCCATATAAATGGCCCAGCCTGTACTTCAGTTTTGTATGTTACTATAGACAAGTGGTTCTGACTGCTGGGGCACAGAGCTGGAAAAAAAAGGATTTGACCAAGGGAATCCTTTTTATTGTTAATGCCTGATTAAAACAATGCAGAGTGAGAAGTATTCTCCATTTCTTGATATGACAAGTATAAGAGCCACTGCTTTAAGTGAGGCATTCATCAGAAGGACAACAAGCATCAATGCCAGTTTGAGTTCCTCATATGTGGTTGTCCTCTTACCCCAATCCGGTCAGGTGGTTGGTGTGGCAGCAGAGGCTCAGCGGCTTTCGCCCCTCCAGGGATGAGGTCTGGTGTGTGGGTCGGAGGACAGGAGGAGCGGCTGACTCCTTCAAAATCCTCGCCTGGCAGTGCCATCTGAGAACAGCCACACTGCACATCATGATCCGGCTTCCTCCCTGATATCAGGTAGGTTTTCAGTTCTAACAAGAGAACAAAAAGCAATGCAGTTTAGAGGAGAGTAGCATAACTTTCACTTTACTGGTTGAGTGAGATTAAAAAGAAGTGAATTGCAGAGCACAACCGATGATAATTTCTTCAAAGCGGTGTCACTTAACACAATCCTAACAGCAGTGGCTTGCAATTGCTAAATTATTACTCGAGAATTTGTAAAGACCAGTCATCATGTGCCTCTGAATTCCCAAAGAAAGCAAATTTTCTTACTTACATATAAAAAATAAACTAAAATGGTGTAGTAACTTTTAAATTAGGGTCTATTTCCCTGAGAGGCACCACTGCACATGTTGCTGATAAAAAAGGACTGGATTATGTTGAAAATATGGACTCTGGGCAAATTTCTTTCGCCATTATGAACAAACAGATGGTCATGTTCAGGAATATGAATATGAACTGCTGACATAAGTCATTTTTATGGTGGTATGTACTGAGATGATCCACCTGGGTTTTAAATGTTAACCACTGTTAGATGTAACCAAAAATCTGATGATTCAGGCAGGTCTGTAACTGATTTGTCAATAAACTAATTTAATAATGAAAGGGCAGAAAAAAAGTCATTTGTAGCTGTTTTAGGTGTGTGGGTACAACAAGGAAGCGCTAAGGACACACCCTCCCTTCCCCGATCAGCACAACGCTGACCGTTAGCCATTAATGGCATTTGAGGAGGAAATTTTATACTTGTAAAAATCACGGCTAGGTGTAGACACACACTCTTCAAGCACACATGATCCATGCTTAGTGGATTTACACAAATGCTGACAAGCCAACGGTAATGCAATATTGGGTGTTTCACAAACTGTGTTTGCATATCAGCCCACGGCTCAGGCCTATTCACCTCGCTGAAGAGCCAACAAGGAAATATACAAACAGTGGATTAGAGAGATGGCCCATAGCCAGCTACTATCAGCATGTCCAAACATACAGTAACCTGGCTAACTGGCCTCATTGTTCAAACAGCTAAAGACGCTAACCATATTAGCAAGGGGGGGTGACTGGAAGAGCATCTAAAGGGTTACAGTGACATGGTCTATAACAGGTCGTGTGCTCTCTACTGTAAACTGACTGATGAAGTTACTATCATTAAAATGTGAACTATTTACTAGTAAAATTGAACTTGATGGCCTGCAAAAAGATATGTTTTCAATAAACTATCATTTATTCTACATAAGTGCTATTCTAGGTATGCAAGATAAGAGCTCTTAGGACAAATACACATTATTATCAGCGCATGCCTAGCTCAGCTATGTATGAGACCTTTTCAGGGGTTCTGTGGTCCCTGCAGCTTCATGCATGTGCTATGTGCAAACACTTGCTTGCATGCTTCATACACATGTAGTAAAGATTTAATGTTTCCAAAAATCATTTCAGGTGAAGACTGAACTGGATACATCACAGTAATGAAGTAATGAATCCCTGTCATAAAAATAGATGTTAGATTTTTTTCTGTTTTGTTCTTGAAAAAACAAAACAAACAAAACTGAGGTATGAACTGTAATTCTGGCCTAAGAATTGAGCTACGAACCAAGCTGTGGATCTGGAGAATCTGTACAGCCCTAAGAAATCACATTTCTGACAGATACTCTATTGTACAGTCAATTACTCTACTTGGGAGGAACGAAAGCATTATTCAAGAGTTCTGAAATAAAGATCTGAGTGCTCGTTCTATGAAATTCCTCGTGATCTGTCTGCATGCCAATGTACTGTTTTCATTTAACTGAAAAAAGAGGAAGATATGCAACCATGTGTCAGTCTGATATGTGTGACTGATGAGCATCCAGTTTATATGTGAAAGCTCGTGCGTCAGTCTGATGCTGAGTGGGAGTGTTTGTAAGTTGGTCTGTGTGCTACAGAAGATTATCAAACACACACACACACACACACACACACACGCACGCACGCACACACACACACACACACACACACACACACATTTCCATCCCTTTCAGTCCTCCTGCAGGGAGTTAACTCAACTCTCTCCAGTTTTTGTACTTTTATTAAATTAGTCTAATGGAGCGAAATGTGGATACGAAATTTTTACGTTCCTCTAAAAAGTCCAAGGGATGGTGTAAAGTAAAGCTAAATTATTCAAGTTTTTTATTTATAAATAATTAAAATGAAAGAGACGGACAAGCTGATAGCCAGTACTCTTAAAAAAACGAAACCCAGAAGTTGGCCAGCAAACAAAAGCCGCACACACACAGTTCACAAGCTGCACAAACTCTCTGGTACTAGAGCTCGCCTTTCTCTGGCCTTAAGTACTCTGGCCTAATTTCTGAGTAGAGTCAGCTGCACAAAAGCGTGGCACCTAAGGTGGGAGAGACGGTGGACACACCCACGCAGAGTCAAAATCACAGCAGGCCCAGCTGGGGCCGTAACAGATACTGTATTGGTACAACTGACACTAATACCTAGGTATCAATTTCTTTTTCTAACCTGTTGCTTTCGATAAAAGTTTAAGAAAACTTCCAACTGATAACGGTATTGGCTGAACTAATTTTATTATTAGATGTATAATAGCTTTATAGGGTTTTAATCCACTGTAAGATGCAAAAATTCTCTATTTAGAGATTCGAACCAACAGATGTGAGTTGCAGTTTCACCAAAACTTGTTATTAAGCTTCTTATCACCATAAAAATCATTCTGTTAAACTAATTTAATCATTCGAGTGTCCTGTGCTTTATTTTGGGCCCTTGAACCAGTCAGTGTCCTCACCCTGTGCTACTCAACTACAAGAATCGGTGTTACTTTATGTATGAATAATTTGTACAACAGTGACGTGGGACTTCAGCTACAGCAGATTATCAGGAAATATATCCAAGTAATTGTTTTAAATGGATCATTTAGACAACGAGCCTAAATCGGAACCAAATAATGGAAAAAATATTAAGAAACACAATGACTGATGGTTTCGTGGATTAAAATTATGTGAATTAAATGCTTTGCACTGCGCAATCAACATTTCGTAACCTGACCTCAACTAAAGAAGATTTCTGACTGCAATACTAGAAAGCACTCTTTGCATCAGAACACCAAATGAGGGAATGCCTTTTGGAAACATATCATTCATCACCCTAGTGAGGTTTTAAAAGCCTGTGCCCAGAATCTATGTCAATGAGGCTAAAAGCTCTTCTGGAGGCAGTTGGCCCACAAGCTTAGTAGCACACTTTCATTTTTCATAGATGAGAAGCCAAGAAATTCCTTAAGATGCATCAGTCTGACACCAAGAAAACTCCAACTGTACTGAATTGGCAGAGAAACCAGTCAGTAAATCTGATTACATAACCGGTAAACAAGAGTGGTCTCGGTGGAAACTTTGAAAATTTGTGTTCCATCTGCATCTATAAGTAGGAGACATTTTCACTTGTATTAATAGGAACTGCACCAGTGTTAATAACTGGTTAAGTTAGAGAGTTTAGATAGACAAACATCTATTTTGTGAATTTCCCTCTTACTCCAACATGCCTTCTTCATAACAAAAATGCTGACATGCTACAGACAAAGATACGGACAACTCAAAAACAGGCACTAGCAAGCGGCACACAGATTGTAAAGATGGTGAAATCGACCTAGAGTATTTTGAAGGCCATTGAGCCTCACAATGCCTGGCATAATCCACATTCCTTTTCTTCTTCCATTTCAGATTTCAAACGTTGTCAACAGCGTGCTTGAAAGTCTAAAACAAACCTTGAGGGAGTTAAACGCTTGATATAACAGACAGTGAAAAGATGAAGTTTTCCAGCAGTAAAGTGCACAGCAGGTTGATAGTTGTGCGCATGGATTCAAAGGTATGAGTATCTACTGCTTTCTAAGGGCAGCACACTACTACGTGTCTGTCTATTGATCTTCTACAGGCTCTGTAAAGGCAGCACTCTGGGAGAAACTGACACCAGTACTCTAAGCCTCAATGCAGCTCAACGGGCTTTATTGATTTATTCAGACCAGCTGCCTGGAGCAGAAAGGGTTCAGCTGGGGACAGCTACACATACTACAACCACACATACAAAAACACCACAATGCTCATGCTGTAAACACTTAGCCATATACCTAGACATCTAACAGAGTTAAGAACCTGACCAACCTAAATTACGTGGCAGGATATCTTAAAGTTTCTTCCTCTTTAGTCTCCTTTCGCATATCATTTTTCCAGACTAAGCCATCGTCAATGATTTTCATAACAAACATTTCAAACTCTGTGCGTGCATTGCTGCAACAGAAAATTACATCTGTCCAGCAACCACCCCCGCCCCCCAACTCCCAAGAATGTTGTCTGTTCTTTGTCAATTAACATCAAACAACATTTGATGTATGTTACAAGACTCAAAAAATTTTTTTTTAAATTATAGAGCCAGATAAGATAAGACGTGCTGGCACTGCATGTAGGATAAAACCCAGTTGTTGTTGTTTTCTGCACAAACTTCCAATTTATCGAAGCACGAACAAACGCACAGAGAAACGCGTGCACACATCAGAGATGCAACAACTCAGAGCTCGTCGTGATTACATCTTCCGTGATAGCCATGTGAAGCTGTGTTGCAATGTTTTCAGATCATTCAGGTAACAGAACTGGTAAATATATTGGGAATACATCAGAATATTCTAGTTTGTTTTCGCTTCATGTTCTAATTGCGATCAAATGTTCAGGCCTGTGGTTAAAAAAAGGACACAAACCGAACTGTGGGTTTCAATAATTATTACTTTATTATTATTCATCCTTTCGCAATCTGTCCATGCATCGTTTCATAATGTTTGTTTTTTTTATTTAATAGATCTGCATTAGATGACCTTAACACACGTTGAACCCACTTATTGAGGTTAAAGCCTGCTAAAGACTGCTAAATCATAAACTAACACACAAATAAATAAATCACAACACAGCAAATGAGATTTTACATTAGCAGCTCCGATGTTATCTCCTCCTGTATTAGCTGGACTAGCTTCTTTATGAATTCAATTATGTTTTGTAACAGTATAACGTGTCTCTTAAGCTCCTTGTGGCTTTTGTTTGGACCCTAAAATTATTTAAGAATGAATGGACATCCTAATGAGAAGGCCGAAATGTACCAGTGTGGTCAAGGAAAATATTTGCAACACGCAATGTCAAAACTAACCACATATGACAGTAGTGTTGACACATAAAGCAACAGCTACTTTCAGTTTGCTATCTGCTATGCCTTGTTTATGACAAGTTTCTTAGTTTTACAGCTGTATTAACACGCAACTTTAACTTAAAAATGACACAACTGACCAGATGACATAACATTTATAATAACCAAAAACAAAAACAACTTTATTTTTTTTGCATATCTTACCTCCTTAGCGTATACCGTATTCAGGAAATATGCAGCATCTCCATGTGGGAGACACATAAAGTGGATGAATCAAACTAACATGCACACACAAAAGTACCATTTTCTAAGCGTATGACTCATCGAAGGTAATGCAATGCGGTACGATTGCTCTTTTCCCTTATAGTCTCATACATTAGAAACCATCTCCCAACTTCTTAACACACGTGCACGGCTGGTTTTACCAGACCAGATCCACACAGGCATGAATCAATTAATCAATCAGTGAGACACGAAGATGAATGGAGAGGAAGTAAAGCTGAGTCGTCACATTCCACATGCACACTTGAAGCCCATACACATCATGGCTACACATACTCACCTACACAAACACACACATGCTACACAAACACACACGTGCTACACAAACACACACATGCACACACAGAAAATTACTCTCCAGAAAACAGACTCCCAACTCCCTGACACTGACACACATATAAACGCGCTACTCTATCAACATTAAAGAGCACCTACTGCACTCTTTCATTATTTACACTATATATACTGTTACAATGGCGGATGCTCAATAGTTTGAATGTTGTGTTTATAAAGTCCTGTAGTATACCTTTGAAGAGAAGAGATTTCTATGACGTACTCCAGAAGTACTCCTGTGCAGTTAGTAGTACTTGGGAAAATGGCAAATTCCCCAGGAATTTAGTCCTTCTTTGAAAACACCTGGACCAGGAACCAATGCTTATCCCAGGGGAATTCTCCTATGATGTGACGCACAGTGTATTTAATTTAACAATTTAAATGACAAATAATTATATGGAATATAAATACAAATATTTTAGAGCCTAATTTTAAAGATACAGTGTGTAAAATACCACTGCTAGATGTCAGATTGCAGTCAAATGACTACTGTCTTCTTACCCCAACCAATTCAAGTCCACAATCCTACTAAGGTGATTTGTTGAAGATCTCCTGAACCTTTGTGTCGGTAAAAGTTGCTGCTTTGGCCTAACAGTACCTGACAAGCTGGTGACAGGAGGGTCAGATGTATAATCTTCTGACACTAAGTGATTGGGCCGATAAATAAGCATATTTGTGCAAATTTTTGCTTGTTAGAGCCTTGACTTCAGTTCAGGAGATGAGTGTTGAGGTGAGGAGGAAGAGGATGATGTGGAAGGAAGGAGAGGGGGACAGGAATGGAAGAGGAAGATGAGAAAGACGTAATTCAAAAGAGATAATACACATGTACAAATGTGAAATGGTTAGCTAGAGATATCTGTGATCTTTAAATTATTTTACGTGGCTGGTCTCGAGTCGCATACATAGAATGCAATCAGGCAGGATGGTGAAATAAACTGTTCAGACTACTTCCCTCAGGAAGGAGGTTCTGCAGCATCCGGTCCCGTAACAGCAGACTGAGAGACAGCTTCTCCCATCAGGCTATCAGACTGCTGAACACGTCATAGACACCTCACCTCCACTACTGGAACTTCAACATTATGCACTCCATACTGTACAGTAATGCCACTGTTTTGCACATGTCTCAACTCTGTATATTTTTATATATTTTATCTATTGTTTACTCTATTTAATTTGTAAAATATGTGTACACACACACACGTAGAAAAATATTTAGTATACACATCCAGAAATGCATATACTATTATATATTGTACATATATTTATTAGTTTCAGATGTAGCCATTCTTGTATTTTGCTTGTTTACATTATTGTATTTTGCACAACTCTGTTGCTTGTGAAGCTCGCACACAAGAATTTCACTCACATGTGCTGTACCAATGTACCTGCACATGTGATGTGACAATAAAAGTGATTTGATTTGAAATCAGTTTCGGCCACTATTTTCAAAGTGGAGACCAACATGGCGACTTCCAAAAAACCAGCAGCTGCTCCTTTGCATATTTAATAGATTAAATCAAACTTTATAATGATGCATTCATCAATTTGTTGCAAGATTTAATAATCAATAGATATTTATGAGTGTAACATTCTTTTTTTAATTAAATAATATTAAAAATGACTTACTTTATCTTTAATATAAATGAATTTCAGATAATTTCGAAAGCTTTGATCAATTGTGATGGCCTTTTTCACTTTCATGTCATACAGCACAATGATTTGCTCGTACATACAGGCTGAATGATTTTGCAGCTTTGCATTGATACACACCCTTAGTACATATAAAGATAAACTCCTGAAAGGTAGTTCTACAATTCGTAAGCACAAACGTAAACATGAATCGAGACAGACTTGATCCAAAAAATGTGTACAAGTGTGCAACAAGCATACCGAGACAAATGTCTGGGCAAATGTTTTAAAACTACATCTGACATTTCAGACCATCCCCAGAGAGATGGCTCATTCCCAACTCACTACTTCCTGACAAATGACCTTTGACTTTATGGCAACTTCCAACCACATGATCAAAACAGTGACCCAAAGGTCGTTGACTCCCCTCTGGTCCCACACACAGAGAAGTGAACGTATGTGAATACAAAAGAGGGATGGAGACACTTCAGCAGACTAATTAAAGAACTTCCATCGTTCTTTGTTTTCTCATTCTTTCATTTTGCTGCTTGAACAATCAGAAATAAATAAATCCAGAGCTAAAAATAGATTTAAACTTGCTTCCCCCTTTCATAGATTTATCCTCCAACTGTCCAATTTTATTCACGTTCACCTTCAACTTCTTCTCCTTTGTCTCGCCAGACCTTACATCTCGCAGCACCTCTCGCTACCTATTTTTATAGTTGATCTGCCTCGTCTCTGCTGTCTTGTTCTTTCCCTTTTTTTTCAGCTGTCTGCCTTCAACTTTCTCCCACCGCTCACTCTTCCCCTCTCCAGCCCTTCCCTTTCCTATCCTCCAGTTTTCTCCCTGGTCCGTGGCGGGTCTTGAGAACAGGGCTCGACAATAGCAGAAGCCTCCATATTTGGACACGCTGATGGAACCGAGGGATGAGGCTCTCACACGATCCTCCTTCAAATACCCTCCCATTCCTCCCTCTCATCCATCCCTCTATCCCTCCTCCCTTCCCTCTTTTGAGCCATCATTTTAGTCCAGGGAGTTCCTCACTATCTCCCTCTGCTTCATCCATTTCTTTTCCTTTGCACCACCTCCTTGATCTTTTAAATGTCATTGCTGGGATTTAATAAAGCGTCTATAGGGACCCTGGTGGGTTTCTTCTCTGGTTTTGGTCAAACACGAGACCTTGGTCCCGTCGCCCAAGGGTTTGTTCGCATATTTCTAAATTGGTCTAATCAGGAAAAGTTGTAAAAGTCTGACAAACAACACAAAATGTTGACTTTGTTTTTTCATATACATATTTTGGAGTTGGCATTAACGGATTAAGGTTGGGGTCATGGGGATTTCCTATTAACATCGTGTTTTAAGAAAACATATTAGCATTTTCATCACCCGCAGTTTGTTTGCGCCACAATCAGGAGGTCCTACAAGTGTGTGAGTGCGCGGCATGCAGTACAGCGGGTTGACAGGAAAAGTGACGCACTCCAACTGCCACTGCGTCACTCTGATAAACATACAATCACGCACACACAGCTGTTAAAAGGCATTTAAGTGTCTCACTTCGCAGAGTCTCTTGAGTTTCGCCCGGGGAGGTTGCTATTCAGCGGCAGAGGAAAGTCCTTGAGGAAGAAATGACCAACCTTGGTCTTGCTCGGGAGAGCTGATGACGACTGATGCATCACTTTTTTGTGTGTGTTTTTTTAATGCATGCGCACACGGATGGGCACATACTAATCTTGACTCCATAGTGTGGTGGTTAAACCTAATGCAAAACACATGCAGTGCGGTGACAGATATTTATTGTCTCCGTGAGATCTTATCTGCTTCTGGTGCAAATGAACTTGATTTGCAACACTACAGAGAACAACTGTTGCACAGAGTGAATCATTCTGCTATCTGCCATAGATTCACAATGTCCAGTCACACAGTCACAAAGACACATACACACCTCCTTGCTGCCCAAAGCTAGTTTGTGGGAAATCCTTGGGAAAAGGTCATAACCACAGAATATGCTCCCTCTCTTCTTTTTCCCCTCCCTCTTTTTCTCTTTCCACTGATGTCACACAACTCTCTCTTTCCACAGACCACCAAGGGACGCCACTTTGCATTCCTATTATAGTATGATTTTACTGATACAGGTTTTTTGAAGGCTATTAAAAAGATATTTGGAAAAAGAACTTCTGCCATGTTGTTGTTCAGTGGCAAACCTCCACTAAAACAGCTCACTGTCTGGGCAGTATTTACTTCTAAGGAAAAAGAATTGTATTTTGTCTTCTTTGTTCTTTTTAAACATATTTGTAGGCTTTTGTTATTGGCTCAATAAAAACAATAGATAATTGTTTTTTTCATGATTTATGTGCATTTAATACATCTGTGGCATTCATTTCATTGTTCCTTATATAACATTATTATCACTTTGACATTCAGATATATCTATTGACACTAAAGGAAAGGTCAGAGGTCAAATGTGACATGATATTTTACATCTTTATATGGTACTTTCTATATAGTTGACAACACACACCACACTTGTAAAATTCATAGTTTCTAAGTTATAATGATTTTTAATCCATTTTCTACCAATAGATCATTAGGTTTACCCTAAAGGCCTTGGTGGATATAAGCAGAAATGAAGGGGTTGTTAACATGACTCCACTCTATATTCATACAAAGTTTCATCAGATTTCATTCAAAGCTTTTCGAGATCTCTTGTTTACAGACAGAAAGACATGCATGCAAAAACAGAACCTCCTTTGTGAAGGTAACCAGAAAGTGAAACTCTGAAAACTGAGAATCTCCTTTGTGGGAGTGTCCGGCACCGTTATACGTGGCATGAACGTGTTTTTAAATGGCAGGAGAAACCTGAGCAAAGCTGTAAACAAGGATGACATGTGAACGCCATACAGAAAGACCATGGCTGGGTTAGAAGCTAGGCCCATCTTTCTATGAACCACTGGCTATTTTGGGTACAACAAACAAGTGTTTTAAGAAAACACTCAGTAACTCATAACTTATGTAACTTATGTGTATGTATGCACTTCTTGCTTCTCCGTAATTGGATATGCTAATTCTCAAGGTCTCACACCTGCAGTCACGTCTTCTATGTGACCAAAGGGCATGTTGGGAAACAAAGGAAATTATTGACTGAACTTGGCAGGTTAGCGAAAAGTCGCCACACCCAGCAAATCAGATCCTTTGTTGAACAGATGGAAATCTTCTACAGATTGCCATTTTTTTACTTAACTGTAACTACTAATGCGAGTTTTCCTTCTTTTACTCAGTGAAATTATTCTGACTGTGGATACTGTGTTGTGGAGTGCTTGCACCGTGTCTCTATAATTATGCTTGCAGGTCATTTTGACCCACGTGCCATCAGAAACATATAAAACCCAGGCACGAAAAATCTGTTTTTGTTGTTAAAAATTACTTTATTTTCACTAATTACAACATTGAAAACATTGAAAACATTGAGTAACAGCGACTTATCCCAGTGGCTTTATAGCGCGGCAATGTCAGAGGCAGAATAAACTGAGACTCAAGCTTATAGATGCTTTTGTTTGTAGCCTAACCTTAAACAACTCATTTGCTATTTTTAACTGAGTTAGTGGCTCTGCATCCAGGGGTGTTTGCTATTTTTGTTTTTTAAACGAATGAATGATGTGTCTGTGACAACATCTCATAATATGTGATCGTTCAAATGACTCATTGCATACATAGGGAACACTATGTATGTAGCATACAGTGGAAAGTAAAACACAGCGGTCCTAATATGTCAAATCCAAAACTTCTTTGAATTCATTCAATTAAAACAGAAAACTGTAAAAGCCAGAATGTAATGCCTCCCTGTCTTTTTCCATTGCAGCTGTGATATTTAAAAAGAAAATTTTACACACTTAAAAAGGAAAAAAATACACATCTACACAAAACCTTGCCTGCAGTACAATGTGCCAGTCAAACATTTGAGCAAAGTGTTTGTCTTCCATTCTTTGCTCATGCCTTGACATATCTGGGATGTGACTGCCCAAATCTTATTCTGCCTGTTCCCCTCACAGGCTATAAACTCTTTTTCTCCAAGCACTTCGGCTTTTATAAACCAGTGCAACGGAAGCTCATGGATTTTTTAACAGGCTAGGGGCTGCGCTCCGTATCTATTATTCAGAACAGCCGTTTAACACAGCACCACCCCAGCAAACCATAGCCGGCACACACACACACAGACACACACACACACTCACAGGGCAGTAGAGGCAAACCACGATGCTGCCAAACTGACACGCGCAGCTGCTACGAATGTGGAATTTTAAACAGCTGTCAGATTACACAAACAGACATAAAGAGCAGAATAACTAGCAGGCAAATTAGACATATTATTGTGTCGTGTGCAAACCCTAAATGAAAGTCCGCAGATGTCCATGGCACAACCTTGAGCCACGCGCCAACGTGAACACGTTCAATTTTTGCGATTCTACCAGTCATAAAATCTCTTTGAGCTGGTCAATTAGTAACAGCGAGGCAGGAGTGTCAGGTAGGCCTTTGCCCCCAGAAAGTGAATTATTATGGCAATCTACCATTCAATGGTGAAAGGGATGACCATGACAAGGCAAAAACTCTCAGGGTCTGATGGCACGAACTGCATCTTACCACATAACCATGATATCAATGGCTTAAACCCGGTCACAGAACATAATAAATGTTATCATCTACTCTCCGAGTCCTCCCACATTTCTTGTGTGCCTCTGAACGAATTCATCGGAATTTCGTCCCCAAACACCCGGACTGATAAAGAGCGGGATTTTTATTGTGTTTTCACACGATTCTTGTGTTTACACAAGCCAGCTTTATCAATCTCTACCTAATGTTGACATTTTTAGTCTCCACTTTAAGCTGTGCTAGCTATTTCACTATATGCCACCCTTTGTACTTCACACAAAGGGTGGCACCTTTGCATGAAGTAAAAAACCAACAAAAACAATCAACAAGTCATATTCTAGCACCGTCACATGGCTTCATGTGATCATGCTGAAGACTTCTGGATATGAGCTAAACGCAGGCAAACATACACCAAATGTAAAGACAGCGCAACGTGTGCCAACGCTGTTAGGTAAAGCTCCACTGAAGCTCAAATATGAACACGAGCATGTGCAAACACACAAATACATGATGGACTCACGATGGACAGAGCTATGCAGGTGACTCCTGAGTAAGGTGTAGGTCGTAGAAAAGACTAGTTATAGATTAAATGTAGTTGTGTGTGTCTCTGTGTGTAGTCTTCTTGAGGACCAGTTTGATTTTTAAAACACAGAGTGGAGGCAGTTTTGGCTACTTTCAAACATCTCGCTGTTGGGTTATAATGGTTCGAGTTAGAGTTAGATTTATTTACTTCTAATACAGGTTGACTTCATAATTTAATTTAAGTACATGTACATGTACAAATGCATGTTTGTGTTTGCTATACATCTGCAATCAGACTAGGACAGGGCCGGGCACGCTTATCAACACTGAACACACACACATACACATTTGAGTCATGTCATTCTTGGGCAATGGAAATGACAAACTTCTAGTGAAATAAGCCGGTTGTTTGAATAACAGCAAGGTGATTAGACAGCTGCCTGGGTGAGGGAAAACTAACTGTTACTACAGATCTATTTAAAGAAACAGATGCAGAGGATAACAGAGCGTTATTACAGGTCATTCAGACGTTAGAAGGAAGGGAAACTGTGTTTCTGTTAGAATCGAGACAAAGAAGACCATCTGTAGAAAGGTCCTGCTCCTATTATATTCTGCTGGTTCATTGGCTCCTGACAGTCAGAGTTACATTATGATTTACTATCAGATCTACAACATCATTTCTCTCTCTGGGACACACAGAGCATTAATGGTAATGGAATTAGGATGTACTTAATATAATACTGCAGGAGACCATTTTGCAAGTCATTTCTGAGCAATTTGTGCATGTACAAGACTGGAGAGCAGAGCAGCGTCACGCTGGTTATGCTTTTCGGCTTTGAACGTCTTCACATTATGCTAAACTTCATCAGGTGTCAACTGAAAATCATTTTAAATTTAAAAAAGTAGTAATATGAACTAAAACACGCACACACAGCTTTATCAGGACAAACTGATTTGCTACGCCTACAAAAATCTCACTCGTTCAGCTTAGTTTCACTTGGATCATATTTTTCCCCATCCATGCCTGCAGTGTTGCTTCCATACTATATTTCAAGGATGTACATATTTGACTCCAGGTGTGAAAAATGAAGCCGATGGAGAAGATCAAATTCTTTTTAAAGGCCACCACAGGCTGCAAAAAGAACCCTGACTATACGGAAGTCTATGAGAAAATTGCTTTATTATTTCAGTAAACATCTTTAAAATGAATTTTAGAAGTTTAGTCTTCCTCAGTACAGTATGATCTCATTTTGCAGTTTATGATTCTAGTTACAGTAAAACAGGAGGGCTTCACTACTTTGTGACTGACTGTTGCTACCATATGAATTGAAGATATTTTCTTTCGGTTCTCAGTCAGATACACATCTCACAGTCATGTCCAGCTTCATGCGTCCATCCATTCATTTTCTTCTGCTTATACAATTAAAGCTACCATGGGGCAAGAGGCAGGGTGCACCCTGGACCGGTCGACAGCCTGTTGCATGGCCAATACAAAGAGACAGACAACCACTCATACTCGCATTCACACTTACAGCCAATTTAAAGTCACCGATTAACCTGACCCACTCACGGCATGGCTTTAGACTTTGGGAACAAGGTGTACTACCTGGAGAGAAGTCACGCAGCCACTGGGAGAACATCCAAACTGCACACAGAAAGGCCCCGGCCTGATGGTGGATTTGAACCACCAAAGTGCGGTCCAACGTGACGTAAAACATGACTATTTTGAGGTTAGATTATCCAGGAGGGACCGACCTCCTGCATGAGAGCCAATCAGCAAACAAAAGAGTTGATGAAATAGTTGGAAAATTATTTTTTAAGCAGTTTAGAACATGTGTCAGAAATCAATGTAAACTTCCTAAAATGAAAACATAACAAATAATCTGTAAAGTTTTTCAAAGGAAAAAAACATATCATAAGTGAAATGTTTGATATTTCCAATTAAAAGACTGATTTTGGAGCCTGTGTCTGAAAAAAAAGGAGCTCTACATACAGAAACTACAAGTTTATCACTGCTTACATCCCGCTGTGGTCAAACACTACACCACACCTAACAAACAGTCCCAAATAACAAGAAGAAGCTACTTTTAGCTGCTTCATAAATGTGGTTGCCACTGCAGGTAACTGATTTGATTTGGCAGACTTTTATGCCACATGTTCTTCCTCACATAACTCCAAAGGGATTTGTGGCTCCTCTCAGGATCAAACAGAGCATCTTTTCTCTTGTTAGGCGAATGTGCAAATCCTATAAGTAATAATATAAGTATCAAAATAGTGCTGCTGCCAAGGATTTCAGTAGATTAGCATTTAAAGAAGCTAGAGGAATTAAATCAGAACTGTTTTTACTAGTATGTTACCACCATCAAGTCCCATAAAGCGTTTCATACTGCGCTTTATGGGACTTACAGGATTAGTGAGTGATAAGCATAAGCCCTGGTCCTCTTTAATTGCCTGCAATGTCTGTCACACCTCGAGTAAAAACATTAAGTAGTAAAAGTGGTTATATGCCCATACGTTTATTAAAATATATATAGACCTAGTTTTTCCTTTGTTTTCAGCTCTAACGTTACTGTACTTTTGTACTTATCACTTTTATCATACGCAGTGGATACCGAAAGACACGGAGCCGCTTGGAAGACCACCTAGAGAAGTGATTTCAAGTGACCTTTGAACCTTACAGTGAACGCATTCCTCCAAACAAACAGATCGAGGTGATGCATGTGACAATACCATGAGAGAGCCTTGCAAAAGCAGATGAAATGAGACAAAAAAAGATTTTCTAAGAGAAAGAGATGAACAAACACACAGCGTTTTAAAGCCACCCCGGCAACCTGAGTTCACCTGTGAGTGATAAACTGATGTGTACAGTAAAAGCACCTCTGTGTACATAAGACACAAAGACTTTGATCAGCCATTTCTTATCTTTACTGTAAAACACACACAGGCGGAAGCACAAGCCCACGTTTTGTTTGGCTAGCTAGCGCGGTGATGTAGCTCCCAATGAAGGGTGAAGATCTGAAGAGCAGAGCAAATTATAACGTGGCAGCGAGAGCACTGCTGTGTGTTTCTGTCTCTGTGTTACTGATCATCTCCTCCTGACAGGTTTTGTTAAAAATCAAAAAATCAGGATTAACAGCTGAGAAACTGCAGCTACTGAGCGAAAGCATGAAATACTCTTTGGCCTGTGCAGCTGTCGTGGTTCTTTTGTGCAAAGACTGGTTTCAATAATGATCCTTTTATCATACTGTCAATTTATAAAGCAGTTTTTAATGGTTAATTATCTACCACACCAGACATTTCATCAATACATGTGCGTGCCTGATAAATGTTCAGTGATGTTGTTTAGGGGGGTTTTAGTGTTGGTTGTTGTTGGGGTTTTTTGTGTGTTATTTTACTGATCAGCTAAATGATCAGCAAATCCAGAATATACTTCTTTATACTGGCAAAACTCTAACTAATTAAATCACTGTTCAAGTGTTCCAGTAAGGCTTGAAAACACCATGGTTTTAAACTGAAACAGCTCAAATGGAGTCCATATACATTACATGTAATTAATGAGCCAAGGAAAGCTTGTTTTGACATAGTGTGAAAGTCACTGTCTGGGCAGCTTTTGAATGTATTTGCATGAGATTTGGAACTTCTTTTGTCACTTGACCCATGAATACCCCGATCGTGTTGAGACAGATAGGAGGAACGTGCACGGTGGCTTTCACAGTAAATGATTTTGCTAGCATGTAAGATCTGAGATTAATAGAAATGCTGAAAATGAGCCAGTCACCTTTACCTCCAGAAAACAGTGGTTGACGCCAAATATAGTGAAAAGAATACAAACGGATAGCCCTGTGACACACTAGGGCTGGCCTGGTACGGCTAAGGATCTGCTGTTTGCAACTGCATATTTAGGTGACATGTTTGATTTAGCAAAGACTAATCAGCCTGAGGGCATGGACTTTCCACTGAAACTCCATGCAAGAGTAGGATGGACCAGTTTGTAAATATGTGTGCGAGCGTGTGTGGAAAAAAGCCAAATGCATGCAGCTTGCATGTATACACGTGCAAGCACACAAATATGTATACACACGGGCACCAAGTTTAGACGCAAATCGAAACTGAAAAGGCGCTAGTGCTACGCCATGATACCATGAGAACAGTTCAAGGCTGATACCTTGAGTCTAGCAGACGTATAACAGCCTGCTATATTGTACTGTAAAGGAAAAACATTGCGCATTAGCGCAAGAGGTAAAGCAGGGATAAAGAAACTGGCTAAACACGAATACGCGACAGAAATGTGCTTCCCTCACCACCTGCAGTGAAATCTGAGTGTGTTTGTGTGCTTGAAGCTAAAAGAGATATGGCAGGCCTGGATTAGAGAGGACGGAGGCGGCACGAGCATTTGAGCAGAGCAATCAGTGACACAAGCAGGATTTAAATACGAGGCAAAGCAGGAAAATTGAGAATGCAAAAATCATCTCGCTGGAAATAAACTGTGTGTAAAATCTGACAGCACGAACAATAACATCAAAAAGGTCAAGCAGAAAAAAACCACACATGCACAGGAAAGAAATACAGCTGCACACACAGGCCTAATGGGCTTTAATAAAAAGTTGCTGTAGATTTGGAGCTTTTCAGTTGTGGGTGTGAATAGATATGCATCAAATGAGCAAAGGTAAATGGAAATTGTCATGTACCACTGAGCTGGAGGGAGGATTTGGACCCAAAGTGCAGGATGCAGGACGCAGGACGTGAAAGCGCTTCAACTTTATTACTGGTAACTTAAGAAGCGCTGCTATAACTACCACATAGTTAAAAAATTATGACTTCTTCTTCTTCTTTCAAGTAAGGCAAGTTGTAAAGAAAACAGATTCCTCATGGCGCACTGAGATGTGATTTGCAGCTGCGTCATCCATTGCACAAACTGCATTTCTGATACAGGCTGAGTATTTGTAAAGGAGAGAATGGCAAGTGGTGTTTCAGTGAGAGAGAATGAATGGAAGCATGACACCGGAGCCGGCTCATTCAGCCTAGCGAAGGATCTATAGCAAAGCTGTGACTAAAGACAGACAGCAGACAGCACTAAAGCACTGTTACACAACAGGACCACATGTACAGGCCTGGGTGACAGGTGGGAGACTGAGGCAATGAATGTGTTACACAGTGAGGATGAGGCAAAGCAGAGGGAGAGATGCGGTACATGAAAGGGAAGAAGACCCCGACATGGGGTGAAGAGGAGGGGGAAACGCAGCTTACAGACGGAGAACACCGAAGAAACGCACAGAATTAATCACTCGTGTCAGACAAGGAGAACGGACACCGTGAATCATAAAATCTCAGTTTCGCAACTGTCTGAGATTAAAGGTACCGGGGATTAATAACTACTCTGTAACCTATTTTCAAACCCAATAACTGACTAGGGTTGTGTGTTTGAAATTGAGGCGTATGGATAACAAAGGGAACGTTGAGAAATGGGACAGCTCAGTTAGCATTTCACAGTAAGTCAATAAGCAGTATATCAGAAAAAGCTAGCTTGGAGACAGTGACCGAATGAAGATGAGAGAGGCCATAACTACACAATAAATTGAGAAAAATGTCCAAATGGGAACATTTGGCTACAGCAGTTGCAACAGTTTATCTTCAGAGTCAAAGATGTCTTAAAGAGCACAATATTCTGGCAGCTTTACAAATCTCTGGTTTAAGGTGAGAAAACTAACACTGGGAAAAGCTACAAAAGTTGGTTAGCTTGCCGATTCTTACCTTTCTCATTACCTGCCTTTTTCTCCAATCTAATATTCACACAATATTTCTCAATAAAAGTTTCTACATTGAGATTCTCTGAAACACAAACACGTCGATGTGCACCACTGCACAGAACAAAATGCATAAAAAGATGCTGGTGGGTAATTTACAAATAGTATCACTGCTCTGCAATCACACATGCACTGCAGCTCCAAACATGCAGATGAGAACAGAAATGTCAAATGTTGCCTGATTAGCTGGTCTTCATCTTGCCAACTCTCAAGTCTAAGTGATTTAAAAGTGCAGAAGATGTGCAAAGGTGTGAATTTTGTTACATTTGCTGCTAGCGTGTGGGCGTTTCCTGCACGCTTTATCCAGGCAGCTCCCTTCCCTCCCTCCCTAAACCACATGGATTGTTTGCATTAATGTGACTGCATCTTAAGCAGACTACTTCCTGCTCTGTGCTACTCATGAAAAAGGATAACTGTGGAAATGATCCTGAACCGGACGTACCGGAAAACCGTGAAAATTGCTGTAATCTGAGTAGTTCCAAATGCATTTCACCTGGCACTGTCGGCAGCAGAGTATGCATCACAGCTGAGCAGATGATTCATTAAGCTGTTTGTAAAATACATAGCTGGGACGTTAATTAACGCATTTCCCTTTTTAAAATTACATATTGATTATGTACAAATGCAATTTCTGTCAGTTTATCCATATCAGCACAATCTCTAAAAATCCAGTCTGGATCTAGGCTCTCGTTTTTTGCTCTTTTAAAAACCAAAAACAAACAAAAAAAACCCATCTCTTTCTCTATGCAACAGAAGCAAACTGTTATTCTCATCTCTCTCCCTGAAGGAAGGAAACGGTTTCTGTTTCAGAAGGAAACTAGATGTCATTCTCCACTTTTCTCTCCCTCAACAAAAGCTGCTTGTCAATATCTCATGTTGTCACTGTTCGCCAGTCTAGAAATAGAAAGTGATGGCACCATTTAGAGCCAAGTGTGAATACGCTCTGACATAAGGCCTGACAATAGAACAGACAGTCTTTTTTCACAAGCAACCCAAGATTAGACGGCCCACGAGGAATTCCCTGCTGGATAGATTAGTTCCACTGATGCCGCTTTCGGCAGACTATTGAGACACACTCTGTGTGTCTATAGGAAAAGATATGTCCGGTGGTTATGTGTCATATTATCACAATTTATCATTTTTTAATTATCAAAAATTATGAAAGAAGTCTGTCATGTTTTGTCTTAAGAGTCCTAACTTAATCAAACCACCACCAGCAGAGAAAAGGCTCGAGCATTGGTATTTGGGAGGCTGTGACAATCACTGTTTATTTTTCACATGATGAATGACTAAGCAATCTATTGCAACTAACTGGACTTAATAAAATATCCTGCTCTTTAATCCCGGTAACCCCACTGTATGAATTGCTGAGATTCCTAAACCACCAAGAACAAAAAAATTCCTATACATTTTTTTCCTCAGCAAACTTTATGAATCATTTACTCATGGACTCCAAACCCTGTAAATGCTGAACAGGTTGCATAAAGCTTCAATTTCGTCCCATACTTTTAACCCTTTCTCTGCTGTCTGTCTAGTCTTTCCAACCTATCGCCTCCTTTTCCTACAAATGGTGGTCACACGACGATGAACACCTGCTTAATCCAGAGGATTCCAACAGAATACCTGCCTCAGAACAGTAAAGCCAGCCAGTCCTGCTATTATCAACCGCTATCTCCAGCTCCTGCTGCCCGACCGCGACGACAAATCCCAAACACAGTCAGAAATATGCAGCAAACACAGCACTGACTGAGAGCGCTGAGAAAACAAAAGTCACGTATGGAGGTTCTTTACTTTGAGAAGCACAAAACAGATGGTTAGAAACTGGGTTTAAATAAAGAGTGCCTGATTTGTGCAGCCATGTTGACCTTGTTTGACTTCATGGGAACTGCTTGATCAAACATAAACTTTGTGTATCAGTCACGCTCACAAATCTAAGCCATCTCTGCTGTATATGCCAATACCTATCCTGTTACCCTTGTGCCACAAGCATCCATTTATGTCAATATTATGCAAGTTTCCTGCCTGTAGTGAGGACTTCAAATCCATTTGTTGTTTTGGGAAATTAAAAGGTTCTAATCACAATAACACAAGACTCTGTCTGCAGACTTGTGCTCCCAAATAGCACTTTTATCCCCACAAAACCATTACTGTCATAGGGTATTGATGGAGAGGGTGATATATGTCCTTGAGCAACAACGTGACATTATAAATATGCATTGAATGCTGTATAAGAGTTTAAATGTATTGCAGTGGTTTAGTCAAAAATCCCCCGTGCAGAGACAACATATTAACTGACTACTACTTGAATGACATCCAACTGATAGAAACCAAAACTTGTGTCTCTTCCTGGTGCTCTAATCTCTTAGTCTTTAAGGTTGATCTCCCACTTCTGCTGGTAGATTGTTTCAGCAGGAATAACTGGTCAGATAACATATTTTAGTGCTGTCTAGACATGCACTGACCCTACTCATTCGCAATGACCAAGTGCTAAGATTAGTTAGCTCTCAAGCTTCCACCTGTATGAATTTATTGAAATGTGATAGCCCGCTCTTCCTGCTGTTTAGCAGCTAATTAGCTCTTTATCCCAGTCCAGTGTTCAGTGCAAATGTTACAAACTCAAAGAACTTTGAAGATAAACCAACTGGTAATCTTTAATTTGTTAATATATCTTTTAAAATAATAATCCATGTCTAAGCAGAATTCAAAGGCAGCAACCCTCTCTGTGTGACTGTCATGCAAAGAAAGTTGAACAACCACTTACCCTTCAGTTTCTCCATCACGCTCGGCCCGGCTCTCTCTGCCACACGTCCATCTTCTCTCAGGTAACGGTCATCCAGGAATCCCACAGTGGCTCCTGATAGGTGAACCTTTCCTGCCACACCCAGTTGCTCCATCAAGTTAGCCAAATTGACATCATTTGACCATACGTCAAATTTAAAGCGTTTTATTCCAAGAATCCCACACAGGACGGTGCCTGTATGGACTCCAACGCGCATGCTGACCGTCTCACGTGTCTCCTGGCAGAACTGCTCGATGGCCTGGATCATGCCTAAGCCCATCTCTACACAGCAGTAGGCATGGTCCGGTCTGGGCTCAGGGCAGCCTGCTACGCAGTAATAGCAATCACCCAGAGTGCTGATCTTTTCACAACAGGTTAGCTCACAGAGCCTGTCGAAACGTCCAAAAAGGTCATTGAGAAGGCCCACCAAGGCCGGTGCCGACTTGTTGGCAGACATTTTGGTAAAACCCACAATGTCTGCGAAAAGGATGCTGACAGGGTCCATGCGTTTCATATTGAAAGGCCTAAATATTATCTGCCCACTAGGGATTGAGGTCTTTTTGCGTTTGTGATTGTTGTGGGGGTTATTCTTGGAGTTTGTGACACTTTGGGATTGTGAAGCTCCACTGCCCCCTCCGCCACTCACTGAAACTGCTGAGGCTGAGCAGGCACCAGAGGAATATCTCTTTCCAGAGTTCTCACCACCGCCCTCGTCGTCCCCCTGCTTCATCAGCTCGTCTGCGACCGGTCGCGGCATGACTGAGTGGATCATGCGCTCCTTCAAGGCCTTCTCCACCTCTAAGTCCTTGCCATGCATGATAGCCTGGCCCACTTTGAGAAACGTGCTGCGAGAACGCACGTCTGACATAATGAACAAATGGATGCCAATCACATGGGCACACAAATGGAGCAGAGCTTTGGCGGGTCCCAGCCAACGGAGAGTGTCAGAAGTCTTTTGAAGGAACGGCAGCCATCCTAATGCCTCAAATAATATAGAATACAGCAGCCCCAACATCACAGAGGCATATAGGCGGACATGGAGGACACTATATAAAATCAACAGCACCTCCATGCACAAAGAAAAGGTTCCCACAGAGGAAATACAAGGGGATGAACATACTGGTGTGCTGTCCTGTGAGGGATGTGAGGCATTCCCACCACCGGCCCTCTCCAGCCCAGTGTAGCCATCGGTTTGTATCTGTGGAGCTAATGTGATGGCGAAGGTAAACGCTATCAGGAGCAAGGAGGTTTGGTTGTACAGCAACGTGTATGACTTTGTGAAAGTAAACAAAAAAAGGAGCACTAGTAAGACTAAAAAGAAGGCTGTAGGGGTTAGGAAGGTGACGGGGTTGCAGCAGTCACTTCTGACCCCAAAGTACACCCCCCAGACCACAGATGCTACTGCCAGGTAGAACAGCACATAACGGAACTGCCGCTGGGTCTGAGGAAAGCACCTCTCTTGGCACGCCTCCTCCAGGATGGGAGAGTCGAACTTGGGGTCCCAGCACTGAGCAGCAGAGCGTTCAAACAGTTGCGGTACCTTCCTGTGAACCCTGGATGTGGAGGTCACAGCCGGTCTGGAGTCTGCCGAGCTGCAGCTGGAGGAGATGCTGCATTTGTGGGTGTTAGGGTTCGTTTTATTCACAGCCCCACGGGCAGCAGCCCCTCCTCCCCCACTGTTGGCAGCCCTCAGGGGCTCATGTTGATGCACACGTGGCGCGCTGTTGGTAATCCGCACTGTCACGGCGCCGTCCCCGCTGGAGTCGCATGCCACCTCCGTGTCACGCATAAGAAGCTGCCGATGATGCTGTAGAGTGGCCATATTGACTGGTGTGACGCGGAGACGAGGTGTCAGATATTAATATTTTATGTTGATATCTCCCGATGATTGCTCAGGCAATTAGACGCGGTGCGTGGGCGCCGTGTGTGCACAAGTGGCACGCGGAGAAGGGAGGAGGCGGCGGTGATGGAGTGACAAACAGGCAGACAGAGGGGAAGCGAGAGCAAAGGTGTTTGTTGGAATAATCACACTGCATGAATGGTGAGCACGGGACAGACGTATTTGCTACGCACGCAGCAGCCCGCACACTCACTCACATAAGACGCGCCGTTCCAGTTTCTTGAGCAGTCCATTATCCGACCCCGGGTTTGCGTCAGTACTCACATTACATGTATCCTTCTCCAAAGAGGCTCTGGGTATGAGCCCGGCTTTCTCTCCAGCTGCGGTAAAAACACCGTCATCACTCTTTCTGCCTCCTGAATAGAACATCCTTCTCGGAAAGGAGCCTTTAGTGATGCATCTGTTTTTGTGCCTTTATCAAGTCGGCCCTGTCGTTACATGACTGGAAATGACCTCCTCTGAGTGTGCGCAATATTTCGGTACTACTGACATTACAGTTAGATGCCGTTAGGGAAAAAAAACCCTTACGAGTTCCCTCATTCCACAATAGCACTGTTTGTTTGGTAGGGGGGAAAGCATTCAAGGCGAATGTTTCATTGTGTGAGCAGATGCTAGATTTAGACTGTCAACAGGCGTCTGGCTACAAAAGTTACTCTGTCCCTTCTTATCTCCACAACATGCGGATAAATGATCCCTTTACACTCCTTGTTTAAAAACAACAACAAAAAACCCTAAAATCTGTGTTATGAACAAGTAGTGCTGACACAAAAACGCGTGGACACTTTAAATTCCCTCATTATAAAGGATCAAAAGAAGTAAACTGTTTTCAAAAAAGTAATGTATGAGCTTTATTCTCCCTTTACACAGAATGTATGTTTTTAAGTACTAAATATTTAAATTCTCGTTTGCCTAAAATAAGGGCAAACGTTTAATTCCCTTATTTCCTTTTTAAAGTTTGAGCTCTGTAATGAATGCGGCTTTACCTTCCACTACATCCACTGTCATTGCATGGCTCAGGCTGCTGAGGATTTGCATTTCTTATTCCCATATATTCCCCTTTTATCTTTACAGCGGGCCCTTGCAAATATTCCACACCGAGTTATTTCGCAGTCCTGTCCAGTCCAAACCCCAGATCATAAGAGGCCTGACAGGCAGGCCTATTCCCACGGATCCAGCCCCGTCCTTTCCTGAACTCCCTCTCCGGATCTCCACCGTTTGTTTCCCCTCTGCCTTCCAAAGAGGGGCTCGGGGAGGGGGTATGCGCTATTCAAAGACGCATGATCAGAACAGAGAAGAGCAGAAAATAGGCTACCATCCGCTGGCCCAAATTAGCGTAGGTTTGCCTCTGCTGGGAGTGTCTGCAACTTGTTGCGCGCAGTTGGCAAAACATACAGCTATGAGGAACACCCTCGGTCGGAACAGGCTGGTCTATAAATAGTGATGATCAAAACTGTTGCAAATAACAACACCGACAGCGTGTAACATCTTAATGCTTTTCTTCTACCTCCTCTGTAGAAAACCAGAAGCTCCAAAAGCAGAAAACGTTCCCGGTTTTAAAAAGTCGCAAAACGTGTGCAAGTCGTCAGCCACAAACCTCCTCCACTTTCCAAAAAGCTCCCAAACTTTTATCCCAGGCCGTATTTCCTGCGTTTGGAGAGGAGACCCAGTTAAGAGTCTCTAGATATTTGGAGCTGAGGCTGGATTTCCTCCCCTCGCGTTCCCTTAGAGCAAAGAAGGCGAAAATCCCCAGAGCAATACAGAAAACCCTTGGATCTCCTCGGTGGGATTAAAAAAAACCCACCCACCAAACAGCGGTGACTTCTAATCTCAAGCAATTCCTTAGGTCTGGATAGTGCTAGTTTTCGCTGGCATGTGTGTGTCCAACAAACACAACACTGTGCGCTCTGGCTGTGGTGCGTCCTCTTCCGTCCGTCGTTGGTGCCACCCTTTCTCTCCCCCCTCCTGATAAAGCTCTCTGCTGGAGTTGGTGTGGTGGATATAAACACATACAGGTTTGTGGCTGCTTTCGCGGTCTTATCCAGGCGAACGTGGTATCTCCTCTCCTGCAGCTTCCAGGGGTCTTCGCTGTGACTGAAATCCTCGCCCCAGCTGGTGTGCTGGTTGTGACCGAGGAGCCTGTAAAGCAAACCACAGTTTAAAAAACATAGTTTCCGGTCTTGCTTTTCAAGAAACGCAAAGACAGTAAAACATTTTTCACCCCCCCCCCCCCCCTCCAAAAAAAACTTCACCTCGCTGCTCTGTAAAGGATAGTGACTCCGAAAAAAACACGGGATAGAAACAGGATCACTTAAAAACGCACGAACAACATTTTGTAAGTTAAAGTAAAAAAAAAAAAGAAGAAACGTTTAAAGCTGGGGAGGCGTGGAGGGGCAGCAGGTTTTCACAATAAAAGCAGCGCACCACTTACACCTAAATAAATATAGTACCTTAACGGTATTTTGTCCATGGCAGTGTTTGTGGCGGTTTCAGTTAAAAAACAAAACAAAAAACAATTTGCTTCTTCACAAACAGAAATATCATTTATCAAAAAAAAACAAAAACAGAAAGGTATGCTGTTGTTGCCTGGCCTAGTTTGCAAGTTAAGCCAGTTTTAATGTTCTTCATTAAAAGGAACCATACAAAAATGTTATAAATGTAATAGATATATAGCTACAGTAACACTTCATTACAAGTACTTGGTTTTTATGTATTTAACTGGAAAATAAGTAACTCAAATAACTAATCAAATAACATAAGTTTTCCAATATTAGTCAGCACTCACCTTAAGCTAAAAGCTAAAGTATAATTAACCTCATATCAAGGTTACAGGCAGCAACAAACCTTTTAAAAGTGATCTTAATTTACCATAATAATACGACACAATTGCCAAACCAGATTGATCACTTTAAGCTAGACTCTACCTTCCTCGATCAGTGTTTGTTGATTGGTGGTTTCCATAAATAAGTACGAAGCTTCGCTGCGTCTGGTCAGAGGGAATAACTGAATGTTTTCTGAGTGATTATCTTCACGCCTCTTCACGCGCTTAACAAGCGCTGTTAAATTAACAGTTTGTGCTTATAAAGCATTAATTACAGTAACACCCACAGAAGAACAAGATATTAATCGGCGTGGTTCCTTTTTTGTTTTGCTTGAAATATCATTTCCTGACTGTGGATATCCTGCACCACACTCCGTCATATCTGATGTGTCTGTTGACTGGAACTTCAGATGAGTCAAGTTTTCAGGTTAGAAGATCAAATATGGCAGTCTTTCCTATAATTACCATTGATTAAACCGACAGTTAATTACTTCAATGCTGGCCTTAAATAGGGGGGAATGGGTTTGACATGACGGTATGCATGTGGGACACTAAAACCCGTATTCAGTATTGGGTTATACTATAAAATACAACATTTTTTGTTCTGGTTAGACCTTGTACATCCTGTCTGATAGTAGCAGAACGTCTTACTTTGTCTTTGAAACAAATGAACTGTTCTCAGTGCTTAACTTGTGCATCCTGATCCACATCTATATTTGTAGAGTCCAGCAACCAAACTCTTCAGATTAGTCTGATGTGTAGGAAAATATGAAATCTAGCACTTTTTCCAGTTGTAAATTACTAATGTTTGCAGTGCAATCAGATCAGATCAGAATCACATTACATTCGTCTTAAGTTAAGAAGTACAGTAATGCTAAATTTGAAACCATGCTGGGCAACTGTGTAACCACAGTAGCAGGGCTTAAATTCACACCAATCAAATTGACTACAATATGTATGAATTAGGGAATTAAGGACTTTTGCAAAAGTCATTGAAAAGTGGTTCCACAACTTTGACATTTGACACAATAGCAATTATCCACGGCAAGTTTGTGGATTAATATCAAATGTATTTTTCTTATGTCTAAGGTGTGTTGACTGTCAAGGATCAGTAACGTGTGCTTTGCTATTGTGCACCACACTGTGTTCACTGCAGCTGAATCAAATAAGTGTTGAGCCACACGTGAATAAGAATATGATAAACAAGGTAATAAATGTTTATTATGCTTATTTAATGTATTTGTGAATCTTTAAAGAAGCAATAACGTTTTAACTTTGAATTGAAGCAAGTTGCCCTCTGAAGTGTGTGTGTATGGCATGTGGGTGGCGTGTGCATGCTTGTGTTCAAGAGCTTACAAGAGAGGCCTGTTTGAAGAGCTGATAAAGCTACGCTGATAAGTGTGCGCTGACACTGTGCACGGTCCCGTCTGTCAACTCAGCAAACACAGATTATGCTCAAACACAGATGAGGATGTGGAGCACATGCATAGGTGAGTTTGCACTGTACCGTAAACATGGCTGCTTTTGCATATTGACCACAGCAGGGAAATTAAGCTCTTCTAAATAGAGCTCAGTGTGAGCAGTAGGCCTGGAAGGGTGAAAATACATTTTTGTTGTTGTGACTTTTCACAGCAAGGTGCTAAAACTGCGGTGACAATCAGCATGATGTAAACGTTTACCTTTAAATATATCCCACTTTTGAAAAGCCTAAAATAAAGACATTCTTAGCCTCGCTATTGTCATATGGCAAAGTCAGTCCATTAATCTGCGTCACCCCACCACACTGCTCGACTCGAAATATCTCAGCAACTGCTGGATAGATTATCCTGATATTTTATAAGGAAATGTGTGGTGCTGTTGCAGTGAAGTGCACACGCAGTGATCCCCTGATTTTTCACTTCATCATCATCAAACTGTGGTCTGTCTATGCTCCACTTTTCTGTCTTTTTTCCCCCTTACCCCAAAGAGCAGATGCCTGTCCCTCTCTGACTACAGTTCCACTGAGTTCAACTTCAAGTTCACTTTATTTGTCATTCCAGCTGTATTAAAACACACTGGGATAAATTTGTGTTTCTCCCAGTCTGAGTGCAAAATTGCTAAACTGAAAACCACTCCAAACAAGATAGACTTCTACAATAAAGAGACAGTACAAGGTCATACAGTGCAACCAATGCTGGAGGTCTTCCTGTTAAAATGGACATTTTGCTCCCCACTGTTGCCAAGTATTTGCTCATATACGATTGCCTGAGTGTTGGAGTTCTTCCTCTAATATTCTATGATCTATGAACTGGCACTATACAGATAAAAATGAAGTTAAATTGATAGATAACCGTAATTTGTGTGATTCTTTGGGCTAGTATCAAATATTCCATATGACTTACCATTTAGAGTGAATGAGCCAACTTAAACTAACATATTAAACATGACAAGCATGCTTTCTTTGCATTAGTATGGTAGCAATTCCATGTTGGAACAATCACACTCAGGCGCCTAGCACGAAAAATCATTTATTTGATCTAATTCAAACAAATAGTGGTAAAAATACACTGAATCACAAGTAAACATGTACAGTGACTTATTTCCCAGTGTCCAAACAGTCTGGAATAAAAGAAAGGCAAAAAAAAAATAAGTGAATGAACGACAAGTAACTTGAAATGTTGCTTGTATGCCACCATCTACACTAAAGATGAGTTTGTTTGGAGTGTGTTGTCGAGTCACTTTTTAAAGTAGTGTCTAAGTGGTCTAGAGCATTGCTTATTCAGCTCAGTTTCAAGGTTTCATTGTGTGCTTTTGAAGCAGCGAGACACTGTCGCTTGAATTGCCTGAATTGCCTCTTTGTTTAATTTCATTCATCGCTGAACAGATCTGCGATGTGGGCGGTGATTTAGAAAAGCCGCGCTAATTGTGTAGGCCACCATATGCCGTATTTACAGAGTGTGATCTTTTATCATTGACTCTCTACATTGTCAGACTTTTGTCCTACAACTATGAACGCATCTCATGTTGCTTGCCTGCACACTTCTGTGCTGACTGTGTAGCATTGTCTGGCACACGATTGTAGTGGGATCCATCTAAATCACTTCACATAGATATATAATCATACTCACGCACACACAAACTTTTGATTGATGAAAAATGCACTGCTTTAAAGAAATTTGAGCCTATATAAAACGATAAGCTGCTGACAAACCGTGAGAAAGCATAAAAACTGTGTCTATACCAAGTTTGTGCAGCTGTTAAACAAACTGGAAAAAACGGGCAGCTTATAAAAATACATCCAACCTATTGCTTTCTTTTCACCATCAATTAACACATTGAATGGAAGCGCCACCTGGTGTCTGTCTTCCCTCACTGCAAAGGAGGGAAGCCAGCAGCTTATAAAAAAGCTTAGCGTTTCTATTTTGCTGTGATTTGGGCTGCTGTGAGCTCACTCAGCTGCTACACGCTCAGCTATGCCTCGGATCCATAAAGCATGTATCTGGATGGATATATGTGAATAAATCTGATTGCAGTTTCTTCCTCTCGACTGACAGTCCAAAACAGCATGTTGCGAGAACTGATGCTTTTACCTTGTGTATTCCCAAAGCCTTCTAAATTTTGCAGCCGAACAACCAAATGATATGAATTATAAATCGTTTCAGTGGGAGAGATTTCGTCGGTAATGTCTTTGAAGGCTCACAAAGGAAACAGGCACGATTCCTGATTTTTGGTGTTTACTCAAAAGAAATCACACAAAACAATGACAATGAGAAACAGGCCTAAAAGAATGAGAAGAAGATTACACTTTAAAGGAAATGCCCATGTGGTCTGCAGCCGTGGTTGAGGTAACACTAGTATCAGTTTGGATGGCTGAAAAGGCCACGTGTTATTATGGGTTTTTGCATTGGATAAACAGAAAATCACCAGAGATGTTCAAATAAAAATAGTTTGTATAATGAACATTGTATAGTAAAATACAGAGTCCAGTACAGTTTACAGTAGGGTAGTGGAATTACAACTAAATGTGGTACAGGGACATTTGAAAACACAACAGGAGCACCATTCCCTCTTCCATTGTACTAATATAAACGTATTCTGATTTTAGGACATTTAACCTGGTGGATAGGTGAGTAGAGGCCATAAGAACACAGCACTGCAGATCGCACTGAATTTTCAGACATTGCACACAAAAGACGCAGCGTTTAATATCGTTGGAAGAGTAGAGTCACTGCCAGCAAATTTTCTCTGATGAAAAGCAGAGCCAATAAATAATATACAAACTTGAAAGATGTGAGATAGAATGTCTCTCAGTTTTCATTCAGATATCTTGTGAGATTATACGAGCCTAAATATTCTGTCTGCTTGGTACATCATAAAGACACAAACAAGCACTAATAAATAAACTTAAGTACTTCTGATTCGGGTCTTCCAGTTTCTCTAGTTCGTGGTACATTTCTCTGTCTTCCCAGCCACCATCTGCCTCCTCCTGCACCCTTCTCCTCCATCTCACTGTCTCCTCCAGCGGTTTTTGGGCTTCTCCTCACATGCAGGGCCCTCACAGGTACCAGGGAGGGGAGGCGGCGGTGTTGTTGCAGCTTTCGCAGGGGCGGGTGCATCTGTCCTCTTGCTAACGCTGCCGAGCAGAGCCGGGAGCTCGTGTGAAATGGCTTTCTCGAGCTTCTCCAGCAGGCAGCCTCCAGTCCAGCTGCAGTGATAGGAGAGCTGCTTGAAGTTGGAAATCGGGTTGACCCCGAAGAAGTCCTGGTAGGCCTCCTTGTCTGGCAGGTCGAATTTGCTGACATTGGTCTTAGCCAGAATGGACTTGAAGATGTAATACTTGTCGGGGTCATTGACAATGTCTTGGAACACCTCATGGGGGTCACCAAACCAGCCCAGCTTATCGTAGTAGGTCTGGAGGTAGCGATCCACCAGCAGAGTGTGGATGCGCACACGGATGGCGTGCTGCCGAATGAATGCGATCTTGTTCTCCATCTGATTTTCAATCACCTGCAAGGGAGGAGGAAGAGAAACGAGAGAGAGCGGGTGATACAAAACAGATAAAAGGACCAAACCGAAACAATGAATTATAGATTACTAGCACGAACGTGTGCTTTGATTGCAATGATACCATCATGAAGTCCAGTAGTACTGAACCAACAAGTAGACTTCTGAAAAAGTCTGAAAGCTCATACCCAACATCAGTCCACTTAATATGACATATGTACTGCTCTCAGTAAAACACAACCTCCTCTCTGTAATCACACTGGTTTAAGCTGTATTTCAGTAATTCTTTTGCATCTGTGCTGCCACACTTCTCACTTAAAAGATTTGCTGCTACTTTTTGCTTCCAGTGTTTCAAAAGCCCCCACTTCTACTCCAGCATCCACCTGAAAGCTAATTCCAGTTTAATCCTGCTTATTAAACTAATGAGTCAACAAAAACTGCTGTAGAAGTTGCACCTGGTTGAGGTCCTCCAGCAGTGAGATCTCCTCCTTCATAAACAGCTCCCGGCTGGTGTCTGGAGCATAGGCGTAAGGCCAGAAGGAGCTGACGTACACTCGAGGAGGTTCGGTGACATTGATGAGCGGTGCCATGCTCCAGAAAAGGGCTCCGTAGACCCTCATCAGGTTCTGGGTCGAGAGGCTGTCTGCCTTGTTGAGGATGAGGCGGATCTGGGATTCACGGCCCTTCATCTGCCGAAAGAGCATCTCCAGCTCACCTCCCACATCCAGTTTAGTAGGATCAAAGACCAGGAAGATGAGATCAGCCCGATCAATGAACCACTGGCACACCTCATTGTATGGGTATCCTGAAGGAAAAAGAGGACAATTTATGTGTGTTTTAGAGTCAGAAAGCTTCAAGGAAACCTCTCATTGCACCCAGAAGATAAACCAATCAGCATGCTTTTTATTAACAGCTATTCTTTGTTTTCTGTGAAAGGCTTACTTAAAAAAAATCATAAAAAACAAATAACTAGCAGAAAATATAGGTTTAATAAAGAGTGTAGATATCTGATAGTGCTGTATACTGATTTAATCCAACTCTCTCTATAAACCAGTGTGGAAATGTCATTGTAGTGGATCACCCCAGTAATACCAGCCTGCAGTTAAATTTTACATGTCTAATTAGAGAATTAGAACAAAAACATTAAATATTTCATCAACTGCTGCACTAATAGAAGAAATGTGACCATCACCTCTTTCCTGCTGCTTTCGGTTTTCAATGATGCCCGGTGTGTCGACTATGGTGACCCTCTCCAGCAGCTTGTGTGGCATCTCAATGCCGACCAGTCGCTCCAGAAAGTTCTGGCCGAACTTCTCTAGAGGCGAGAAAGGCCTCGAGCTATCTGCCGCCATGACGATGCCCTCTACACTCCGAAACTTCTCGCCGTGCATTATGACAGTGTACTCGGAGGTAGTGGGTTCAGCACCTGTTGAAATGATGGAAAAGGAAATGCTTTATTAATTTGATTAATTAATTTGTAATAATAACTTGTTAATGCAAAATAACTCCAACATATAATTTTAGTACTAAAACAAAATGCTTGTCTAATGTTTAATGACTGTAAAAATAAACTATTGTTTAAATGTTTAACTAAACTTTGAGCCTTATTTGTAAAATGTTTCTAGACAAATGTGTTCTTAACATGTTTAAAAGAAGGGATAAAACTTTTGGTAGATATTCAGGGTTGTTTTATTTGTGTCATACGGGCCAAAGTGGCAATGAACCTTCCTTAATAATGAAATAATATATAATATGTTATATAGTCTGAGGACGTGTTGAAACTGAAAACATCGCATCCAGGACAACATAATCCACTTTCTGGGATTTCCTCACCTGGATTATTGAGCATGCATCAAGCTATTATTATTACTATTAATACTATTCTGTTTATTTACACTGTTACGTTATAGCTTCAAGTCAAGATGAAGCTGTCACTGACAAACTAACAATCATGCTGTATCTGTATGAACCTGTGTAGAGTTGCTGGGGGGTGCCATGAAGACCCAGCAGATAGTTGATCATAGAGGACTTGCCAACGCTCCAGGGTCCCAGAAACAAAACCATGGGCTTGGATGTGACCTCGCCCTCTGAGTATGTGAGAGCCAGACATAAAAAAGAAGGATGAAGAAAAAAGGAACAAAGACATAGACAAAGAAGTCATTAAACACATCAAACCCTCCTCTTTCTTGTTTTTGAAAAACTTAAACTATGCTACTGTTTAACTACTGTTTTTTTTTTTAAACATCTTTCCCTCCTCGGGTGCTTACTAGAGCTAATCCTGGTTTCTGTCATTTTTCAGGCTTGCTTCCAGAACAAAATGACTGGCTGTGCTTCAGAAGCTAGTGAGGGTGACCTCTGCCTTTACAGCTTGCTAGCATCACCCTTTGAAAAAACCACTTCAACATATTGATATATGTTGAAGTGTCAAAACTCATCACTAAGGGTACAGGAAAGGTCACCAAATGTTCTCTTTTTTGGGGAAAGGGTTAACAGTAAATCCACAGCTGCAGCCATCCTGCTCATGTCACCACACCACACACTGGTTGTTTGGTTTGCCAGTATACAGTGGGTATGCACCCCTGACACTTTAATTCAGAGCAACCCAGGTCAGCAAAGACTTTCAAGAATGCTAGAAAGTTTTGAAGGTGACCACTTAAAGTTTTGGTAAATCCCTCTGATTATTCTTTTGTGGCGTCCTTGTCTTTAAATTAAAACCTCCCGTTGGACAAAGGAAATACCAAAATGAATGGGGACATTTAATTCAAAGCACATTTATTCTCCCCTCAGAAAATAAACTTAGAAAACAAAGCATAGAATCTCTTAATACAAAATACCTTAATGGTACACTTTGTGATATATACTCACCAATGTAAAAAATAATAATAACAATAATAAATGAAACTACCTTTGAATTGATTGTAATTGTGTACTTCCATTCTGGAACACAAGGTGTCCCAGAATCACATGGCACAGTGTGAAGTCTTGATCCTGCTCCTTAGCATAAATACTCCATGCCCTGAAGTGCTATGGAACAAAGTTGCAGTGCTCCTGGCCCACACAATGTTCCCTTTAAATTTCAGCAGACAGAGTCCTTATTGTGCTTCTCTGTGTGCCTGGTTTGATTAATGTCACATCTTGGCTTCATATTCATTTATAATTATGACTTTATTTGTACTTCAGTGTTGCTGTGCTGTTCCATTTCGTTAAACCAGGCACTACATGTGAACTGATAAAGGAATGTGGGTAGGGTGTGCTGCTTTGGTTTTACACACCACAGTAAACGGCTGGAAAAGCAATGTGTTGAAGTCGTGTCGTACGCTTTCTGTTTCTTTTGACAAGTTACCAGAACTGTGGCTTCTGACTGACATTCACAGCAACAGTATTTCTGTGACAGGGAAGCATGTGAAATTCTGATTTCTAACGGCCTGAAATTAAGAGTGAACTTTATAACACAAGAGGCCGCTGCTGAAGTTAAAAATAGACGTGAAGAGATCATGACCAACAGTTTCTTCCCATGTTGCTAATGTGGACCTGTAAAACCTGTTTGTGACTGTACAGACAAACTGTTAGTGCTTTGGTAAGGGCAGTTAAACTCCGCAGGAAGCTAAATCACCTGTGACTTCATGCTGCCTGAGCTCATTGTACTTGAAGGCTTGCTCTACTGGCTTGACGGCCTTGTGGTAGATGTTCAGCAGCGTCTTCACGGCACCTGGAGGGGAGTAAAGGAAAGACAACCTGGACAGTTGGGATGGTTATGTAAAAGAGCATTACGAATGCTCTTACTACCCTTACTGACGACACCAATTGCTCCTGCTGTATGTGATGAATCGGCTTCTTAAAGTTTACTGAATGGATCTGAGGTGATTAGGGGCTGGCTTTGCTCAGCTCTTTGGCCTCACCGCAACAAAACAATCTAGCTCAACAGAACAGAGGGGCTTTTTGTGCCGGGGACAGAGTTAGGCATTTTCACTGATTAATCACCTTCCCTTAAGACACGTCTGCGCACACACGCACACACACACACACACACACACACACACACACACACACACACACACTCTTTCATACTGTACACACATGCTCACATAAAGGCCTCAGGACCCAGACATCGGGAAGCAATTTCCAGAATAGTTTCTGCAGAAAAAAAACTCCAAAATTGTTTCAAACTTCCTTTCATATGCATGCAGAAAAGCATCTGTTTTTCTTTTCCACTGACAAAGTAGCTGTAAACATTCTCCTGCATTTTTTCAGTACATGACTCCAGGTGTTATTTCTGCAGCAAAAGTCTGAAAGATGTTTGAAACAGTGTGCAGCGTAGCAAATGCGCTCACTGAAGAACCAGCTTTTTATTGAGAGGATGTGTTTTATGGGAGTTTTAAAGAGGGGGCTTCTTAACCGCCGCTGTTCCTTCCTTACCTGAGAACTCTGCTGACGGTTCAGCAGACGCCAGTTGCAGCGTATCCTCAATGTGGGAACGGTTCCTCAGTGCCACGCTTAATGTCTCTCCTTCTGTGCATTTAAATTGGAAGAACCAACTGTTTCGGTTAACACGTGACAATTAACATGGAAAAACAGGCACACGGTGACAGCAAGTAATCGAATTTTATCTGTGAAAAATATACACAACTGCTGACATGGTGGGAAAACAAACGTGGACTCAATGTAAAATGTCCTAAATTGTTATGTCATGCTGTTATATATCTATCTGTCTATTTCTTTCCACAGCTACTCCCGGCTGTTTATTTCTGTACCAGAGATTGTTTCTGATTCCTCTTTAACTACACACAGTGTCATATTCTGGGGATTTGGCATGTGAACAAAAGAAAGAGAGAAGCCGGATACCATAGACCTTTGCTGTCATTTCATGACCTGTCTCAGTTAAATGCCCAGTGACACAAATATCTCATTACCAAACAGAATTTATGTCATAAGGCACATTTTATATACACAAAACACAAAACACAATGTCTTTATTAAAGTTGCGACAGACCAATAAGCTGCCAAATAAGCAAATTGCACATTACAGCGTTTGTAAAAAAATAAAAATAAAAATCTTTTCATCTCCTCAAAGCTTGGGTTGTTTTCATTTATCAATAGATTCTTTTCTGGGTGCTCCACCGAACATTTCCAAAGGGTAAGCATGAAATGTTCCAGTGAGGCGTTCTTTAAATTAAGGGACTCATTTTTAAATTTTTATTTCCTTCTTGTCAGAAGCTCGATGAGAAAATCAGTAGGCATGTCATAGTAAGCGACTCCAAGGCTGAAAAATGAAGCCAGAGCACAAGTGCCAAATATGGCAGGTCCTTAAGTGGCCACTTGAGTCTGCCTCTAAAAGTGAGCCAATGTGAAAAGAGGCCAACTTACAGTGAAATGAATGTGTTTACAATGGGTTAAAAATGTTAGTCTTGTAGATAATTTACCCATTCGTAACAAAAGTAAAACTTTTACATTTTTCAAATATATTTTTTTGGCTTTTTAGCCTTTGTTGCAGTAGGACAACCGGAGAGAGACCAGAGGTGAGATTCAATCACAGGCCTTCAGCTTTAACCTTATGAACAGTATGAAGACTTAAAGTTTAGTAACCGGAAGCTTTGATTGACAGGTGGTTGTTACCAGAAACTTTTAAAGCAGTTTTAATGTAATTATCCGACTGGCTTGCTGTGTGGCCAGCAACCCACAGAGTCTGTGGAATATTTCGGTTTTGCAGTCATGTGACTGCAAACCATGTGAGAGTAACTTGTTTGCCATTTTAGATGTGTGACCCTGTAAGGTTAAGTGAATAAGGTCCCAGTCAGACCATCTGGCAACCATCGGTCATGTGGGGATAATTTATATTCCCTGACCTGCAAAAACTCTCACCAACTACTATCTGACTTTCAACAACAAAACGGAAACAGAAAATGTGCCTTCAGCAACTCCCAACTATTGTGTGCATGATTTCACTTGAGAAACTGGTGCCAAAGAAGACAAAAAAAGTCACATGGATGCCATAAAACTTCAAAATACTGCTCCTCAAACCAATGGATGGTACCACAATGCCTATAGTCACCATCTACATACGATTTTAGGTCTGAAAGCTAAAAAGCTACAGCTATGAAATGACTAGAAGATCAGCTTAGCACAAAGACTGAAAACAGATATAGCTACACTGGTTATATAAAAAATTATCTCCCTAATATCACCCATAAGGTCCACTGACTAAAACCATAAATAATGTTTGTTTTATGCTTGCAAGCGAACAAAGTCTAAAAACCACATGTCGTTGCTTGCATTGGGTTCAGTTTCTCTCCCAGCTGGCTGCACTTTCATATTTAGTCTGAAAATATGAGATTTTTGTCAGGGTTCTCATCTAATATTTACAAGCAGGCAAAGATACAGGTCTTTTTCATTTAGGATTAAAAAAAGACAGCATGCACCCCACCAAACATGATGAATGAACAAATTAATGAAGTGGGATCAGAGTAAGAGATTGGAATCCCTGTAGGACTTTGCCTTCCTCTTTTATAGTAGGTGTCAACACCCGGATACCAGATAATGACATGCTTCCTTAATCACAGAAGCACCAGCTGGATGGGGACAGATTTTCTGTAACACGATCCCTCCAAGTCTACTTGCAGGTCAGAATGAAGACAAGACATTTAGCTCTGGTTTCAGCAAAAACATACAAGTCACCTTGCTCTTCTTCAAAAAACTCCCTCAAACAAATAGATTTTCTATAAAAGCTGAGCTTAAACATCTGATATACAAATCGTAGGGACATCATGTTTTTGTACCTTTGGATTTAGACTGTGAAGGCTCCTCTGGAGTCACCCCCTCCACTGCCTCTACTGTAATTTCCTCAGTTACATCCTGCACTCCTGCTTCCTCAACCGACTGTGGTGTTATCTCCTCTGTAACAGCTTCTGGGTGAACCTGTGGAGTGACTCCTGGCTCTTGTTGCTTTTCTAAAATCACTCCAGCCGGAGACTCTGCAGTGACTTCTGGTTCAGGTTCAGTCTCTAAACTACCTGCTGATACTGTTTTTGGTTCTTCTATCAGTTCTGGCTCCGTTTCCTCAGACTCAGGGTTGGTTTCAGGAACCACCTCTGGTTCCTCTTGTGATTCTGATTCGGTCAATTCAACCGCCTCCCTCTCAGCTGCATCCTCCACACCTGTATCGTCTTGCAGGACTGTTTTCACAGTTTTCATTTCTACAGAAGCTTCCTCTGTTTCTTCCTGTACGTCTTCATCTTCTGATTCCTCAGTCTCTTTAACCGCATCTTCTCCATCAGTATCCTTAGGTTCAATCCCTTCTTCCTCCTGGGATATTCCATTTTTGGCTTCTTCCTCGTCTTCCTCAGCCACAGCCAAAGTCTCCTCCTCATCTTCAGGAATAGGTGGATCATCTACTGTCTCCTCAGCTTCTTCATCTGATGTCACTTCTTCTTCATCTTCTTCTTCACTTGCTGCCACCTTGGTGGAAGAATCCTCTTGTGGTGCTTCCTCTTCCTCCTTATCCTCTGAGGAGGATGGGTCTTTTTCAGCATCTGCAGTCGATGGGGCTTTGCAGGGATGGCACACGGCCCTCTCTGGGGCTGGGGTGTCGTTGGAGGAGCTCTGGCTGGAATGCTCCTCTGATGTGTCACAGCCACAGGAAAAGAGGTCTCCCTCTGGCCGCTGGAGCTTCAGACGCATCCGAGGATCCTCATCTTGGACAGAGGAGTCTGTCAGGAGATCTGAAACGAGAGGGAAATATGATTTTACAAAAGTTTACCTTTCAGCATGACAGAAACCTTTGAAATATCTCTGACAGCAAAATTTTGTAAAGAAAGAGAAGTGATTGTTCTTGAAGTCATTGTCATCTCAGACTTTAAAAAGATGCAATGAAATGCCTCACATTTCATAGTCAAAAATCACTGTTATGCAATTCACTTCAAGTAGAGATGTACAGACAAGTCACCCTTGTTTGCTACGTCAGCGTTCGACCTGCATTCAATCAGGATGCTTGAACAGAGCAGATCACAGGTTTATCACCTCTTGGATTTCTGACTCAGATTTCAGTTCCTTGACTGGTGGAATGAAGGAATGGACTATTTAAGGCTACAAACACTGGACAGTGGCAGAGGACGCCAAACAGAAATGAATTCATGTAAGGGTACACATTTTTGCTCATGTGGTGTTTTTAATTAACATGAAATTTCTGGCCAAAAGTGTGAATGAATAAATAATTTCCTTTATTTCCTGATTTTCAAATAAATTCTATTATATTATCATTAATAAGGACAAATAGAAGCATCACTTGATTAGTACTGAATCAAAAACTGTGATGTATGCCATTCAAATCTTCTGTTTGGATGATTAGGCAGCGGAAGAAAACTGATAACCTGACAGGCTGCAGCAAGACCAGGTATATAAAAAAACAAGGACTATTTGCAACTGTAGAAGAGACCAAGAAACATGCTGTTTAACCCACACATTGCCTTTTCCCACTAAATGTTTTCTTAACTTTAAAGCCAAAGATTTGTTCAGTGATTGATGATAAAATGGTTTAAATGTTTCTCACAGGTCAATATGACATTATTAGCAGAGACTACACCAAGTTGCTCGCACCCGTTCAGGTAAACAGACATCAGCATTGTTCTACAGTTACCGTGGCGTTGAAACAATCATACCTATAAACAAGCTTCTCCCTCTGCATTACACTACATACATGTGCGTGAGATACGCTTCACTACCACAGTGACCAGAGAGCACAAGGCCACGACCTCTGTTTAATTATAACTGCGTGTGAGGAGGAACGCACATTGATACAACGTGTGATGTGAGGGAGTTAAATACATGTCTACGGGTCATGTTACACGATGGGGTCAGTGTAATGGATGAAGACTAATAGCCTCAGGCAGCTGTCATGGTTATTAGATTGTCCTACGCTGATAAGTAATTTGTGATAATTTCATTTACATTTTTGCACAAAATACTTCCAACATAAATGTATTTAAATTCTACTAATTTAATCCAGTGCATGAATTATTTTGCTCGATAAACTTTCTTTGGTTAGACTCACAATCTAAAGCTTTATATTTCAGTTTCACTGTCACGGCTTACTGGGACACTTGATGAAATGAAATCATTATTACCCAAACTTGTTTCACTTGCGCTGTTCCTGTTTTGACAAGTTAAAAGGCTGCTGGGGGAAAAACTGTAACAACAGCATAAAATCCACAACACAGGAAACTTTCTCTGTTTTGCTGTATCAGGATTGGCTAGTTCCAAACCTCTGAATCAGTGTGCACATCCAAGATTAGTTCATGAAAGAAAATCCAGATGCTGAGTGAGCCAAACTATCAGGTTAGTATCAATGCAGATGCCTTTCCATTTCGTCTCTGTGGGCAAAGAGTAGTGCAGCTATCGGCTACTTTCTGTCTAAAAGGTGGATGTGAAAGTAACCAGTAGCTCCCTCCTAGTCAGGTATACTTGACTTTAAGCTTTGATTTATGTTTTCTTTACCCTATTTTAAGACCTTGAATCAAACACCACACATGAACTTTATTCTCATGATGCTGCTTATCACCTCTTGGAAGCTTCATTAGCTTATCACCTACTGAGCTGCTGTCAGCATCTGTGACCAGAGAAGGTTTCTAATCCCACAGGATCCTCAGTGTTCACGAACTATAAAGGTTATAATTTAAAATGTTTTGGACACTATGTGCTGGAACTCAGTCCATTCATACAAGTGAAAACAACAAGATTTGTTTCACTGGTCCATCGCTAAACATGGCTTTAATGGACAACCTGTCCAATCCTCAGCTCTAACACACAAAAAGACAGAAAATCCCACAAACAATTCCTTTCTAAGCAGAAGAGTCTTTTGACTTTATCACACTTTCTGAGCGCGATTAGCATCAGAGAGACAGCATTTGGATGCGAAGATGCTTCCTCGCTGTTACTGAAGGCGGCTAAGTCATGCTTGTCCAGACTCTGTCATTTTGGGTGGAACAAGACTAATAAAACACATCTTGGCCAGACTTAAGTGCACGATGGGTGTCAGCAAATGAGTGACTCAAAGAGAGGGGATTAGTGAGAGGAAAAGTGAGGAGGGTGTATGGTTCAGAGATTCTGATCAAGCTTGGGGGAGGTCTGGATGCCGTCCATAGACATGTTGTTACAGCATTGTCTGCATAGTAACATGAACAGCAGCAGGCGCTGCAATCCTGAGTTTAGTTAGTGAATGAAGGTTTCCAGAGTTAAATGACATTTCACACCAAGGTCATTGTTTAAAGATCATTCACTAATTATGTAATACAAAACAGATTAAATATCCGCTGTTTTTGTCATCTGATCAATTATCAAAGCGTATGTACCAAACATTTATTTGAAATCCTTGATATGCTAATTTAGTGGAAGGCTCTTTATCACACTAACTGCTGAAAGTGCATGTTTAAAGAACCTGGTATTTACATGTAGTTTTTAAACTTGCAAACATTGCAGCGACGCTGTCTGAACTTCATGCACACGCTATTCTCGAAACTGCTGGTCTCAAGATCACATCAAGCAGGGAGATCATTTTCTGCTGTGCTAGTTGCCAGCAGTGGCCAAATTAAATTAAAGTTAACATAATTAAAAATGGGAATGACGTGCCAGTGTGAAAGAAAAAAAAAAAAGAGACATAGTATGTGTGAAAATAATCCCCTGTGCTTTCAGAGACACAGCTTTCCAATATAAAAAAACATTTAGAAGAAACCCAAATAAGTGTTTTTCTCATTTTTATAGCATTTTTTACAGCATAGCTGTGAGAACGGCAAAAAGGGTCTGCTGCTGGTCTGCTGTACATATTAGATGGATGTAGCCACTTTTATGATACCCATGGGTTTGTGAAGTCCTCTGCTGAAACCTCAAACTCATCATTTTGATTCAGTTTCTGAAACCAGGCTTGACGAGCAAGGGTTGCATCACCTACTCATATACACTTGATGTACAGCAGGGGTGGGCAACTCCAGGCCTCGAGGGCTGGTGTCCTGCAGGTTTTAGATGTGTCCTTGATTCAACACAGCTGATTTAGTGACCTCCTCAACACGTCTTGAAGTTCTCCAGAGGCCTGGTAATGAACTAATCATGTGATTCAGGTGTGTTGATCCAGGGTGAGATCTAAAACCTGCAGGACACCGGCCCTCGAGGCCTGGAGTTGCCCACCCCTGATGTACAGGGTAGCTATGAGCTAAAAGTTACTGTTGTTGTATTTATTTTACTTTAGATAAAAAGTGAGCATCATGAAAAAAATTTAAAAGATTTCCGACCATAAACTCATCAGCAAAGGTGGCCTCAGTCTCACAGACCAGCTGGCGACCATCTGATAGAGAAAAATGTACAGAAACCAGTCACAAACAAAGTGGAAAAAAAAAACTTTCCTTGTGATTGCTTTGGCTGCTAGCAGATTGCCTGTAGGCGATGCTGGCTGGTCTGCAAACACCTACTAACTACTAGCTGGGTGGTAGCAAAACTTCAATAAGCGTGATGCAAACTTGAAATAGAGCATATTCACCTTCAAGTAAAAGTTGTGCCTTAGTACTATAGGCTAGACGTTTTAAAAGGTTCAACTTTTACTTTGAAAGCAAATGGTCTCCATTTCCAGTTCGTATTGTGCTTTTCACAGTTTCACTACCACTTGCTTGCAAGACAAACCAGCGTCTTTCATGGAAGCTCACTGCGGAAACCTGCTACAGACAAGAGCAATCGCAAGGAGGTTTTGCAATTTTCACCATGTGATTGCCAGGAACCTCTGTCAACCACTCCCCAAATGGTCTTTTCTTTGGATACTGATGGTTAGCCACACAAATATAAAGAATGGTCTTTGTGACTGGAGCCTTACTAAGGTCATGAATACAGTGATCAGTGGTCCAGAACAAAATATATGGGATTTAGAAATAAAGCTTCTTTTGTGTTAATCTTAGCAAGCTAATGTGCTATTGTGATATTAGTATATTAAAAACAATAATTTAATAGATAATGATTCAGTTTGTAAAGCTATCAAAATCAAGGAGCAATGTGCTCCTGATCCCTGCACCGCCGGCTGCTGCAGTGGAGCCTGGGCAGACCGTGGTGTTGTGGGGATAGAGTGGGACAGGTGCCTGGGTGCTGGATGGTACAACTTTGAGACAGAAATAGTGACACAATGAGTCAGAGGGTGAAAAGAAGGAGGGATAATTCCACTCCTATTTTCAGGAAGTGTGACGCTCTTCTTCTCCATGTGATTCTCATGAGGCAGGCCTGCATCTGTGCTGCACTATTACACGCAGCCCCTGCAACAGTGTGCAGCGGCACAAAGCTCTTTTTAAAGACCAAGAACAATAAAAGCATCAGTGGTGAGATCAATGACATGCAGCTATGTATTGCACTTTGAGCATAACAACCACAGTTATTCACATACAGGATGGAAGGACTGTTAAATTTTGGGTCGATATGTGTGTTTTTCTTTTGTTCTTCTTCATTCGAGTCCTGACATTGGCAAATGCCATCTTATATGCTAGAAGGCCACCAGCAGTTAACAAGTACTTAAATACATCATTTAGCATCATCTTTAAACAGTTAATTAAATACAGTCATTTAACCCTCCAAAGACAGCGTGCTTTCTGTTAGCAACTCTATCACCACAGTTTATTTTCATTCACCTCGACTTTTAATGCCCCATTATGTAATTTTAAACAGCCCAACTGTTGGGCTTCTCGGCTCAGGTCTTATATTCCCTGTGCCGAGCTTCTCGTGCCTGTTTTAGAAGGAACATCCTGACTGGACAGTGCTGACTGGAATGACAGATTAGCGGCTCTGCAGAGTGGGAGTGGTGAAGCTTTATCGAGACATTAAATCAAGTACTGACTGTCTGTGCTCATGTATGACTTTATGACGAGTGAGTCACTGTATGTGACTATTTACACAGCGCAAATATGTGAGCATTTCTGAAAGAGAGATATACTGATCCCCGGCTTTGGTGACTACAGTATCTGATGACGACTTTGTGACACCTGACTACAGCAGCTTGTAGGGGCCAAAATGAAGCAATGCAAGGGCAGACAAGGGTGTTCCTGGCTTCAACTTTAGTAAAGAAATCAATTAAAAACAACTATAACGGTCTGAAACAACTTTCGCAACAAGTTTGATTAAGTGTCATGCCTATATCTGTAAATCCTTACTCGGGCACCGCACGGTGCTGTTAATGCAGATGATTTGTATTTGTATTTTCAATCACTGCGTTTACTTTGGATGCAGAAGAGAACGTGATTCTTTGGAGAATGTCCAAGTTACTCTGTCAGTGCTGTCACTGTGTTACTCTGGAGGGCACAGAGAATAAGCAGCAGGCAGGACAGTTTCCATCAGCTGGAGTCACACCTCAGCCCTGACATTTCCACTTACACAACCAAAAATTCTGCACTGCACCACAGAAGCATATAGTACACACCTAAGAGTCAAACCTGAGAATGCATTCAGTTAGCAGTGACCCCATTATAGTTTCATGGCTCAAATCATGATAATAATAAATAAAGACTATTAAAAAATATTTAAAATTTCCATTTGTTGTTTGTTATCATTTCAGTTTCCAGCAAGATGTGCAAAAACCCACATGCTTAAAGACACAGGCAAAATACACCTATAGCCATCTAAATGTATTGGATCAGCTGGTCCATTTCAAACATGCCTGCTTGAATTACACACCCATCAAGCGGTTTTACAAAACTTAGACATTTTGACAAAATCCCAGCTTCAACCCTCCACCGTACCTGCAGCAGACAAGGCCAGAAGAGACAGCAAGCAGCACACAGACACCACAGACTTCATTTTGGCTGCCAGGGACCTGCCGCTCATCTCCCTCAGCTATATATACTGCTCTAGCTGAAGGTCAGAGGGCATGCCAGTGAAGGGGGGGGGCAGCAGCTGCACCCGTGTCAGCCATTGTGTGTCAGAGCAGCTGCCAGTTCTAATCGGGAATGTTGAGAGAAGAGGGAGACTAAGTGATCATGTTGTGCTTTGGTTTGCAGGCTGTATAAAAAGCACCTCGGAAAACTGAAAAAGAAAAATTCAGAAGCTTTACATTTTAATGAGACAAGTTTTTTTTGAGTCACATTTATAGTGCAGCAGTAATGCCTTTCATTTGCTTCATTGCTTTAGCTCAGATTAAAAAACACTGAATGGATTACCATGGGTTTGGGGGCAAAAAGTAAGTGGCCACTTTATTAGGTACAGTCATGGAGGTCCTAGAAACATTCCTCTGGGATTTTGGAAACTTTTGTTTCCGAACATCGCTCTACTGGATTGATTTCTGGAGACTGTGGTGCACATTTGACTGCAGTGAACTCATTATGATGCCCAAGAAACCAGTTTGACATCATTTGAGCTCTGTGTATGGTGTTTTTCCTGTTGGTAGCAGTCATCAGATGACTGGTACACTGTGGTTAGAAAGGGATGGACACGGTTGGCATCAACAATGATTTAAACAGCACTCATTTGGTATTAAGGCGTCCAAAGTGTGCCAAGCAAATATCCCCACACCGTTTTACACCCCCACCAGATTGAGCTGCTGATAGAAGGCAAGGTGAATCCAGGGTTTCATGTTGTTTACACACAAATCCTGACTGTCATCCAGCTGACATAGACCTTGAGACTCAGACCAGGAAACATTGTTCCAATTTTCGTGAAGCTGTAACTGTAGCCTTGGTTTTCTGTTCTTAAATGACAAGAGTGGGATCCAGTGTGGTCTTCTGCTACTGTAGCCCATCTGCTTCTAGGTTCAATGTGTTGTATGATCAGAGATGCTCTTCTGCATACCCTGCTTCTAACAAGTGGCTTTTCAAGTTACTGCTCTTCAAAGCAGTCTGGCCATCTTCTGACATCAATGGGGCATTTCTGCACAGAGAACTGACACTCACTGGATTTTATCCTCTGTCAAACTATCCCCTGTAAACCCTGCAGATGGTTGTGTGGCAAAATCTCAGAAATACTGAAATACTCAGACGAGCCAATCTGCCACTAATAACCAACCCCTAAAAGTTGTGTCAAAATTAATATAATTCATTTTAACTTAAACATTCAGAAAAGCCACTCAGATTCACTGACTTCCTTCAAATAGACTACAAAAGCTCTTGTACACTATGCATCTTTTAATGGTGCTATAAAGTTACTTTAATAGAATGACAAATACTACTGTCCTACTACAAATACGTAGCGGACTGCATTTAAATCTGTCAAAACAAATAGTACACTACAATATTTTATCATTTTTGCACGTTGTTGCAGTGCACATGTGTATGTGCCACATCTTATATCACCAATTTGAACTTTGCGCAGCAGTAATAGTCACTCATTATCACCACCTGGTGGGCAGAAATGGTCGTATGTATGAATAAAAGCAACCAAACAGAGGGAGTGTAATAAAAAAGTACAAATTTTTATTTTTTCGTCTTTACAAAGGCCTGTTTACCCAAGGTTTTTCTTTTTTTTTTTATAAACAAAATATAACAGCTTCTCATCGACCTGGACTGATGCAGAACAAAAAACAAAACTTAAAATCACAATATAAAAGGCTTGTCACTTAAAAAATGAAAAGCAAGACAAATTAAAGATTTTGAACTGCGTCACAGCAAAGAGCGTATGGGGAGAAAAACAAAACAAAACAACCCTTCCTGAAAGCTGATTCAGGCATTAAAGAACAGCAAGTGCTTCATATCAAATATGTCAAATTCCACCAAAAAAACAGCAGTGCTGCAACACAATGTACAGAAACATTTGGGCGTAAGAGTTTCTCTGACCAACAACAGCCCAGATTAAAATCAGGCTGTTGTCATATGTCAGAGCAACACCAAACCCTTTAACAAAGTTTCACAAACAAAATATGAAAAATACCCCACGTTTGGCATGAAAATGCTAGTCTAGTCTAACCTGATGCCTGGGAGTGACTAGTGTCCACACATCCTACACAAGACAGTGTCACTGAACGCATCAGTCATGTGTTCATGGAAAAAAAAAAAAAAAAAAAAAAAAAAAATAAAGACCCCGCAAGAAATAAACAAAATGTCATAACAAAAGATTACTTCAGACGAGAGAAAATGCCGATTAGTAATATGCATTCCGTTGGCAACAGAACATACAAGAGATCAAAAGACAGATACAAATCCAAGAAAAGGGAATGTTTACAGCATCAAGTCAGCGTATCAAATTGAGTATGACAGGAGAGAGGCTTGTAGCAGGGGTTTCCAGTCAAATTCCCAAGAAATATGAACAAAGTAACATGAGGTGGACAGACTTGGTGCTTTTTTGAGACAGACAAATGGAGGGATTGTAGCTGGGTGTTGTATCAATTTTACATTTTACCAAACAGTGTTTTTGCCCTTTTTGTAGCCAATGTTGATGCCCTGAAAACTGACAATGATCTGATTTGTTTGCTCAGTTTTCCCCACCTAAAGCTGCTCATTTCTGCGTGTGAGCAACCCTGAAAACCCATCCCTGCTCTACACTCTGAGCATGTTCAAAGTGTGTAAATGACAAATATTTAACAAAAAAAAAACAAACAAAAAACAGGATCTGTAGGAAATGTGATTAACGGTTACATGAAGGGTTTTGGCCTCAGCTCACTGCTCATCAGCAGAGCACCAGGGTTATCAAAAGAGCACCTTGCAAGTAGAGACTACATTCTTTGACACAAGCTCATCAAGTTTCATACATATACTGTAGGCGCGTGACCACCTATTGACGGTGCATAGAGATCTTCACCTCATGTAGAAATGACACCAACAAATGTAATGAAGATGGAATTGCATAAATACCAAAAAACGTTAGTGCATAGTCACTGAAATTAATAAACCAGGACTAAAAGAGACTTAGATAGTCTTTGGAGGAACACCAGAAGCCTGCATGCAGTGCAAGCATATGAATCATCCAAATCGCATCAGCTAAACTTCACATATTTTCATTTACAATTAAAAAAAAGAAGAAAAAAAAATCTGATTCAGTCAAATTGTCTGGGAGCGATCATAAATTAACACCAGACGTGAACGTTGGTTAATATTTTCGAGCGATAAACCAACATTTGATGGCGGCTGGTTCAAAACTGAAATCAGAATCTGTTTAAAAAATAAAAATAAAAATTTAAAAAAATCCCCTCAGGGACCCCGGTTCCCTGTAAAAACCTGATAAACCTCCAATTTGATAAATTCAATTTAAGAAATTGTTCACCTTCCGTATTCAGTAACGCTGACATAAAGTTAACAAAAACATAACCAAAAAGACGACCAAAGTAAATTGATCAAGAGCTTATTTTAAGGGCTTATTTAGACATTAAAAGCATTTTTTCTTTCAAGTAAAATCAGACAATTTCTTTAAGCGAGTATCCTCAAATTAAACTTGTAATTAGGTGAATTTCATTCCAAATTCTGGCATTTCGAAACTGCTTCAGCTGTAGTTTGAGTTTCAGAATTGAGAGCTGCTCGGTTATTGCGATCATACATTCAGCTCTCTGTTACACTGACTCCCATCAGTTTGAAGCACAAGTAATACTGCCGGTGTGCCAGTGACGATGGATTACTGCGACGCGTAAACACAAAATGAAGGGCGGACTGATGCTGATAGCTTTTTACACTAGAAGACCCTCAAGTTTCATAATAGTCACAGACCGGCTCTGCCATTGAAAGACAGCCTCGAGAGATCCCACAGTGTCTCCTCTGCACGCTGACCATCCTATGTTTTCAATATTAAGAGATTTTACAGTACAAGACTGACACAGAGCTTAACCATTGGATTTTAGGAGTTTGGATAATGCCAAAGACGACGTTTTTTTTTTCTCCTTTTTTTTTTCTGTCAAAAAGCAGTCAACCTCCTGGAGGGAATCTTACAGTGAAAAGGTATTTATGTGTGTGTGTGTGTGTGTGTGTGTGTGTGTGTGTGTGTGTGAGGGAGAGTAAAAGAGAGAGAGAGTTCATGGGATGGATCAATTCATTGAACTGTCCTCCCCCTCTGTGTCAGTGTCTGTGTCAGAGCAGGCGGTGTCCATGGCGATGTGGGCGGGGCTTACAATGACAGCTCTTCTCTGCTCCTCCTCAGCGCTGGCTCTCCTCTCCTGAGTGCGTTCGATATGCTGGATGGCCTGGGAAGGTAAGAAAGTATACTTTAAATATGAGGCAATAAACAGACTAACAAGCAAAAGCAGCTTTCCATACAAAGTACTCTCCAACTCTCCATTGCAGTAAAGACCCATGAAGATCAGGCTAGTTAGTCTGCTTGAACCTTTTGTTTTAACATGCAGAAAAGCATAGAGACCTGGGTCGTGCACTATGAATCAAGCTCAACAAACCCAGGCTCTCTTTCTATTATCTGGCTTCACTTAACCCAACATTGGCAATCAGGCTAATGCTTGTTTTATGGTAACACGCGTGTTTATTTTTGTAGGTTTTTGACTTTGCAGAGGGGTATGCAACCAGCACAAATGTGGTTGCATGCAGTCCTCCAATGACGCAACAGCATGTAGCTCGACAAGCATGACAGTATGTGTATGCTGACTGGTTGAGAAGTGGGCTGGAACAAGGAATGGAGCGATGGCCAAGTTCCTTCCAAACAGGATGTCAGAAGATGATAAAATGGAGCATGAGAAGCACAGATGGTGACCGCAGCGGACACTTTTCATTGTTTTCAAACAGTCGGTTTCACTTCAGCTCTTTGTATGTTCTCTGCTGCAGCTGGCAAGGACCAAGAACAAGCAAAAGCAGCCCACAGACTAAGGACTGACACCACTGTAACAGCATTACTACTCTTAGTGGTAATGCTATTGAACTGGTACTTTAACATAACTCCTATCAGATCATATATGATTTTGTCATTTATCATCTGTCTAGAACCCTCAAAATATAAACATAAAATATAATGAATTTATAATATTTAAACATGAGAAGGGAGCCAGAGATCAACAGACGGATTGGTGTACCGGTCCGTTGTGGTGAAGAGAGAGCTCAGAGTAAAAGCGAAGCTCTCAATTTACCGGTCGATCTACGTCCCTACCCTCACCTGTGGCCACGAGCTGTGGGTAGTGACCGAAAGAACGAGATCGCGGATACAAGTGGCGGAAATGAGCTTCCTCCGAAGGGTGGCTGGCCTCTCCCTTAGAGATAGGGTGAGAAGTTCAGCCATCTGGGAGGGGCTCAGAGTAGAGCCGCTGCTCCTCCACATTGAAAGGAGCCAGCTGAGGTGGTTTGGGCATCTGACAAGGATGCCCCCTGGGCGCCTCCTGGGCACGGTGTTCCGGGCATGTCCCACCGGGAGGAGGCCCCGGGGCAGACCCAGGACATGCTGGAGAGATTATATCTCTCGGCTGGCCTGGGAACGCCTTTGTGTTCCCCCGGACAAGCTGGAGGAGGTGGATGGGGAGAGGGAGGTCTGGGCTTCTCTGCTTAGGCTGCTGCCCCCGCGACCCGGCCTCGGATATAGTGGAAAAAGATGGATGGATGGATAAACAATACACTGTAAATTAAGTCCATGTACACTGCATCCAATATTTTAAAAATTTCAAACCTCTGCACTGAACAGATGTTGCGGGCTTTTTAAGACAAGTTATTGTGCAGTGACATTAGTTTGAGTTCCAAATCACTGAGTGATCTGAAACTGAATTTGAGGATTTGGGATTAGGAATCGAAAGTAATGGCTCAGAGGATGTTTTGACGACCTGGGACTGAATGCATAACAATCAGCTTGTTAGTAATTACTTTGATCATTTAATCATTAAACCACTTTCATGTTTTAGATAAGATAACTGATAACTTACGACAATTGTGTGCATGTTTCAGGGTGCTAGTCTTACATAACTTGACAGCAGCAGATGAACTATGAGCTAAAAAGGAGAAAACTTTGCTTTTCTTTGTCTGAATGTGACACAAATTAGTTTAGTGTTTTCATGTTTTTTTCCTTTCCAGGGCAACAATCGCTGTCAGCATGGACTCTAGTGAAGTGAGTTCTGCCTCACACATGCACACGCATGTGTGACGCAGAGCTACACCACCGTTCACATCTAAGCTCAGAGGCAGAGAATTCTCTTCTGGACAGGAAATAGCCAAAATGCATGTCAGATTAATGTCTCAATTAGTAATGATGGTGTCAGATAAAATGTAAAATAACAATAACGTCAGATTTTACTGACACACCGGTCTTTAATAGTTTTGCCTCAGGGTCAGTAATACTTGGTGTTTCGGCACCCATCCCTACCGCAGACCAGTTGTTTGTAACACTGCCCCCTGGTGACAGTAAACTATAATATGTAGACACAGGTCTTCAAACCTGTCTGTAGGACCACTGCAGAAACATTATTTGAGCCGAGGAAAATGCTCGTTTCGGTTGCCTTGGAGTCTACTCAAATAACATCGAGCACCACACAGACGTTTTTCAGGGCTGCTGAACACACATTGAACGTGTCAGACACCCAAAACCTGCCTAGTAAATACTGCAGTGTGAAAATGTAAAGTAATGCAATGTCAATGCCTAATCAGCAAGGATCCTCTAAAGTGAAAAAAAGTTCAAACCTGCACAATGGTGTCCAGGTTCTGTCTAGAGGTGGACACCGTGCTGGTGTGGGCTGATGGGCTCATGGTGACCACTGTGACGTGATGGTGGGGGTGCTGGGTTAGTGTTGGAGCTGGGACTATCACCGTGGGGTGGTGGGTGGGGGCAGGGGGAGAAGCCAACACCTAGAGGAACACACAAAATATTTATAAAACAGACATCAAAGTGTGTTTTCCATTCCATAAATACATATGCCCACATCACAGCTGAGCTCCATACAATATTGGCCACTTCAGAGGCTGTTGGAGCAATCTGCCGCCTCTTCCAGTTCAGAAACAGTAGCACAGGTACACATTAAGTTTTGAGCATGTTTGTTTCTAACCTGTGGACTGTGTGTCTGTCTGTCCACAGCGTGGATCTGGTGTAGCCGTAGCAGGGTCTGGCTCTGGATGAGTGCATGCTCCTCTTCCACCTGCTGGGTGATCACCTTCAGACGCTCTGGGTGCAGCTGAGTGTCCAGAGAGCGCACCTACACAATGCACACAATTACATCAACCAAAGATAGACTGACAATTTTAAGAGCAACAGAAAATATATCCCAGCATTCTTGTCAAATAAATACTCTAATGGGAAACTTCATCTTAACACTGTAATATCAACACAGTGTTTCCACTGGAAACATAATGACTGTCTGAAAAAGAAAAAAGTGTCCAAGACACATAACTGCCATGTATTCCTCTGATGTTTACCTTCCACTTAAACAACGTAATTAAAGTCTTGTTTGTCTTCTGCACCTGTCCCACCTCCTTTGTCTCAACCTGCTCTTCAGGTCGATCCAGGATGTGAGCTTATGAGGAACCGGCTCGAGTACCGGAAAATCTGTCAGCCCCACAAGCTGAAGATTTTATAATATGATATCACGACCAGTAGTTGAGACTATTTTGTAGCCTGAAGGTGTAAACGAACTTATTTGTATAGCCTGGGTAAATTAACAGTCCTATTTTTGTACCTTTTCTTTCGAATCAAACGTTCTCTCTTATTTGTAATGACAGCAAGAAAGTGAAATGTCTTTTAAATACACATAATAACACGGAAGGAAAAGGATATTTCTTTTCCACCTTCACTTCCAACTCCCTGCTTTAACCTCACCTGATCCTCCAGCTGCATGCGAGCCGAGCGCTCCTTGTCCAGTTGCTGCCGCAGCTCTAACATCTCCCTCCTCAGCTCTTCAACCTTCTCCTCCTCCAACATGTCTGGAGACCCAATCCCTTCATCCTTCTCCTCTGCTCGCCTCCTTTTAGGCGATGAGCCACTTAACTCCTGTAACGACAAGGAAACCACATTCGGTTAAATGTGAAACAACACGATTGGTGTAATTTTCTTCTCCATTTAAAACAACACATGGTGCCTATGCTGACCTGAACAAAGAGGCAGTGTGGACCAATGGGAAGGTAAAAAAATGACTTCAGTAAACATACATTTAAATGTGCAAAAAACTAATTCAAGCTAAGTTTGGCTACAACTGTAACTCCATGAAGCTAAACAGGAAGTTACAATTTGTCTGTAATGACAAAGGTGTAAGATGAAAAACTTAACAACTGACTATAGGTAAGAATCACAGACCAACTCGGTATTGGTGTAATCTGCTGCTCACAATAATTGAAGTGATTCTGCAACACTCAAAAAGCTGAATTTCTGTGTTGTCAGTGTGCATCTGTATTTATAAAATGAAATGTTTTGTTTTTATTTATTAGCTCTCAGGTTAGCTTCCTCTCACTGAGCGTTTTCAAGTAGGTTAACTTTTTCCACCCGCTTTATTTGCCAATCTTCACTTCAGGAGTCATCAAATAGTGACTCGAGTAACTGAAATTGGTGGAGGGACTCAATTAAGACTGCCTCCCATCTCTATTACTAACACTATATCTAATACACTGTCTGCTTACACTACTGTCTAATACCTTTGAAGAAAATGACCAGTCTGTGTTGTGCAATCAATGATGGTCAAAGTTATTGTCAATAGCTCTCCAGTCAAAGCAACATTTAGCTCATTTCCCCTTTCATGCATTAAATTAATATCTCTAATCAGAATCAAAATGACCCGATTCTGCCTCACTATAGTTTAATGTTGCATCTCTTCACGTTTGCAACCGACGCAACTGGATGTGCACGAGCAACTACAACCAACTGGTTGTGTGAGTTAAATCTACTGATCCATCAAACAAAGGGAGGAGATTTCCGACCACTGGGCTAATCTTTAAATTACAACATAATGTGACTGCACTTGCAGAGACACTCGTTTTCCCCTTAACTTAGCTGTTTCTGTTGGGTGAAAAATTTGACTGTGTGTGGAGGGTACAATAAAATATTGAACCATCAAATATTGAGATTTAACATAGCTGTCAGCCTACTTCCGTTAACAAGTTAACCCTTTAAGACCTACCATAGAACCAAGTCCGCCAGAGCGTATAGTATATTTTTACATGCTGTGGAGCCATTTTTTGGAGCATTTCAAGTTGCTATACATCAATACAACCATTTTAGCCCAAATTTTAATAATTTGTCTGCATTAAGTGCATAGTAATTACATAAATTGCAAAAAAGTGCAATAAACTACAAAAAAATTTAAAATCGTTTTTGATTTTTTAACATATATTTCTAGTTAGAGAAATTTAAGAGGCTTATCCCTCAAAACTGTAAATACAAAAAAGATGCACAAACTAGTTTCCCACCAAAGGAAATTTATTTTGAGTGTCTTCATAGTTTTATTTTTGAGATACACCAATTTTCATATACTGCAGGAAAAATGAAAAAATATATTATAGTGCAAATTTGCAAAATAACAGCATATGCATCAAAATAAAATATTTCCAGCAGTGCAATATGAGTCCTCAGCATCCCAGAAACAACACAGAAAGTCATAAAGTCAAACATAACTTTTAAAAACACAAGTATAGGCTCATAAGGCCACGATGGTAAAAAACTACATTTCCGCAAAATGACGTCACTTCCGGTTTCGGGCAGGACATGGAAGACAAGTGACAGTTCACGCTGATGGACGTAGGAAGTGTTACAAACAGCTGATTGGATCGGCAAAGCCTGTTTCTGGAATATTGTGTTTTTGTTGCTGCAAGTGCTTTTTATGCAGTTTTTGCAAAGCTATATGTGGAAGGAAACTGTGACCTAGGACAAGCTGATGGCATAAGATGTAAGTACAACTCCTCCGGTTTCATATGCAAAAAAAAAGTATTGCGCTAGCTTACGTGGTTGCAGTGCTACCGGGATTTAAAAATAGTTACGCAAAATAGAGCGTGTCCACTCCGACCGGCTTTAAAGGGTTAAAGCAAAGCTAGATCATTCATTTGCTGTATGTCAGTATTGTAAAGATTCCCAGTGTGTGTGTGTGTGTGTGTGTGAGCCCGCCAGTGCTACCCCTCAGCCTCGTAATAATTACACCTATAGTATCATTTTCAAAATTCTACATTTCCTTGTTCTCAAGTTATGGCATTCACCAGACTTATGTGTCCATGCTGCCCGGCAGGAGGACAATTCCCCATCAGCCTTTTACGTCTGAGGGGTAAAAACGGTATCTGCTCTTGTGGACACACAATTTTGCCATTGTTGAATAAACAACTATTATTTTTAATCAGGCCAATGGTCACACAGAGCTCACACACTATCAGAGCTCCTCCTTAACAGAAAAACAATGCATGTTTTTGACTGAAGGTCTACTGAAAAAAATATGTCTTATATATTCTCTAAATTCTGTTGTACATGTCAGTGATCTGGATCAATTCTACATTCAAGTCTCCTCCTGGGGAGGAACCTGAGCTGAAGACAAAACCATAAGGATTGTTTTGGCCCCAAAAACACACCATTAGTACTCATGTAAGATAATATATATTCTGTATAACAGATCAGTATCTCATCTGTGTGACACTGACATGAATTCAACCCCATTTTATACTTAAGAACATTTTATGTAAAAAAAAAGAAAAAAAAGAAAAGAAAAACAGGGAGACATGCTGTTACCTGGATGAAGCGCTTGAGCTGATTGTTCTGTGCCAGAAGCTGCGTCTTTTCCTGCTCCAAGGTGAAGATATAGTCTGCTGTCTGCTGCAGGATGGCCGCCTGAAAGTGGGGAAAAAAACAAAAGCTGAACTCTAGAGCAGATGTGATATTAGTGCAAAAACAGGCACAAATTAACTTTATTCCCTCCTTTGCGCATTTGTGCCGAGTCACTTTGTATTCTTGCTGTGCCAACATTTGGTTAATTGAACAACACTGTGCACGCGCACGTGTGTGTGTGTCAATGTGTGCACGTTTGGAGCACCTTGCTGAGTTTCTCCCCGTCGGTGTGCGGCAGGAGTGTCTTCAGGGACTGGAATCCTGCGTTGATGCTCTGCATACGCCGGCGCTCGTTGCTATTAGCGATTTCCCTGCGAATTCGCCTCTCTTGGTCCTGAGCAGTCTCTGGACTGAGGGGGATGTTGGCCAGGCTGAAGGAGAGAGGTCAAATGAAGAAGATGATCATGACTGTGTCGTGAAGTCACCAAGAAAGCATAAGTTCCCCTTTCAAACATAATTAAGGTTAGCATTAGATCTGAGCAAATATGTATTCTGGGTTAAAATGACACACTGGGACAATAAAGTCTGTAACTAGCTGCAATCTGAAACCTTTTACCTGGAACTTTACAGGGCATTCATCTGAACTCGTTGCCCCTTAAAGCACTTGTAGAGCATGAGTATGAATATCATGGTAACAAAACCTTCTGACATATTTACTCAGAGGGAAAAATAAGTGAACCATTCAAGTCAGACTTCCGCAGCAAACCTGAAGAACCAGATCTGTGATGTTTTACTAGGCCTAAAGGTCAGACCGAACACACGGCTCACATAGTTGTAAACATGTCTGTCCTACAAAAAATGAAAGAGTAGGCAGGCATGTGCCAATCAAATTGTAAAGCTTGCAACTTAACAACATTTAGTGAACATTAACTGTGATATTAACATATAATCAGTAATCTTTCTCTATTACTTAGATTTATACATATTTAAAATATCGTATTAGATCCGGAGGGTCTAGTTCTAGAGTGAAATATGCAAATTATGCATTATTTACTTTCACTTTTATAAATTTAGACACGAGGAAGACATCTTTGGTTAGGTAAATATCCTAAAACGTTAATTTTTAGATAAAAACTGTCTTTTTGCCTGCCATTTCTTTCCTTGGTGTTAGGAAAAACTATTCGCGGAAATTCTGTACCATATCTAGACCAATGTTTAAGCACACAAAGACTTTTCTTTGGCTACAAAAAAAGTGAACGATTGACTAAAGAATAACAGATTAACAACCAAAACTGTGAATATCAAAGGCAAAAAAATAATTATCTAAACAAAAAGATCTGTTTCTACACATTCAGTTTCATATTAACGTTTGACACAAATTATAGGGGTGTTTACGTCGACTCGGGAAGAAACACCGCATTTCTCCCACAGACTTGAACGCGCCGGGGTTTGTAGCTCAGACATAAAACCAGCTGTTGTCTGCTGACGCTGCCGGGAGCTGCGGGCCTGCGGCACGGCCGCCGGGGGGCGCGTCTGCACGGTAGCAGCCCTGAAACGTGACTCCACTCCGCCACAGGCCCCCCTGGCGTCATAGAGAACAATGCTTTCCCCATTTAGCATGAAGCTAGAACTTAAGTTATCGATCCAACATTAACCGATAAACACTCATAACTGTCGCACTACACAACAAACGACGTATTTTAGCTAAACGACTCGGGAAATACGAGTTATGAGACGCCTGTGTGTATTTCATACGGCTGGAAGATGTGCGCAGTAAGAGCTAACTAGTTAGCCACGCTAAGCTAATTTTAGCACAAGACGCAACGACGACTACGCCGCGGATCAGTATTTAAACACGCATTTTTTATCCCCGGACACGATTTTACACCACATACTTCATCATAGCTACACATAGATGACACACACGAGCGATTTAGTTAATATGGCCAGTTTTTTTGGGCAACGGTGACGTTACAAACGTGATTTGTTGTGTAGCAGCAAAGCGGCGGGTTAACTACCACGTGCTCTAGACGGCAATGTATCGATTTCACCTCACTGATTTACATATTCCTGAGCCAGGCGGTTACAAACATGCTTTATTATAAGTTATTACAAACAATTCAGCCAGCGTATTTAAAAGCAAGGGGGTGAAATGTTACATATATCCTCGTCTCTAACAACATCAACTGGCACAAGCACTGGCTGCTAATTTCCACAACCACGCTCCTGCTGCCAAGACATGGCAGCGAAGCTAACAGCATGCTACATGAAGGCTGACTGCAGCGCACACACATACACGCGCTACACGAAAGGTTATTTATTCACGCAGTTCGGTAACAACACCGATGGTTTGCATTTTTGCGCACCTGCAGAGACCTCCAATAACATCCTTCTCCGATTTCTTGAACTGTTGTAAGGACTGTATCTTCTCTGTCGGCATCATGAAATATTCCATGCTTTCAAAGCCACCTTCAGTCCGTGTTTGCTGTTTTCTTCTCCCTCCCCTGCGCTCCTTGTTAAAATAAATAGATGTTCGGTTGGTTTTTGTTTCTCCCTCGCAGAACTCCCACTGTACTTGCCAATAGCTTACATCTAAAAAGCCGCTTTCAATTCGGTTTGACTGAAGAAAAGCGTTAGAAAAATAACAATTCAAGCTGTGTTGCTTTCCCCAGCTGATGGGGCTACCTCCAGTGTGTGTGTGTGTGGCTTCTTGCCTCCGCCTACTACGAGTGTGTGTGTGTGTGCAGCTGATCTATGTGAGGCGGGAAACAGCTGGTTGGAATCAGACCTCGTTTTCCGGAAAGCAGAACAAACAGACCAGCAAGAATCTGACTGCAGTGCTGCAAATCTACGAGCAGTGAGCAAAATACCGACTATATAATTTGAACTACGCCAAACTATAACCTGGGAATCAGCAGGGTTAAAGGTAAATTTAAACTGCAGCGGTTTGCGTCTTGCTTTTCCAAGTGCAGCGACTGACTGTCCAGTGTTGGTATACTGCCAATATCACATAAAAATCAACTACTGACATCTTGATTGTGATAAAAGTTTAAGTAATATTGTAAATAAATGGCATCACCAAGCTTATGGACAAACCGTCCTACAGTTCATTTCATTTTTGTCATAGTTAACAAAGGACCAACATGAAAATGTGTTGGACAAAAAAAGTCAGTCACCATCGTAAAATTTAACAAAAGAAAAGAAAAAACCCCCAAAGCAACACAAGTTTAAAAAACAAACAAACTACTGGAGACAGAAATAAAACAAAAAAGTAATACAGAGATGAACAGGATTACAATTTAAATGACCATAATGACCATTACAAGACTAAATCCAGAGAAATGCTCACGTGTAGCTCAATTACAGACATATTACACAAACAGAGGTACACTTAAACACTTAAGTAGCTTATTTGTGCAGTGGTATTGTGTAGTAATTGTGTAGTTTTTGTCTACAAGGGCATCCAAAAATCTGCCAAATAAAATATTCAGAATTACCTGCTGTAGAAACTGCTTATGAACAAGGGAACAGTTGGAAGTAGCTTTCAATGTAAAAATGTTCATTATGAAAAGTGTCCATCTAATCATATTATATTACATTCATTGCTGCTGTTCAGGATACTTATAACCTTTTCTTTCACCTGCACCCTATAATGATCACTTCAGAGGATCATCTGTCCCCATAATGCAATTTGTCTGTGAAATAATAAATAACCAAAGTTTTAAAACCAATATTACTATTGGTAATATCTACTAAAAATGTTTGCAGCAGAGTAGGAAGCTTAGCAGCAGAAAAAACTAATTTCTTCAGTCCCATTGCCACAAGTGTATAAAATCAAGCACCTTCTATACAGTCTGCCTATACTAGGGCTGCTCGATTATGGCAAAAATGATAATCACGATTATTTTCACTGAAATTGAGATCACGATTATTTGACGATATTTATTTAACCCTTTAAGACCTACTATAGAACCAAGTCCACCAGAGCTTATATTATTTTTTTTACATGCTGTAGTGCCATTTGTGGGAGCATTTCAAGTTGCTATACATCAATACAACTGTTATAGCCCATATTTTAATAATATGTATGCATTAAGTGCATAGTAATTACATAAATTGCAAAAAAGTGCAATAAACTACAAAATACAATCGAAAATCGCTTTTGTTTTGTTTACATATATTTCTACTTGGAGAAATTTAAGAGGCTTATCCCTCAAAACTTTAAATACCACAAAGTTGCAAAAAATAGTTTCCCACCACAGGAAATTTATTTTGAGTGTCTTCATAGTTTTATTTTGGAGATACAGCAATTTTTATATACTGCAGGAAAAACAAAAAACAATCCTATGATGCAAATTTGCAAAGAAAACAGCATGTGCATCATTTCACTGTGGGAAGTGTTACGAACAGCTGATAGGAACGGCAAAGCGTGTTTCTGGAATATTATGTTTTTGTTCCTGCAAGCGCTTTTTATGCAATTTTTGCAAAGCTATATGTGGAACGAAACCGTGACCGAGGACAAGCTGATGGCATCAGATGTAAGTACAACTCCTCCGGTTTCATATGCAAAACAAATTATTGCGCTAGCTTACACGGTTCAGGTTCTACAGGGATTTAAAAATAGTTACGCAAAACGGAGCGTGCTGCTCTGACCGGCTTTAAAGGGTTAACAATGACTTTAAAAAAATAATATAAAATAGTGTGCAACACCACTGAAGTTTTTTTTTTTTAACTCTCTTTTCAACCAACGGCAGTCACTCTCCAAATAACTTCTGCTTAGCTTTCCGAGCTTCCCTCGGGTCCTCTTAATCAGCGGTCTCCAACCTTTTTTGCGCCACGGACGGTTTATGCCCGACAATATTTTCACGGACCGGCCTTTAAGGTGTCGCGGATAAATGAGGGAGGGGCTAATAATCGGCTCAGTCATTTTTAATGATCGTTGAAAGCCCAGATCGTAATCGTGATTAAAATTCGATTAATTGAGCAGCCCTAGCCTATACAAATATTTGTGAAACAATGGGTGGTTCTAGAGCACTCAGTGCATTCAGGTTTACTACAGTAACTGTTGTAACAAGCCAGTGTGTGACATTTCTTCCTTCCTAGATATTCCACAGTGAGCTGTATGTGGTATTAATGCAAAGTGGAAGCGTTGAGGAACCACAGCAACTCAGCCATGAAGTGGTAGACCACGTAACCTTAAAGAACAGAGTGACTGAATGTCGGGGTGCATAGTGCATTAAAATGACCAACACTCTGCTGACTTAATAAAGCCAAACTTTCAAACTGCCTCTGGCATTAACTTCAGCACAAAAACTGTATGCCAGGAGCTTCATGGCATGACTGAGCAGCTCGTATGTGCATATATGTATATATATATATATATATATATATATATATATATATATATAGTGTATATATATATATATATATATATATATGTATATATATATATATATATATGTATATATATATATATATATATATATATATATATATATATATATAGTATATATATATATATATATATATATATATATATATATATATGTATATATATATATATATATATATATATAGTATATATATATATATATATGTATATGTATATATATATATATATATATATATATATGTATATATATATATATATATATGTATATATATATATATATATATATGTATATATATATATATGTATATGTATATATATATATATATATATGTATATATATATATATGTGTATATGTATATATATATATATATATATATATATATATATATATATATATATATATATATATATATATATATGTGTATATGTATATATATATATATATATATATATATATATATGTGTATATGTATATATATATATATATATATATATATATATATGTGTATATGTATATATATATATATATATATATATATATATATATATATATATATATATATATATATGTGTATATGTATATATATATATATATATATATATATATATATATATATATATATATATATATATATATATGTGTATATGTATATATATATATATATATATATATATATATATATATATATATATATATATATATATGTGTATATGTATATATATATATATATATATATATATATATATATGTGTATATGTATATATATATATATATATATATATATATATATGTGTATATGTATATATATATATATATATATATATATATATATATATATATATATATATATATATATGTGTATATGTATATATATATATATATATATATATATATATATATATATATATATATATATATATAGTGTATATGTATATATATATATATATATATATATATATATATATATATATATATATATATATATATATATATATATATATATATATATATCCAGCTGCCATCATCATGGAAGGACAGGCCCCTGCACGGTATGTACCACCGGCAGATAGAGGAGGTGGCTGATATCCAGAAATCCTACCAGTGGCTGGACAAAGCTGGACTGAAAGACAGCACAGAGGCACTAATCATGGCAGCACAAGAACAAGCTCTGAGTACAATAGAGGCTGGGGTCTATCACACCAGGCAAGACCCCAGGTGCAGGCTGTGTAAAGATGCCCCAGAGACAATCCAGCACATAACAGCAGGGTGCAAGATGCTAGCAGGCAAGGCATACATGGAACGCCATAACCAAGTGGCCGGCATAGTGTACAGGAACATCTGTGCCGAGTATAACCTAGAAGTCCCGAGGTCAAAATGGGAGATGCCCCCAAGGGTGGTGGAGAATGACCGAGCTAAGATCCTGTGGGACTTCCAGATACAGACGGACAAAATGGTGGTGGCTAACCAACCGGACATAGTGGTGGTAGACAAACAGAAGAAGACGGCCGTAGTGATCGATGTAGCGGTTCCGAATGACAGCAATATCAGGAAGAAGGAACACGAGAAGCTGGAGAAATACCAAGGGCTCAGAGAAGAGCTCGAGAGGATGTGGAGGGTGAAGGTAACGGTGGTCCCCGTGGTAATCGGAGCACTAGGTGCGGTGACTCCCAAGCTAGGCGAGTGGCTCCAGCAGATCCCGGGAATAACATCGGAGATCTCTGTCCAGAAGAGCGCAGTCCTGGGAACAGCTAAGATACTGCGCAGGACCCTCAAGCTCCCAGGCCTCTGGTAGAGGACCCGAGCTTGAAGGATAAACCGCCCGCAGGGGCGTGCTGGGTGTTTTTTATATATATATATATATATATATATATATATATATATATATATATATATATATATATATATATATATATATATATATATATATATATATATATATATTTCCTTGTGCATTTGTTTTTAAAAAAATATTTTAAATGGCTCCCAAATAGGAAGTATTTTCACTTAACAGCTAAGAAATAAAATTTTCAATTTGTCACCTTGAATACAAAGGACACAAAGGGAAAAGTAAAAGGAAACATTACAGCTTAATAAAATCCTTTTATGCAGACTGATAATAATTTATTATAAAAGGAAGCTCCTCAGCATAAAAAACTCCGGTTTAGGACAGCAGGTGGCAGTATTAAGCTGGAAAGTCACCCAACCAGAAAATCTGGTTCTTTGTTTTCTTTACATGAAAAGTGGAAAATAACCATTCATCCATTCTCTTCAGCTGGCGCCTATCACAGCTGTTATAGGGTAAGAGGTGGAGTGGACGGGCTGCCAGTCTATCGCAGGGCTAACACATAGAGAAAGACAACCATCCACACTCACACCTAAGGGAAATGTATTACCATCAATTAACCTAACGCCACTAATTGTCTTTGGATTGTGGGAGGAAGCCAGAGGACTTGGAGAGAACCCACACAAAGATGGGGAGAACATGCAAACGCCACACAGAAAGGCACCGACCAGATGGTGGAGACTTCTTGCTGTGAGGTAACACTGCTAACCACCACAACACCGTCAACATAATAAATTCCTAATAGCTTCACTGCTGCTGTAATGAAACCATAGTATGTCATCTAGAACAACACGATATCAGCAGGCCTTTTCACAAGCCTTGAAGCTTAACCGGTCACATGTGCCTCTGGACAGTTTTTTGTTTTTGTAAGTTATAGTATTTAAAGCAACACACATGCTTTATTGTTCTCAGGTTTTTATTTTCCCCATGTAGCACATGTTAAAGAGATAGTAAAACGACATTATACACTGATGAAATATTTGGTCTTAAAAAAACAAACAAAAAAAGTGATGAGCTCTCCTTATTACCACAAATCTTTAAGTAACTAATATACAGAGAAAGTGTTTCAAAAATGATCCAATTTACTATATTCACCTTTAAATAACATATTTATATTTATGTACACATTTTTTTTGAAATAATAAAAAAAAATGATAGTATTCTTCATATAAGAAATGCACCATAGTCTATATTGAGATATATTAGTGTATCTAATGAGTCATCATTTGTAGGAAAATGTATTCACTAAGGCCACTTAGTACAATTCTTCAAAAATATCTAACGGTAAACTGTATTGGACACCACACAACAGAGCAAATGAAGGTGCACCTTCGTATGTCGGCACAGACGTTTTCTAAATTTGGAAATTAAGCGTGTTAAAGAAAAGAATGAACTTAAGCCATATGTTCACAACATCTTTAACCAGAAAGGAGCCGTTATACTTTTAAAGGCACTTACATTTAGGACCTTGCTAAAATAGGCCTTGTCTTTGGCAGATAGAAACTTTAAACGCTTGAAAATGGAAATCTGGATCAAGACTTAAATAGGGGTCTCCGGAGTAGACCTTTTAAAGCCTGAAAATATAAACCTAACTGTAGGGATGATTATCCTTTACTTGTAGCATGATTGGCAAATGCCCTCTGGAGAGAACAGAATAACAGAACATTTTATTTTGTAACTTTGACAAAGTGTAAGCATCACTGAGTTGACGGGATCCCTGCCATCTGTACTGATGGTCTGATCCTCTTGGCAGCATTTTCCTCCACGGAGAAAGTGTAGTTATACTGGGGAAAAAAAATAATCAAAAAACAATGTGGCAATATTCTCAATTTATATACCCAATAAAAAGTATCAGATGAGAACTTACCTCATTTTCAATGTCTTGGAGAGATTTTATGGGAATATTCAAATCCGAGTTCTAAGACAAAAATAGTCAAAGAGAATTGGGATGACAAAGGAAAGTCAGCGGTATTTGGCATTGGAATCCATCCCTTGAATACTGAAAACTTGTAACATACCGTCTCATTTGCCTGGGTTTCAAATTTTGGGTGGAGGCTGAAAGGAACTCCATCTAGAGCTGCAGAGAATAAGAGTATGCCTAGGTGAGTGGGTCTCTGCGGTGAGAAGCGTAAATAAGAAGCCCTTTGTGTGACGAGAGACCCGTGGTACCTGTAATTCCATGGATGCTTCCATCAGCAGGTTTGTCTAACTCATCCTTTGTTTGAAGAGTGTGGCGTCTGTGACTAAGTCTGCTGGGTGGCAATTGAGGAGGAGGAGGGTTGCTGCAGAAATAAATAAGATAAACAAATAAGATGTCGACCACAAGAGTAAAACGCCTCCAAGATAATACACTTTGCTGTAATAATGTCACATCGCTATAATTTTTAACTATATACACTTCTAATAAGAGACATGTGACATTTTGATAATAACATCTCCATTTTAAATATACATAGGCATTGTACCTAGGTCTGAGGGGTAGAGGAGGAGACTGCTGCTCTAAGGAAAGTTGGCGGATGTCCAGGCTGACACTGCGGGGCTTGGCTTGAGGCGTGGGTTTAGAAAAGTAACCTTTTCTGTACCACAGCACATAGCCGTGGATGTCTCTGAAGAAAAAGTGCATGTAATGACAAATTATATGCAACATAATATTCATAAAAGTTCATGAAAATGCTTTGATAAAACAGGCCCAAGACAAAAGTCCATGTATCTGAATGTACCCCACAAATGTGTAATGCTGCAACATCATTTTGCTTTTGGCTGTCAGCTTGATATCCAACACAGCTGTTTCCACACTGCCCACTGGGACGATGCGTACGCACACACGTTTTTTCTTGGAAACTGTGGCCTCTGGACAAACAATCACACGGTAGGTCAGAAGTGAATGAATATGATGCATTCTGCTAAATAAGTATGAATGTGTGTGTGTGCTCACTTGGCTCAAGATGTTCAGCTATAAAGCAGTAACCATGAGGAAGTGAGTCCTTATCAGAAATAATCCGGATGTCAGACACTACCATACCACCTGCTGAGTCCTGCATTTATGGAAAATTTAGAAAAATAAATGATGTATTGTGGTAATATAAAGGTAATACATGTATAAGTTCGCATTTTTTGTTCACCTTGCTATAACAGAGGTAATATCCAGACTTCATCCCAAAGGTGCGTGTAAAATTTGCTGATGCTCCATCTTCTGTGAGGCTGATCTGCAGAAAAAGGGAGATGCAGTGAGACAGCTGTGGCATCACAAACACATTTGATTTATTCCAAAATAAGCAAGTAGCATGAAAATTTGAGTCAGCTTGAGTCAGTCAGTTTAAAAGTTGGGATTTTGGATTCAACAGAAAAGAATCATTGCACATTTGTTTAACTGTTCTCCTTCAGAGTTGATATTTGGCATGCGGACTGAAGCAGATGAGGATCGAACTACCACCTTCCGATTAGTCGGTGACCTGCTCTGTCTCCTAAACTACAGCCACCCCAGATAGGATGTGTCACCAAAAAGCTTGTGGTTGTCACAGTGACTTGTAATTTATACTTAACACGCTGACTTGTTTTGTTGCAGCGACCGTCTGGTTACCCAGAAGTTGAGTGTGCAACACCTTTGCACAGGTCACCTGGTGGAGGCAACCTGTTTCAGTACAATTGTGATCAGACTGGGACTAAATGCAATCAGACAGATTAGCGAAGGTTTGGAAGTAAATCCCATCTAATTTGTAACAATCAATCTGAGTCAAGTCTGTGCAACTCAGCACAACTGCAATGTGTCTCTTTAGAACAGGGGACTCAACTCAACTGGCTTGTATTTTGGTTATATTCCTATAGAAAAACAAGGGCAGTGAGCATCTGCAGCAACCACATCACTATTTCAGGAGGAATTTCTGTTTAAAATCAAAAAGATTCTGGCTGGACTCTAAACGCAAGTAGTTCAAGTGAATTTCTGTGTATATCGACAGCAACGGATTTGTAATCCTAGCTGATTCACCACGAATAATTGTTGAATGCAATCAATGGATTGCATGTATTGCTGGAGCTTATCAATTTCCCACCAACTGCTAGCAATTTCCAGCAACTACTTGCACCCAATAAGGGGATGCAAATTTTTCCCAAGAGACTGGAGGTCACCAAGCAGTTGCTAACTAGTCTCTAGGTGATTGCGACCCTAGAACAAGGACAAGAGATTTTATTGTAATTCTCCTGCAAACTTTGTGGTTGGAGTTAAGTAAAATGAAATATCTATAATCTATCTCTGTTCTTACAAGGGTGAAATCTTTGGGGCAAGTGCCAGAGTTGGAGGCCCAGGCCACAGCGGTCACTGGCCGGACATTCCCACGTTCCATCAAAGACATCTGAGGAAGACCCAAACAAAAGTTTTAATAAATATGGAAGGTAAACAAGGTACAAATGCTTTACTGGTTGGTCTTAACATAAATTATGTCTTCTTATTGCCCAAGGATGTTTTTGGATTGTCATTCTAATACAAACTTTCTCAAAGCTTATCTGTTTTTTTCAATTTCAATGCGTGTACAATAACATGTTCCCTCGGAGACTGAGGCATTGTCACACCCAAATCGTTTAGTTCATGTGACTCCTAAATGGGAACTCAATTAGGTCGAAATTACCTTTAGATGAACTCTTACACTGAATAGTGTCATTCTCTGCCCTAATATATATGGATGACAGCCTGAATAGGATCGTTCCCTATTCAGGCTGTCGTCCATATATATTAGGGCAGAGAATGACACTATTCAGTGTAAGAGTTCATCTTAAACAGCAGCAGAAGTATTTAATCCACTTGCATCACTTTTAATATAGATTTTAATTTCTTTGTTTTTTTTAAGCATTTACTCGACTTTTGGCTACATGCAAAGCATAAGCACATTTCTACTGGTAAAGACTTTTTACTGCGTGGCAAATTGTTCAAACAAGCACATTTGACCAAACAAAACCGACTAGCACATTGGAACAACAACAAAGTCACAATGTAACAGAAAGACAAACAAGCATATAAAGCTCAGATTTTAAATGAAGATGAAAAAAAATCTCAGCAATTCATGATTTCACCATTGATTTTTTTTGTAATAACTTCTATTTACTCGATCAAACTTCCTGACATAGTGCTTGCTATTGTTATAACTTGAGCTCTATTATGGTAAGCGGCTGAGGAAATCGACACCAGCCAGATGAAGGTATCTTAAAACAGCTGCTAAACTTCCCTATCCACAATTTTAAACACACGTCATCACACTTCTGCCTTTCGTAACACGTGTTTATTGTTACATTTATTAATAACAACACCTGAAATTATTAAATTAAAGACAAGTACCGTGTAACATCCCTGTCAAGACTAGCTTATGTGGCATTAGCGATTGTTCCGATGACAAAACTTCACCGCTTCTTTGTTAAATAAGCCAAATATTCACCGCTTCGTGAGCTCATTCGTGTAATTATAAAAATACACACTTACTCTGTATATGTATTAACTTTTGGTTCTCCGAGGTGAAAGAAAAACTTCTTAGTATCAACGGAAATTTTCCTGGACGTCCTCGTAGGAGCAGGAAGTACTCTGACTCCGTCCCGACTCCAACTCCCGTCATCCTCCGAGGCATGACGTCAGCTTTATAAAACAAACTCCCTTCTGAACGCTAGATGGCAGCAGTTACGTCAGAATACGGCTCAGATTTTCAAAGCTTCCATTGAACTTGCTGCTTCAAAAAAGTGTTAGAATTAACAATAGAAAAAACACATTGCCTCATTTATTAATCTCTCTGCCTAACAGAACATAGATGTTTATTTTTTGTGCTACAATCCACTATCTCTGCACAAGCAAGAATTAATAAATCAATGAATGAAGGAAAACACTGCATGCGGGTGACATTTTCCTTCACATACAGTCTACAGAATACTTCCTAACGTTGCACTATTCTATCCTTTCTTATTTGTTGTAAATGAAATTATTCAACAATTTAATGAAAGGAAAACACATGTCTGCCCTTTTTAGATGCTTTTAGTAGCGAGTAAGAAGCTAAAACTGTGAATAATAATGAAATGAAAATATAAATATAATGAAACTACCAGACAGTCCTCGTAATCCTAATGTGTGTGTTTGTGTCGGTTTGTGTGTGTGTATGAAAACCAGAAAAAAGACCCTTGATTGCAAGCATCAACCAGAGGGGCTTAGGTCCCTGTTGGCATGGCAACATGCAGAATGGATGGCAGTATGCGTGTGTGTTTGTGTGCGTGCATGCAAGAGCGGGGGTGGGTTGAGCAGGTGGACTGTGGACGAGGAAGGAAGTCAGTGCTTATCCAGTGCACTTAGCTTTATTGGTTGATTGGCCAGTTAATTAGTAGGTAATTAATGAGAAGGAGCCAGCTGTAATCTGCTGAGAGTAAAACAAGGGGTAGATGAGGTAAACTGCATGTCTGTGTGTGTCCCATGGACACATTTGCATATCCGCTTGCAGGGGGTGCATGCAGTCACCTGCGTGAGAGTTCATAAATAAATATGAAAATGATGGACTGAGTATGAGCGTCACTCTGTCGCTTACTCTCGAGGGATTCAATCGTCTTTTCAGCAGTTCAGCCTGAAATGCATGAAGTCTCTGTCACATTTATTTCAGTGTTAAACACACACTCACAACCAAAACACTGGAAGGTGTGTGAGAGCCCACTGTGGCCCCTGATGTAAAGAGTAATGTTGTAGACTATATATATGTATATATATATATATATATATATATATATATAAAGACAAAGACATGCGGTTTCAATAATACATAATACATCTCCGTTTTGAGATGTTGTGAGAATACAACAATAACTTAGTGTTAGTGCCCCCTGTGTTACAGTAAAACTATGATCCCACAATAAAAACCCTACAAAACCAGCTGATACTAGCCATGGGGGTATCATCGTCTTAACCACCACCAGCCAACATGGTCTCCACAGCGAAATGACGACTTCTTCGTGGTTTCAAATCAAAGAGCAGCACTCCCCGGAGCCCGCCGACATACTTACTGATGCAGAGCTGCGTAAAGGCAGCCACAGAGAACAAGCAGAGAACAAGTCCGGAAGATGGTCAGTGTCACAGTGTCAGAGTTCAAATTAAAAGACTTGAAGTTTTGCAGGACTAACTTCTTGTACACCCCCCTTCTGTGTGGGTTTACTGCATTTACACTTTTTAAATTTATTTTAATTGTAATTTAATGTAAATGAGTTTATTACTACTACTGCAACTACTACTACTACTACTACTACTACTACTGCTACTACTACTAATAATAATGTGATCCCCATGGGGAAAATACATTTCTCTCTGCATTTGACCCATTCACTCAGTAAAGCAATGGGCAGCACTAAGCAGGCACACCGGGGAGCAGTGTGTAGGGACGGTACCTTGCTCAGGGGTACCTCGTAGCCGTTCAGTGGATTCGAACCTTCCGATCGTGGGGCCACCACTCTACCTACTGAGCTATCCCTGTCCCCTTTTGCCTAGTGCTTCGCCTGAGCCTCTCGGTTCTTCACAAAGAACACTGCAGCATTTTCCAACAGCGACATATACAAATGAAAAATGTCTCTATGAGTGCTATGGATGGTAACTTAAGACAGCGACGACCTGCCCCGGGGTACAGACTCCAAACATCTGCAAACGCTGTTTGTGGTGAAATTATGATTCTAATGCTTCCAGTTAAGCCGATAAACAGAAGTAATAAAAGCCAGCAGTCCATGCCAAGACGACCAAATTCACTGTGATTAAAAACAGTTACAAGCGGAAATCATCTTTTCTGAATGAGCATGTTTACTGACCCTGTCGGTTTGCGCTTTTAATGAACGAGTAGGCATTTGGGGATAAAAGGAGAGCAGGCGAAGACGACGGCATGAGAAAGGCTCTCAGGTTAAGAGATAGCCAGCTTTAACGTAATACACACAACTGTTTCACACAGTGGGAAAGTCATTTGGCGTATCTGTTTTGTTTTCTGTAGTATATCATTGGCGTTTGAAAAAGAGACTGAGTATTCCAAAGCAGCAACGAGTTGGCGAGTTTGGCAGTTGTTGTCATTTTGTTGCCAAGACCGCTCTCCATGTAAACAGCCTGCTTTCTTTCTCTTTGAGATTTTTCACCCTCCAGAATCTGTGCTGCTCATTAAAATAACAGAAAAAAAAAATTTAGTGAGCTGTGCCCTCTCTTGCCAAAGAAAAAGAGCTTTTGGTCCCCGGCTATTATTTTCTCATATTAGTAAATAGCGAGTATCCTTGCTGCTGAGGCCACACCGCTCTTACCTTTCCTTTTTTGTGGGAAATCTTTCAGTTTGCTGTGAGCGTGGAAAGTTGAAGAAAGAACTTTGTTTGTAGTTACCCTGCTCCCATCTTTCCCTCCACACTGGTGCCACATTGGAGGTATGGAGAACAGAGCCCACCAGATATTGTGTCATATTGGTTTAACTGGAGAGGAAGTGGATAAGCCACACAATAATAGGAAATGCCATAACAATTGCCAACCGCTGCAGGACATCGGCGACATCCTCCAGCAGATCATCACAGATGAGATGATGAGGCCCAGGCCAGGTAATAACAGAGGTACAACGTGAGAATTAGATTTGAGACACTGGATTGGAGGGATTCGGTATCCCTCCGAGTTGAATGGTGGTTCCACTTCTCACTCATCACACACTGAAACTACCAATCCCCAATACTGCTGAATCCTTTTGCACCTCAGAATATCTCCATCTTTATCCCATAGCCCAGACCAACAGGATCCATCATCTCACTATAAATACAAAGCTGAGTTTGTAAGTCACCTGTGATTCATTGACCAACATGGCAGTAATGCTAAATAATGACTAAATAAACCAGAGAAAAAATGAGAAAGGATTTGATCTGAGTAAGGAGTTCTTGATCTGAATTTTTTTATTTATTATATGAGTGTATTCACCGTGTATCTGCTGTAATTTACTTATAAGACTGCCGGAACCCCTTCAACACACAGTGCCATTCATGAATCTTTAGAATACTGGACTTCGGCAGCAATCCATTCGTTCTTCCACCATCTGAAACAAGACATTTTAGCTCCTCTCCTTTTATTGGCTTCCAAAGACTTAGCATTTTCTAGCAAAAAAATAAATGGTAAATGGTAAATGGCCTGCATTTGTATAGCGCTTTTCTAGTCCATAGGACCCCAAAGCGCTTTACACTACATTCAGTCATTCACCCATTCACACACACATTCACACACTGGCGATGGCAAGCTACGTTGTAGCCACAGCTGCCCTGGGGCGCACTGACAGAGGCGAGGCTGCCGAAATAAAAACCAGAAATACTCTGGTTTTGTCTTCTGGGTGCTTGATTTACTGTAAATTTACTGAAAAATGATCAGTATTGTTACTGTTTCTGTCACACGGCTGCAATTAGTCATAGCAAAAACTTTGCATCGGGCAGGTAACCGTGCAAAGTATGTCTGCGTTCTCACCTCTGATGGTTTATCAACAGAAGACTCCAGGGTCAAAGTTCATTTGTGGAAAATTGCTTTATCTGTTAGATAAGAGCATTTTTTTATGACTAATAATAACAAAGAATTGTTTTTTAATGCAGACTCTTTTGTCTTTCTGCTACATTCTATGATTTTCCATGAAAGGAAACATGCTTTAAACTGCCACAGAATGAAGCCTGCCCTCTTCAGCGTCCTGTGAGACCAAAGAAAATACAGGTAAGATGCATATGTAGCTTTCTTTCTATATTTATCAACCAGTAAAGACACATTGCATGCTAATACAAGACTTCTGCTCTCATCAAATTCATTATTGTGGTTAATTTTAGGCTTAAAGTTGACTTTTTATTACATTTGAATGACTCTTAGTCAGTCAGTGTGTAAGGATAAGGGATTTAAACAAGACTGCAAATAAACTGTATCCCTTTTGAAGATTTAATTTGCTATTCATATCTTAGGTAGTGACTCACATGACATGACAAATGACACGTCTGTGGCAGAGAGCGAGAGAGATTGGAGACACATAAGCAGGATGTACACTAGTTTGTCTACATTTTCTCCCGTCCTCATGAAACTTGTCATTAATGCATCTCTCTTTCTCCCTCTCCTGCTCTTGTGCTCAGTGTGTCATACTCTATCCCCAACAGTTTGCCATGGTATTTTTCCAAAACTCATTCTCTGCTGGCTTTCTTGATGATTTTTGATGATGCTCTCCTCCAAATGCTCAGATGGTGAAAAGGCTAGAAGTGCTACTGCAGGATGAGCGTCATAACAACAGACGCTTTTAACTGAGAAATACATGGGAGCAACAGGATCATCAAATCTGTTATTATTGACATAAGGAATCTGCGCCAGGGGTTGAGATGATGCATATTTAACTAGGCAGGAAAGATTCGTAATTTAATATCAGTCGGCAACTTTTTCCTTATTGAAAAAAAACACCCCCAAAAAGTACAAACTGCACCGTACTCCTTGGTATTACCTCAGTTAGCTTGGAAACAGGAAGCTTAAGGGTGGCAGCAAGAAGGATTCAGAGTTTCCAAGTTAAGTAGTTGTCTCACCTGCTTATTTTCAAACTAAGAGAGCCCAGATTCACAAAATCGGACATGAGGGGAAAATGAGGGCTGGAAAAGATGACATAAAGAAAGGCGCGTGCGCGTGTGTGTAACAAAAATAGTTTGGTAGAATTTGGAAACCAGCATAGAAGTGATCATATGCTTTCCAATCAGCTCATCTTAAGATAAGAAAATACTTTATTTATGTTGACATAGCAAGGTAATTAATTAAGAAAATGTCTTTTATTTTCTCAAAAACACAGGATACTTCTTTTTACTATAGTTTTCCTGAGAGGTGCTAAGCTCACAACCTTCTGTATGACCAAGTCAGTATAAACTGCACTAAGTTGTTTGAGATTTTGGAAAATACTGGCTTTTTGTTAAATACAAATAACGATGCACTCTTATGCCTCACCAGTAAATTTTAGGGATACACCTTTCAATGTGGTAAAACAATACTAACAATAATGACGTTTAAGTGTTGCGATGAATAACTGTCCTTTTGGACCTTGTTAATCAAATGAACCAGCATGAATTCTTCTGTTAATCTTCTGTTATTTATCTGTTATTTTATGCTCTTTTTTACAGAGGTAGTTTAAATGAATGTGAACAACACAAACTGAAAGTGAGACTTATAAAATATGAGAGGAAAATAGCGGGGCTGAGTTCAGAACTAGCAGCAGGATTGTTGGAACAAAAAAGATCTTTTGGGGGCCGTCAAAAAAAAGTGCACTTTGAAATGTGCTGTTAAATATTCATACTCCAGCTAGGATGCTTGCCTGTGTGCAGCTGTGGCTGTTAATGATATCCAACCAATTATATTGTATGAATTCTTAATCTTATTTCTTTGGATCATATTATTAATATGTGCCAGAATCCACAACTACACACAGCAAATTATGTAAAGTATCATCAGGGAGCATCACAGAGGGCGATAAATGAGCAGTGCAGGCACAGAGAAAAACTGGGGGTTTGGGATACTCTGATCTTTACTGTTTGTGATCTACTGGCTTTGGAGAAGCTCACACACACACATACATGGAAACACTTCGGGTGGGCTACATTAGAAATGTGTTAAATATCGCGTTTCTGGATTACATGTGATGTAGTTGTCAGTGTGGCTGTCATGAATCGCTGTGTGGCAGGCAAGCAGGAGTGGTGGACCCAAAATGCAGAACTCAGACACGGAAGTGAAACTTAAGGCGCAGCTTTATTGCTGGAAAAAACCTCGTACAAACTAAACTCACCAAAAGAAAACCAAAAGTCAGAACAGAGGAACCAAGGACTGAAACACTGGAAAGAAACACTAAACTGGAGCAGGAGACCAAACACTGGGAACATAGAAGCAGAACACACAGCTAGTTGAGGGTACGACGCGACACTGACACAGAGAAACACAGGGCTTAAATACACAGACGGCAGTAATCAAGGGATGAGAGACAGAGGGGAACACACCTGGGAGAAATCACAGCTGACGAGACTGAGCACACTCACATATGACACAAACCTTCACAATAAAACAGGAAACTCAGACACATGGAACCAGACAAGACATTGAACTAAACAGACAGATTCAAACAGATGGGGTGACACCATAGACAGAGACAGACTCAAAGGCAGACCAAATATAACACACAGAACTCAAACAATAATAATCATCATCATCATAAACTAGAAAATGATAACTAAAAGCGCTGGGTCACCGACCCAGGACCATGACAGTGGCACATCGGTCTGCTAATTGCTATCTACTTATACTTTAATTATGCAATACTGAACATCTTAAAAATACTGTTGTATGAGACCAGTGTAGTACTAGTGCTCTACAGTAATACGGTTCACTGGTGTGCCTTATAAAGTGATCACAGCGTTGGTGTACTGCGGTGCGTTTCTCTAATTCCTGCAGAGGTTAAGCTGGATGTGAAGATACGAAGGCTGTCATAGCACTTGTTAGACACTATGAATGGGAGATGCTACCTGAAACTGCCTTGTAATTGCCGTCTGATTTGCATAACTGTGCACATTAACAACCTCTGAAATGAGCTTTAATTTTTTTCACTGAGTGTTTTGATGCTCCTTAAGAGTTGGTGTTAATTAATTAACAGCATGTGGGTGAAGATGAGTGTGTGTGTGTGTCTCTTGCATTTTCTTTTCCTTGGACTTGATAAGGAAAGATGCCATTGCTACCATAGCAACAGACACTAAGGTCTTTACCTTACAATACTAAGTGCCTTGAGGCAACTATTGTTGTGATTTGGCACTATATAAATCAAACTGAATTGAAACTATGCTTGCTCATAGGCGATTGATCGTTGGGGTCATCAGTTTAAAACTGTAGGGTCTTTGTACAAAGTAAAGACTGCTGAGAACTGGTGTTGCATTAATGGAATTAAATTGAACCATTAAAGTGTTCTGCTGATGCAGCGTTGCTGGTTTGTGCTGGTTAAATTTTTTTTCTGCAACATTTAAATGCATTGCTTCACTATCATTACCACCTTAAAGCCATGCGGCTTAGAGGAGACTGACTAGTCAAATCAGAATATTAAGATTAATCTTAAAAAGTTTGAATGTCTTTGGGGTTGATTGTACTGTTCATGCTGTTTTCTAAATCTACACAGCGGAGGTTGAAATTTTGATGGCAGTATCACACAAGCAGGATAGGGAGTGATTCTCCCATTTTTTTTTTGTCAGCTCCTTTTGAGCTTTTGTATCTACCTTCTATTTGCCACTGATTAAAAGATGCTCCACATTTTGAACATATTAAGATCTTATCAGTTCAAGTAGTTTTTAAATTCAGTACAAACTATTCAAAAATGTGTCAGAAAATGAAAAAATGAAGTATATGTGAAGAGTGGAGATGCTTGACATGCTGCATGTCTTGAACTTGATTGATTTATTTCGAATCTATTGTGGCCATCGCAGTTTATATTCTGCTCTATAGCCCTGAGTATCCAAGGTGTCCAACAAGAAGACCCTCCAAATGCTCAGATAATGTGACTGGACAATATGCTGTTAGCAGAGGGGGTTGCTGGTCCAGAGAAGGGTGGAGCCTCTGCAGCAGTGGTGGCCGCAGCAGCCGGAGGAACGCCTGATGATGGGAGCTTAGAACATGTGGACTACAAAGAGAAACTCTCTCAAATTCGAGAGATTTATCATGCGGAACTGGAAAAATATGAACAGGTGTGTTGTTAAGAGACTTTAGGGTGAACAGACAAGGGTGTCGACTACATCACTGAGGTGTGTTAGAATTCGTGTCTTTGGCCCTCTTGGTCACATTCACGCCTGAATTCTTTGCCTTCATCCCAATCAGGCTTGCAATGAATTCACCAGCCATGTGATCAACTTGCTGAGGGAGCAGTCCCGCACGCGACCCATCTCATCCAAAGAGATTGAGCGAATGGTTTCAATCATCCACCGTAAGTTCAGGGCTATCCAGACGCAGTTAAAGCAGAGCACGTGTGAAGCTGTCATGATCCTACGTTCCAGGTTCCTGGATGCAAGGTTGGTTTTCATATTTATTTCCTTGCCTCATCTTTAAGTTTAGTCTTCAAGTGTCTGCCGGCATTTTTTAAATTAAATAGTGTTTTATATATGTATTGCCATCAGATGGAAACGCAGGAATTTCAGCAAACAGGCAACAGAGATTTTGAATGAATGTTTTTATTCCCATCTGGCCAACCCTTACCCTAATGAGGAAGTCAAGGAGGAGCTGGCCAAGAAGTGCAGCATCACTGTTGCTCAGGTTAAAAAAGACCAGATATAGCACTTGGTTTAATCTAAAGAAGCCAGCTGACTTGCTCCCTTTTCTTATCTTAATTCTTTCAGATAGCCAACTGGCTTGGAAACAAGAGGATTCGGTATAAGAAGAATATTGCAAAGTTCCAGGAGGACGCTAGCCTTTATGCTATGAAGACAGCGACAAGTGTGTCTTCGCTTTCCAGCCAAGCCAACTCTCCAGCTACACCAAACTCAGGTATACACCCTCAGGCTTGCCTTTCTCTAAATGAAAATGTGGAAACCCTCAGAAGATGGCCAGATGAGAAAAATAAAAATATTTATCACACTTTCAAAGAAGAGCCACCAGGTGTCTGTTTTTGTTTTATTTTTTGATTATGGAAATGTGTGTGCAAATCTTTTCTTCATGCATGTATGGAAAACGTTTTCTTCAAGTGTCCCCCGATGTGCCAACAGGAGGATACCCAGCAATATGTACCCCACCTGATGGGAGGCTTTGAGGAGTCACTGGAGGTGCTGTTCTTCATCCTCTCTGTCTCCATGTGAGTAGTTAGTCTAACACATTGCTGTTCTAGCCTCATCTACTAGATGTAGAGTATGAAACAAGGTCAAAGAACAACCACTTGCTTTCTGCAGAGACTTCTATTTGTGTCCCAGGTGCTATAGCCACATTTTACCCATACTGCACTGCGAGTTTGAACCCATTTTAGGGGGTGCTCAAGAAGCCCCAGATTTCACTTTAACATGCCTGAAAATAACTGCAGTAGCCTAAAATGAACAATAATCATGTATTTTAATTTTGTTTGTCATTTTATTTTAATGTTATATTCTAGAGTCTTTTGGAGACAGTACAGGTTAGAACAAAAACAGGTTTAAATGTCTTGTGATCGTAACATACTAATTTTATGTGGCACACACACACATAAGCACTGGATTCTTCAATAGTGAAGCTTGTCATGAATAAATAAGACTTGTGCTGCTCACATAGACACTGGAAAAATCAGGGTGGCAATCAGTCTGATTTTTCCAGTGTAAATAATGCCACATGACTGAATGTCATTCGTTGTTATTAATCTTAGACAATGCAATCAGCCATCCAACTAATTAGGCTGCTTTTGAAAGAAACATTGTGACAGATACAGTTAAATTGACTTCTCCAGAGTTATAGAGGGCTGAAGACTTTGGCCAGAAGCATTATTCACTTCCTTAACAAGTATTTTGTGACATAAAAGTCAAGTAATTTATTAACTATTCTTCTTTTATTAATGCATAACCTGGGAGCTGAGCCCCCCCCCCCCAAAAGGTTTGATGTTAAAATCATTCTTGCCGTGTCAGCTCCTGAATATTAACATTAGATTACAGATCAAGACTAAAAAGTCGTCATCATTGTAAAAATCGTAGCTCAAACTGAAATATCATTTTGTTACAAATGAATTCCGTATTTACTTTGTATAAAAATGGCTGTAATTTCCAAACAGTCAATGCAGTATATTTGTGAAACCCTGCAAAAAAAGCTGAAGTCTGCACTTCTCTGGCATCTTGTGTGTCATCGACCAAAAACGTACTTATAAATTTCACTAAAAGTGAAGCGTCAGCTGTAAACTAATAGTGGTTAAAGTCATGGCTATGGCTTTTTGTTGTATCAGAATCAGATTTATTGACCGAACACTTAAACACACATAAGCAGGATTTTTAGATCATCTGTTTGAATGAATGATAGGCTTACGTCACTTATTTCGCAGAGTGGCGTCTGCTGTCTGTCCCTTTGTTGTTTACAAGAATCTTTACTCCTTCTACAGTATCGATTAGAATTTCATCATAGGTATTTTAGCTTGATGGTGTGTGATGGACTGTGAACCTGACCAGGTACTACGTACTACTACTACTATCCCTTCCCCACTAGGCAAGCGTCAAGTGGCGTCACAAACGAACACGGACAGATCTTCCCCCAAACTTTTCTTTTATTTGGATTTGTGGTGCTTTTGTACACCTCTTTCTGGGATTCTCTTTTAACCTCTCACATTTTAATTGTGCTGACACTACTATCTTTTTAATCATAAAAATGAAAATAACTTAAAAAAAGGACTAGAGCCTGCATGTGGTGTTAAACCAGATGTGGACCTTTCATCTTAACGCTGTAGCCTATTAACAAAGCAAAAGATGCATGCTGTTCTTTTTAGGTTTTGAAGCTATGATTGTATCTTTCTTTCTTTTTATAAAAGCACATAACAAGACAAACATCACTTAACAAATAAAGCCGTTGTCATTCAACAAGTTTCTGTAGAGTCGCTTTGGACACAAACTTGGTATAATATGATTTTAATAAATTCAAATTCTCTCATCTTTAAACAGGTAAGTATTTTTACTTAACCATTATGAGGAAAGGGGGTTGTGGTCTCATTCTAGAACATTCAGTGCTGCTTCTGTGCGCAATCCACTCTCCACACCACTAGAGGGCATTCACATGTCACTGCATCTAAACTGGCATCTGGGGACTTTGTAACCAGGTCATGTATACTCACAAAATTTTATTGTCTCTTGGCGTCTCTTTTCTTTATTTATTCAGACTTAAAAAAAAAAAAGTCACTGTGGTGAATGTCAGCAAATCAAATTCTTATTATTTATTCTTGGAGATTCTTTGTATATAGATTTTGGACTAGTGATCTTGTCCAAAACGTGATCTTTGTTTATCCTGATCCAGTAAAATAACCATGGTAATATGTTTTACAATCATGAAATATATCTCTTATACACTACCAGTCAAAAGTTTGGACACACCTTCTCATTTGATGTTTTTTTATTTTTTTATTTTTACTACTTTGTACAATGTAGATACTGAAGACTTCAAATATATGAAGCAAGATATATGGAATTATGTAGCAAAGAAAAAACTGATAAATAACTCAAAACTTGTGTTTTATATTTTAGATTCTTCAAAATAGCAGATGAGCACAATCAGTTGTGCTGTGCAGAAGTCAGGTTGGTGCACAGCTGACAGCCCTGTTTGACAGCTGTTATAATTCATATTATGGCAAGAACCAGTCAGCTAAGTAAAGACAAATGACAGTCCATCATTACTTTAAGAACTAAAGGTCAGTCAGTCTGGAAAATTGCTAAAACTTTGAGTGTGTCCCAAAGCGCAGTCGCAAAATCCATCAAGCGCTACGACAAAACTGGCTCACGTGAGCACCGCCCCAGGAAAGATCAAGAATCACCACCGCTGCTGTGGATAATTCATCTGAGTAACCAGTTTCAGAAATTGCAGCAACTCAGATTAGAGCCCAGATCAATGCCACTCAGAGTTCCAGTAGCACACACATCTCTGCATCAGCTGTTCAGAGGAGACTGCGTGAATCAGGCCTTTATGGTCTAATAGCCGCTAAGAAAACACTACTAAGGAAAAGCAACAAGCAGAAGAGAATTGTTTGGGCCAAGAAACACATAGACGAGTAGAAATCTGTGTTTTGGTCTGATGAGCCCTAATTTGAGATCTTCGGTTCCACCTGCCGTGTCTTTGTGCGACACAGAAAAGGAAGGTGAACAGATGGTCTCTACATGCATGGTTCCCACCATAAAGAATGGAGGAGGTGTGATGGTGTGCGGGTGCTTTGCTGGTGACACTGTTGGGGATTTATTCAAAATTGAAGACAGATTGAACCAGCATGGCTACCAAAGCATCCTACAGCAACATGCCATCCCATCAGGTTTGCATTCAGTTGGACCGTCATGTATTATTCAACAGGACAACCTCCAGGCTGTGTAAGGGCTATTTGACCAAGAGGGAGAGTGATGGTCTGGCCTCCACAGTAACCTGACCTAAACCCGATCAGGATGGTTTGGGATGAGATGGACCGCAGAGTGAAGGCAGAAGGGCCAACAAATGCTCAGCATCTCTGGGAACTCCTAGAGGACTGTTGGAAAACCATGTCAGGTGACTACCTCATGAAGCTCATCGAGGGAATGGCAAGAGTGTGCAAAGCAGTAATCGAAGCAAAGGGTGGCTATTTTTAAGAATCCAAAAATATAAAATATGCTTAAGTTATTTCACACTTTTTTGTTCACTACATTCTTCCATATGTGTTCATTCGTAGTTTTGATGCCTTCAGTGAGGATTTACAATGTAAACAGTCATAAAAATAAAGAAAAACCATTAAATGAGAAAGTGTGTCCAAACTTTTGACTGGTAGTGTGTTTGTCTGACAAGGATTTCAGCTGAACACATACAGGTTAGTATAAAAAGAAGTTGTGACTTCTTTGTGCCAAACTAAAGCATAGGGATTGATTAACTGCACAACTGAATTCACTGAAAAAGTGAATCAGACGTTCCCATATAACTGCAATCACATCATCCAGATCAGAACTGTATACTGATCCCGGTTTTAATGTTTTGGCTAATTTAATGTTCATTTTAAAACAGGAGAATGTTGTGAAAATCTCTTCTTCCAGGATTAGAAAATCAGTCCTCAAAAGACATTTGAGTAAGAGGACAAACTGATTAAGTTAGAGAGTGAGAGCTGCCAGGGTGGACTGTTTCTGTGAAATATCTGATAATGAAGTGAGTGCTACACAGTGTAATCAATAATTTGTATGATAAATGACCATGCTGATACCGTGGAATGTTAGTTTTTTAGTATTTAAGTAATTTAAAACAGTTTTTATTATTCTTTAGTTACAGTAATTTGTTGATCTGTAAATATGTTACTCATTATTTGCTACATGGCATTTTATATTTTATCCAATAAAAACCACCAGCTTATTATTCCAACAGTAGTTCTATTAGAGTTACATGTTAAAATGTTGATATGAGCTTATCTAATATGACAAACAATAATGTTCTTATGAGTGATATCTGGTGACATTCCATATAAATGACTGTCATTATCTGCACACAGTACAAAAACAAGGGCAGCTCTGTTTTCACAGTCCTGAAAAATCAGTTTCATCAGCCACTATCACCAAGCTCACCAATCAATACAGACACACGGAGGCTTTTCACTGCAGGAATGTTATTTTCTTGGAAAGCAGAATAATCCTCTAAAGCATAGCAGTAAAATCACAGTCCTCCTGTAGTTCGACAGACTTATAAATAATTAATAAAACACTCACTAAATCTAATTCCGGTGCTTTTCCCCATATATCTCCTGCAAGTTCAGTGCTTGTCAACTGTGTGAAATTAGTTGTTTTAGTTGGCGTGGTCTTGGCTCAAAAGATATATCATTCAGGTCACCAGAATCAGAAAATAATTAACTGAAAAAGATTGTAAAAATATAACCGTTTAATAGCTAACTGGCATTTGTAGAGGATATTTGAATAGGGTAAGGGGTTGGTAAGGGGTTAAAGGTTGAAAGTGATAAGAGGCACAGACAGAAAGACAGACAGCGAGGTTGCACAGCAGAGAAAGTTAGTCTGCTCTGTGTTCATCATGGATTTATCACGTGGGGCTCTGATCCTGTTCTCTCTAATATACTCAGGTGAGTCATTTCATTTGATTTAATGAAAGAGGAGAAAGGCATTTGTTGGAAGATGGCAACACAATGTCTGTTTAAGTACTTTAAAGGCCTAACTGAAACAAGATTGAACCCACTGGAATAAAAATACCTGCAAGATTCACTGGGGATTATTCACAGACTGCAGTAGTTCCCATTGGAATAAAAGTACTTTCCAAGCAAAATACTGATAGGCATTAACTGTTGAAACAAACATGTTGAAATCATCATGGGGTCCTTTTGTCCCTCTGTGGGGGGGTCACTCCCACTAGGTTTATATCTGGGACTCTCCACCATTTGACCTTAGAACTGAAGAAGCTTCTCGGATGAGAGGTGAAACGTCTTCAAGTAACTTAAAGAAGTCCAGACGCTTTTCTTTACAAGCTCCTTTGACTACGATGACCTGGATGACTGAGAACCTTCACAGACATGTTGAAACAGACTTTTTTCTCCCCAGACTTAAATATAAGGGACAGCTATCTCAAACTCCACGTGTGATTTAGATAAATTAAACACATCTAACAATGTTCTGATGTTATTCAGCAAAGTCTTCATTGAGAAAAATACCTCATCTTTTGTACATTGTTGTTTCGTCATCGACTGCCCGTTCAGTCTGAGTATTTGTTCGGGTTGTTTGCTTTGGGCTCGCGTTTGTGTACTCTGTGTTTTACCCAGATGTGTCAAAAGGTTCACAAAGACGTACGTGTATTCTTACACGCAGTATAAGTATTCAAACTCAGTTCCTAGAAAAATGCAAGAATGAAGAATTGAAATAAGCCATTACCTAAATTGAGCAGTAAAATGAACATGACAGATAATCTGCACTTTATAAATGTACTTTATATTAGTTTGGATGACTTAATAATAATAACAACTAATCATTCACACAAAGTGACTATAAATAACCTGGTTTATTTTTTGAATTTTGTAATAAAATCTAGAGCTCTTTGCAATATGCTGACACTACATCAAAAGCTAGTATAGCTACAGGAACAGCAATTTAATTAACACTGAATGTGAACTGTGTTCTGAACTGTGAACATGAACACTGGCCAGGAGTCATTAAACTCTACAGTAACCTCAGTGACCTGTTGCTAATATGACCGTAAAGCAGCACAAACACTGCAACCTACATTTAATGTCCAAGCCAAGTATTTCCTAAATAGAATATAACTGAATTAACAATGAAAGCACTATTATGTTTATATTCTGAGAAAAAAGACTGCCTGAACTATAAGTCATTGCAGATTCATTACTTAAAATACTTAAAATAATAAAGTGTGTGGCCACAAAGTTTATTTAATTAAAGTATGTATTTACTGTGTGCTGATAGTTGTGTTTCTCTGTGCAGTGGCTGGTCAGGCTCCCGTCATCTCAGTGGAGCCACGAGCTGCTACTGTGCACAAAGGAGAGTCTGTCAGTTTTAGGTGCAATGTAAAACTGACAGACTCTAACCCACGGCCACTCGAGGTACAGTGGAAAAAGGCCAACAACCAAGCATTACCAGGTCAGGACAGACAACATGTTAAAACAATCACTATTGTACAGCATTTGTAAGGTCTAACTTAAGTCTCCCTGTTTCCCTGTAGACAACATAAAAGTCGGTCCTGATGGGTCTGTGCTCACGGTTACTAGCGCTGTACCTGGAAACCACGGGCAGTACCGCTGTATGGTGTCCTCCGCTGCCGGCCGCAGCACCGCCAGCGTTATGCTGACCGTCAAATGTGAGCTTGTATTCAAAGTCCAGTTTTTCCCAACTGTGCAAAACCAGAAAGCGTGGGTTCCCTGGAAACACATTTTATATACAGATGTTTTCAATGACACATAACCCTGTAAAAATTTACTATAACTTTTGTTAATGAAGGGTAAATTAGTATTTAATGAAACTTTAGGAAAAAATTGATGTTAAAAATAAAATGTTTAGGGTTTCACTGAGTAAAAAGACCGGTGCTGGTGGTGAGATCAGACAGCGTTGGGACCCGACGCTGGAAACAGTAGCTATGGTAACCGCTATCTCCACAAATTCTCTCAAAGATACGCCATGATTTTCTTCCCAAATTAATTTAAGCTCTGCTATTGAATTCTATGTAACATTATATTGAAATGTGGGCTGGTTCTTTTAAAGGAACCAAAGCAGAACTGGTTCTGCACTGACACCAACATCATATAGGAGCAAACTACGTATTACAGTGCTGTAGGCATACATAACCAACTGTTTGCTGTCAGTCTTTTGTAAAAAAGAAAAAAAGGGGAAAAAAGGCATATTTAGAGTTTTCAGTATGTGTAGTGTATCCCTTTCTTGCTTTTAGACGCACCTAAAGTACGACTAACGCCTTCGGGGCCGCTGAGAGTCAGGAAAGGTGAGGCCGTGTCGGTGGAATGCCGTGCCCAAGGCAGGCCAAATCCCACGCTGTCCTGGAAACGCCAAGGCTCCACCCTGAAGCTGGTTACCGCTGAAGAAAATGATGTCAACACCATCAAGGTGAAATACTAACTTGTGCTCAAGTTTTGGTTAAACTGATTTTCACATTTAGGATAGAAAAATAGTTCAAATGAATGAAAAAGAAAATGATATTCTGTTTTCTCAGTTTCCTGCGATACATCCAGATGACTCGGGAGTTTATATTTGCCTCGCTGAAAACACTGAGGGGATGACTGAGGCCAAAATTGAAATCATTGTCGAGAGGGAGCCCGGGTCGCCGGTAGCTTCAGTGACCCCTACTGAAATTACGGCAGTGGAGGGACATACAGTCACAATAGAGTGTCAGGCCAGTGGTAAGATGCCTATAATGCTCATATTTTAGATGACTCATAGTTCTGCTTCTCAGTTTTCATTCTGCCCTTCAAATCTGGTCTTCCCTTTTAGGTTCCCCTCCTCCTCTTATCACCTGGTCCAAGCTACGAGCTCCACTGCCATGGAAACACACAGTTAATGGTGGAGTTCTAACACTAACCAGCGTGGGGCGCCAAGACTCGGGACAATACATCTGTAACGCGACTAACATACATGGCTACAGTGAAGCTTACTCAGATATGGAGGTGGAGAGTGAGTGGACATAAGGATATTTAAACACAGATCCCACACATCCAGAGTCCTTGCCACTGCTCATGGTAAGCAAAATTGTATCTTTCTCCTCTCCACACAGCACCCCCATACACCACCATCCTACCCGATCAGGTGAGGCTCCAACCCGGAGATGCACTGCAGTTGCAATGCCTTGCCCACGGCACTCATCCCATTCAGTTCACATGGAGTCGGGTGGGCCGGCCCAGCCTGTCCCCCACAGCAGAGCTCACAAATGACGGAAAGCTCCTGATAGCCAAAGTTAAACAAAGCGACAGTGGAACATACAAATGTGTGGCCACAAACCACATTGGCTCCACTGAGGCTACAACCAGAGTGATCATAAGAGGTGAGCTGAGTTAAAGTGAGCGGTTTCATGATTACAAATGATCTCTTTCTTTTAGATTCTAATGCTATCTTGCTTTTTTTGTTTTGTTTGCAGCTTAAGAAAACCCAGCGTGTCTCGTTGGTAAACATCTATGCAGTGCTTACACCTTGTGCAAGAATGGATCGTAATGCTGTCGACGCTCTGGCGTTTAATTGAAAGAAACCAGAGAAAATAATTAATAGGTTCATCTACATTGATGTTTGATTAAGCAAATTATGCTGAGATTTAAACATTTGGCATTACTAGGCATGTTGGGTTAATTTTCATATTTTGCAGAAAATTTTTACTCCTACTATTGTTGTTGTCTCGTATCAGCTTTCAGGAAGCTTTTACTGGAACTCTGCATCGACTGACAGCTAACAGCATGTATGTGTGGGAGTTTTTTCTTCCACTGGAATGCATCTGCACACTGTCCTCCTCCCTTCTTGTCCTCTCCTTGGCTTACACTGTCAAAATGCAACGATACAAGATAGAAACATTCCTGATCTAATGTACAAAACATTATAAAAGCCTTTGTTAAGAATCAAATCACTGTATACCATATTAAACAAAATTGTCTAATCTGTATTAGAAGAAATATTTTTTTTCTGAAGTGTACTTATATTAGGACTGTGCACGTTTTGAGCTATAATAATGCAATCATAAACAGTTAAACCACTCATTTGATATCCATGAGTTTAAAAATTGCTTGTAAAAATGACCGTGTAGACATTAGGGTGCCTTCTGAAGGGGAAAAACATACAAGACAACCACATGGGAGGAAATATATTTCAGATTCAGATCCACAAATGACAAAAAATACCAAAATGCACAGAAAAAATAGCTGAAAAAACCCCCAAAGTAAAATTACAACCTAGCAGCTGTGCAGCAGCCTGTTCACATCTGTGTGTTCCCAGACTCATACTATATGTAGTGTGGAAGAAATTTCATAAGTACCAAAGATGTCACCAATTCATAACCGACCAAATATGAAAAAACATCTTCCATTACAGAGTTTAAACATTTAATAATGTTCAGTAACGTGTTTTTATTCCTTCATAGTATTACGAAGTCTGTCATGCGGTGTAGTAGGACTCAGGCGCAGAGCAGAGTTCAGGGGAAAACAACGTTTATTTACACAATCACCAGGTGCAGATATATACAGTGAGGGGAACGGGGGTCCTAGGTCCGAAAGGGAAGTCCGGGATTGGAGTCACACACATGCTAGCTCTTCTTCTTTACAGTGGTTGAAACAACAGGTTAGTCACGGGTCCGGGGAAAACTGTGCACAGGAGAAAATAAGGTTACACAGAGATCGCAGCAAGTTTACAAAGCTTAAGGATTCAAGGCAGAGGTTCACTAATGTGTCTAGCATAATCATCCAGCGGTGAGGCTGTCTGCGTCCCGGCCTTAAGAGTCCAACCCGTAATCAGAGCCTGACGAGATGCAGGTGTGTGCCAAGGGCGGGAGCCTGCAGTGAGCTCCGCCCTGGCGGGGAGGAGAGAGGAGAATGTACACCAAACACATGTGGCCTTTTGGAGCTGGCCGGGCAGACACGGGGACCATGACAAAGTCGGAGAGAGACGGACTTTTAACATTTTAAAACATGAAATGTCTTCACGTCATTATTTGTTCTTTGAGCCACTTGACCAGTGGCACAGATTTGTCATAGTTAGCATATGAATTCTCACGAGTCTGGGCCAAGAATGTGTTTTTGTAATGTCACACGGTCGTGACCTTTGCTTGGTGAATTCCCATCAGTTTAGTTTTGTGTCCAGATCTAAAGAGCTTCCCACAGTTGTTTCAGTGATGGCATGGTCATAAGTTTAAAAAGAATGAGCATGCAACTATATAAAAAAAATGCTCTCAGCAATGACAGCATGACTATTGCATCTCCTTTTTCTGGGACCTAAGAGGAAGTGACAATGTGCTTAATTTGGACATCACATGAACAGTGTTTTTTTTTTTTAAATTCTAAAATTGCTCTTTTGTTACTTTAATTTTTGATATTAATATACAAAAAAGCAAAAACATAAATTTTCAACATGTGTTAGCAACATTTATGCAAAAAACATGCTCAGTTTCATATCTGAACATCTGTAATTGTGAGGAGCTGCATGTTGGGATAACTTGATTACTATTTTATTTTACCTATTGTCAATTACAAAATCAGTTCCTGAAAAAAAATCATTTGATCCTTTCAATTCAAATTAGTTTGTCACAGCACACTGAGCTTGTGTTAAAGTGTAATTGCAAGACCAACTGTAAATAGACCTTTGAGTCTGAACTCCTAAGTTTCTAAGTTGCCACGAGGTCATATTGTGTCATTGACTCCCTTGTGCATCATGGAGCATTTCCGGGGAAGCATATTTGTTTATGTGCTTTTTTTTGCATGTATTTCCCCTTTTGGAATGCTTGGCAGTTTTTTTCAGTATTCTGGAGTTTTGGGCTTGTTCGCCTTCATTTTGTATTTTCACTTGTGTATGTTTCAGCACTAATAGTGCGAGTTACAGAAGAAAGTGTTATAATAGCAGCACCTTGCTTTTAAAAAATTGTGAAACCCAAGGTTTTCACGTAAATCCCTAAACACAAGGTTTTCATGTCATCATTTTGGCATGAGATTGCCTTGTGACCATGGTATCACTTCCCAGTCACGTCCTTGACCACAATGTGGTAGTATGTGGATTTACTGCACACATACATCTCCATTGGGGCAATTAAGAGCAACCTGAGGCCTCGCACCCTTAGCCAAAGGAGTGCCAGGTGACGCACTGCACTATCACAGTATTAATTTCTGTATGGCTACAAGAAGACAGCCTCATCATGGCAGCGCTTTGTGTACAGAAGGACTGCCACTCCCTCTTGAACAAAGTGCTGTGTGTTCAAACACATGTTGCAAAAGGATGCATCAGTGGTTGCGCTGTTATAAAAACGTTAAAGCAGCTCTTGCGTAATGAGGTGTTAGGTTGACATTTAGGTTTTGCAGCTGCAGCACAAGGTTGAGCAGTGAGCTACCATTTCCAAAACTGTTGCCAGAATCAACTCTTTATCTGCTGCATGCAATTGTGGGTTCCCTCGTAAAAACGCCCAGCCTCTGTGGCGTATACCCCGATAGTGATAGTTTCTCTCCTGATCTTTACAAGCTTCTTCAAAGCTGGGGAGGAAACATCTGCCCTCTATCACCTCATTCTGCCCCCTCACTTCACAGAGAGGCCAAGAGAGGGAATAAGAAGAAGACAAAATAAAAGCAATAAACATGATAGCTGAGGAAGACTTTTCCCCTCAAATGCAGGCTGATAAAGATTCATTTAGGTGGAAAAGAGGAGAAGACATCTTTAGTGAAATAGTGCAAACTCTGATAGTGCAAACTCTCTATTAAATCTTATCCCTCTCTTTCTCTGTATGTCTTTGTATACATGTTAAATAGACATAGACACATGTTACGTAATGGATCCTGATATAAACAGAGAAGTTCATAGGGCTCCAGCTGACGTCCCACCAAAGTGATGTGCGCACACATTCAAACAGAGAGTTTGTCACAATTTAAGAAGCATCATATTGGTTTACATTCGAGGAGGCTTGGACAGGCGTCCTACGTCTATCCTGGACCACACATTGCTTATGCTAGTCTTAAGAGGTGAGTAGAGGATAAAACAAAAAGGTTATAGCAGTGCACACAGAGAAGAAAACACACCCAAATATTAGTTTTCCTTTCAACAGTGAGAAATGTGACTGGTTTTGGATAGAGAAATGTAATCTTCCAGCTGTAAATCCCTCTCATTCAGGAAGGAACCTATGACGAGAGAGGAAATAATAGGTGGAAAAGGGGTGCCTGGCAAGTTTGTTGTTAGGGTTTCCCTCCGGTGAACCTGGATAAGCTGTAAAGTGGCTGCAGTTAGCAGGAAAGGGAAAAAAAATAGACAAAAAACATTTTCTTTAGGGCATAGGAAGGCCAACTAATGTTGCGATAATGAATGGAGTTCCTGTACAGTGTTGGCTCCAGAGCTAGGATGAATACCAGAGCGCAGACTAACAAACGCTGTCTGATCTCACTTAGTGTCAATAAGACATTCCTGTTTGTACAACAGGATGTTACAACAATATACTGTGTATGCTAATCTCACTAAATCATCTTGTATAAATGAACTGAAATGTTTTCTGAGGAAAAATCAGTAATCCCTGTAGAGAGACTAGTCCTGTAAACTGCATAATAATTCTTTTTTTTCTGATCCAGATGAATGATATATGAATTTGTTGAGTTGTTCGATGTGTGATCCATTATATTTTTACCTGCTCAGGTTGTGTTTTATTGACCTAGGTGTTCCAACAGTAAAGCTGTAAAAACACGAGTGCGTGTGTTGTTCACTATCACCATGTTAGCACTTGCAGAAGCATGAAAAGTGTTGCTCTGCCTGTGCAGGAAATGTCAAGTTGTCTTGATAATAATGCTTATCAGAAGCAAATTAAATGAGGTCTGATCAAGTAATGATTATATCAGTGACTCTGTTATTTAATTTGAAAAGGCAATTGGTAAACACCATCACCATCTAAAATATCTCTACACAGCAGTAGAGATGGAAATCTAATCTCTACTCTCTATATTACTTATAGATTCAACATCTTAGCAATTCTCTTATAGTCTCACTGGTTTCTGCTTTGACAGTCACCACCATTGCTAAGCAGCATATCAAAAACATTACATTTGTACAAAATGATTGCATGCTGTGTTGATGTTTGTGCATGTTGCTGGTGTTTAGTTTGTAAACAGATTCAGCAACCTGACTGGAACTAATTAGTGGGATCAACAGGCAAGCAGACTAACAATTCCAAGGAAATGGACTACTGGGAACCAGTTCTCTACAAGAACTAGTTCTTGATTACCATCCCTACACAGCAGTTTAATCCAACCAATTTAGAAAAGGTACTAAAACATTTAAAGGATAGGAGCAGGTCATCTACTGATCAGAAGGTTGGTGGGTCAATCCCTGGATGCTTCAGTCTGCATGCCAAAAAATCCATGAGCAAGATAATAAAACCATGAGTCCTGAGTTGAGTGTGAATTTTGAATAGAAAACAATCAGATATTTTAAAAAAGTGTTTGAATGAATGAATGTGTGTGAAAGGTTGAATGAGACACGTTGTATAAAGTAAAGTGACATGCTTGGAAGTCTGTGGTAGTGAGTGTCATCTGCTTTGCTGTTGTCTGCTGGGGAACAGCAGGGAACATCATCAGTGCCAGAAATGCCAGCAGGATCAACAAACTAATCCACATGACTGGAACCATCACTGGTCAGAATTTTGAGGCATTTGTGAGGGACAGGAGGTGAGGGACAGTATGTCACAAACTGCTCTCCATCAGGGAGCACCCAGCTCACCCGCTCCAGCCCACACTACTGAGGTGGCGGAGCTGCTTCTCCCTCAGACTAATTCAAGCCTGCTTCAGGAAATCAATCCTTCTGTTCACTCCTTCCATTATCCACCTGTCAGAGAACAAAAACACCAGTCAGGCACATGATTTCCCACGTATTTCTGTATTCTCTCTGTCACAGTATAAGGCCCGTACTGTGCAACTGTGGCCTATTTACTTTAATTTTGTTGTTAATTTGTTGCTTATTAAAGTAGAAAAGTGGCATATAAGAACCAGTCCATTTACTATTGTAATTTCCAAGCCAAAAGTAGCCTTTTTTGGTAGATCTGTTGACTTGTTGGGGCTCATAGTGTGCAGAAATCATTATTTAGCAAATTTAAGTTATGTATGTTAAAGTCCTCTCAGTGAATAACTAGGTGAATGAAGCCTAGAGAACACATACTCTACTAAACTGTTTTAATGTTATGTAATGTTTTGGTTTTCTCTCACGGATCTTATCAGCTTTGGTTTCAAGAGGAGGCGATCGTTTGTAGGGATAAAGGTTTTAACGAACAGGCTGTACAGTAACTGCAAAGGACTATAAAGTGCAATCCTGTTACTCTGAATAATGACTAATAGTTTAATTTGCATCCCAATTTGCATGTGCCCTGTCTCTATCCACACTTCTCAGCTTTTAGCGCTTCCTGTTCTCGGTTTTAGAAGTGTTTTTACATTTCAGTCACCCCACATTCAGACTTAAGACCGACAAGACCTACGTGCACATCTCTGAGATCTGCTTTAATCATTTTACTAGTAAAGCAAATAGCATGGATGGTTGTTAATGTTTGACCAAGATGTGATTCCACTCTCTTTAATCATAAAGAGTAAAAATTTAGTCATCCAGTTTACTTAGTCAAGGAAAAGACTTCAGTAAATACTGTGCAGCAACACAGAAAACACGTCTGTATTAGTTGAACGAAGATGAATTAAAATCCGTCTTTTCAACTAGATTATATTTGTCGAAGAGATTTAACACTATGGCAACCATAGGTGGGTGTAACACAAAATGAGACCGCTGTTGTCAGCAGCAGCCAGCAGTGGTTTAAATTAAAGCACAACCAGCTCCTTGCGGCTGCGCTTTAAAGTTGGCGCTGGTGCTCTTTGCTCCGTAAATACGAACCGGTGTCAAGGCAACCCGTGATCACGACCTTTGCGTCTTCATTTGAAACTCTAACCACATAAAAGGTCTTCTCAATCGCATCAAATTTGACAACACTTCGTTCTGCATAGCAATAACTTGGCTAAACCGTTGCGTGTGCAGTGGGAGATCGAACACAAACATTACTGCAGAACCTTTACCACAACAGTGTGTATATTTGTGTGCGTATGTGTCAGTATACCTTGCCTCCTTTCACTTGCGTCTGTGGCGCTTAAAGGAAACCACAGATGTGAAAAAAAGTTGGTGCACTTCTGGTTAAAAATACACGGTATAAAAGCAAAAGAAGCGGAGGCACACAGAATGATGGTCACAGTCAGTGTGAAACAACGTGTACGGTACATTACATGCTTTCATACTTGCACTTGTCCAATTCAGCAACATTCAGGTAAACAAGTTTGTGTCTAAGACAGAAATAACCCTTTTTAAAATCACTACAAAGCACTTTGTAAATTGCTCTGATTATTGAGTGTAATGCAACACTAAAATAAAATCAGAACTGAATGGAATCTGCTATTTTCTTTGCAATCACTGTTACAGCTATTATCAGAATATCTACCATTAAAGTAATGGCTATGGACTGAACTATCGTCTACAATACTGACACGTGAAAAAACAAGTTTATTTGCCCATAACAGGTAACGTTACAGTATTTAAACCAAACTTTTTACAATATGTAACAATTTGCACAGTCTGATAAGCTCTAAAGTTAAAGCTCACATTAGCTTGAACTATTCTTGACTTTACTCAGGTTTCATGCAGCGGTGCTTTTTTGGCAGATGCCTTTTTCACAAGAGGTTGCCACAGTGGGTAACTTTGCATGTTTGATGTGGCTTATGCGTTATTTTTTTTTACGCCTGATGCCCTTTCTGGCACATTGTTAGCTGAGCACTACAATATGGAACGACTTTTTAAAAACCATACTACTATAAGCTTCATAAACAGAAGACAAACTAGACACACTTGGTCTAAAGGTAGTGTGGACTGGTGGGAAATAAAAAAAGAAGGGATATATGTCTCAGGATGTAAACAGCAACTGCAGCTATATGATTATGATCTGTTTGGTCTGTTTCAATATGGAAAGATCCCGTGTGTGCTTGCATCTGTGTGTGTCTGTGTGTGTGAGTAAGTGGACGCCGTTATAAAATTTCCACAGGAAACTTTCCACCACACCACTGTGATGTAAGACTCGAGCAGCTTCTACTTTCAGACTGGATGGCAGTGAATTCTGTTTTGACCCCAAATGCCCGCTGATGCTTTCTTTTATTTAAAATTTGTTATCAGCATATATGATTTGTTTCAGAGATATGTTTTTAAAATACAACTCTCCCATCATCATGAGTGAGCTGCCAAAGCTTTCAAACCCCTAACTTAAGATACTTATGATACTTTCTATTTTTCAGTTATAGCGACCGCAGACCAAATTGCAAGCTTCAGGATTTCCTGACAAAATTTTAATGAATTAAAACTATATTTTCATATTCATCTGCCTGCTTATCTAGATTTCTCTGTCAGTAAACCACAATTGCTAAGTTTATGCAGTTGTCATGGAGATGACCAAACTCTTCTTAAGGTTTTGGTTCTCAAAAACCAGAGGGTGATGTCGCAATGGCTACTTCAGTCTTTCACATACATCTATGCACATATCCTTCATAAAGGCAAATACAATTTTATATTTAAAATAAAGTTTAGATAACATCTTCTATTTATTGCTCATGTTGCACTTTGGTTTTCTTTCACAATCAAGCTGTTAATTAATCAATCATTTAAACATGACAAAAGGCTATTAAAGCTGCTCTGATCAAATTACTCTGGCTTAATATTAAAGGGTTACACATTCCCAAAGCTTCCTTCATTGCTACAAGAAATGTTAGCTTCCTTTAGCTAGTGCTTTGGGGATTTTGGTTCTAATCACTTTGCAAAATTTGTCACCCAAGTTTTACACCTACTCACCAAATGTGAGAGAGCTCCCTCTTCTCATTTCTTAAATTGCACCACCTTGATTGTAAATCCTTTTTTCCCCTCTCCTCACCTCCCAGCAGAGGTGAGAAAGACACGAGGAGTGAAGAGTTGAGACAACAGCAATTTAACAAAATAGGATATTCTCACTCTTGAGCTGTCATTTCAAAGCAATGTTAATTGTATATAACAAGAGGCACAGCTGTATTATATAATCTCAAAAGCCAAACAACCCCATTCTGTAATGCTTATGTTGTATCCAGTCACTCTTCTCAGTAGATACAACCCTGCTTCCTTATGTTCCCTCTTTTCCCATGTGTGACTTCTATCCTGAAATTAAAATTTTGAATTTCTGTGTCTGTTTTCCTTTGCTTGTGTTCTCTATACTACTTTTTTGGACATGAACTTCATCCCTCTGATTGGGATTTCCAAATGGTGAAAAATCCATCCATCTTCTTCCGCTTACCTTGTCAGATGCCCGATCTCTTGCTCCTTCTCCCGTCACTTGTAAACAAGACCCCGAGATACTTAAACTCTTCCACTTGGGGCAAGAACTCGTCTCTGGGACACTCCACCCTGAGGACCATGGCCTTGGAGGTGCTGATTCTCATTCCCACCGCTTCACACTCGGCTGCGAACTGTTCCAAAGTGAGCTGGAGGCCATCACCCGACGAAGCCAACAGAACCACATCATCCACGAAAAGCAGAGATGAGATTCTGAGACCACCAAAGTGAAAGCCTTCTGCCACTTGGCTACGCCTAGGAATTCTGTCCATAAAAATTATGAACAGAATCGGTGACAAAGGGCAACCCTGGTGGAGCCCATCACCCACCAGGAACGAGTCCAACTTATTGCCAGCTATGCGGATCGAGCTCTTGCAGCGGTTGTATAAGGATTGAATGGCCTGTAGCAATGGACCAGACTCGCCATACCCCTGGAGCACCCCCACAGGACCCCCGAAGGACAAGGTCAAATGCCTTCTCTAAGTTCACAAAACACATGTAGACTGGTTGGGCAAACTCTCAAGTAGGAGGGGAGTCAATGGTGAAAAAGTCTAGAACAATCCATAGCCAAATTAAAGCAAAACCAGAACAAAATCATAAATTATATTCAATATTATGTATTATGTCAAGTTTCAGTCCTTTGTTTGTTGACTTTAATACCACATGATTGACAGGTATGACTCAGAGTCATAAAAACACAGGACAATCCAGTTAATTCAGTTCAGTATATTTTTATAGCTCCAATTCACAACAGTAGTTGCCTGAAGGTGTTTGATTTTGCAAGATAAGGCGAGAAAACCCCAACAAGTATATCATCTGCTATGACGAAGCACAAACCCTGTTACAGAAGTCTCTGCCCCGGGGCAGTGCTAGGGTGGCTGGCAGAGAAGCTGGGACTGATTGTCTAATAATGTGCTCCCTATTTTAGTAGCCAGTTCAGACCAGATGAGGAGAGCTGAACTGAACTGGAGACTGAAAAATTACGAAGCGTGAGAGTGTGATTTAGTGTTTTTGTGTCTTGGTATTCTAAATACATGGATGCTCACCCTGCAGTGCTGCCTATGTGTGCGTCAAGGTGCTTGTCACAGGCAGCCATCTCTGGGGGATGAGGGTAAAGAGAAGAGGAAAGAGGAAACTATGGAGAAACAAGCATGAAACACAGACTCTGGGGGAAAGAAGAGTTAGTTGGAAGTGTATAACTGAAGTTCCCGAGCAGCCCACGGCTATAGCAGCATAACTAAGGGATAGTTCAGGGATATTTATTATTGTAAAAAGAAATATTAATCTCAGAATTTCTCAAAAAACAGTGGGATTCTGACTTCCAGCAAAGTCCTTCTAAAAACAAGTCACCGATCACTTATTTTAACAGTTATTTTTAGTTACAGTTCTCATAAAACAACTAAAAGTGCTTCTTTTTTGTAAATGGCCAGCGCAATTAAAACCTCCACTTTTACTCTTACAATTATTGCTTCTCAAGCCAATGTTATATTTGAAGCCTGCTGTTTTCACAGGCTGAACTGAAGCCGTTTTCAAAATAACAAAATCTTCCTCTTTTACAGTATTAGTGAGAAGTTATGACCAACTTGTTTATCTCTATTTCATTAATATTTAACATATTTATATGTCTAACTTCCTTAAAAAAGTCATAAAAGACACACAGTGCTCAAAAGCGACACCTAAACTCATAGCTATGGAGTTATAAATAAACGCTTCTGCACAGCGTCTGTTACATGAGGTAACTGCCTACAGATGGATGCATTAGATTTGTATGAATCAGCAGTTTTTAAACTTTTATATATACTTAAGAAGTACAGATAGTTGATCAGGGGACGGTTTCATTTTCCACTTTTTTGGTCTAATGAAAATGTGCCACACACTAAAAGCAACCAAAGGAATCCACTAACCACTTGCTGTGACCACATAGCTTACTCAGAGCTGTCATTTGATCATTGCTATTTGCTCGTCTTGTTTAAAAAACTCTCTCCCTCTGACAGATTGCATTTTTCCCATAGAGTTTCTCTTTTGGGATGACTGATGGCTACAATGGGCAGACATCCAATAAGTGCATTTGGGATTAATGTTTTGTGGCTGCCAAGTGCATGCACAAACCCACCCCCCCCCCCCACCCCCCCCACCCCACACACACACACACACACACACACACACACACACACAATAAGTGGATCTTGCCATATGTTAGCACTAAAGTATATAATAATACAGCTGCAGATGAAGTTGCAACTGATTGTCATAGGCTGACACTCTTCTTTCATGTCTGTGAGGCACAGACATGAAAACTTTTAAATAGGTCAGTGCACCCTGCCTGCACACATTCACCCTGTGCACACAGAAAAACTCACATCGCATCTGCTTTTACTTAAACTTTTGTTTACTCTAGATGCTGAAGGGACATGAACTTGGATTCTCTCATCCTCTTCCTGCCTACATGTGTGTGTGATTTGTCTGTCTCCATGTGTCTCCTCATTTGTCTGTGAGAATATGAGAAAATATGAAGATGCAGAGTCAAGATGATGCTTCAGAAGACCGTGACAGTAAGAGAACAAAAGACCAAAGGCAGGAAAACAGGTCACATCAATGAGATTTACGTTCACTGTGAATCAAGCAGAGATTTTTCAACTATCTTGTCATGGAAAGTGCACTTGTCGCTGCACGTAACAGGAAGAGGTAACTGGTTATCTACGACTGCTATCTGTGCTGCACACTGAGAGACTTCCATCAGTGGTGGACACTGTTTCTGTTAACTGCCCAGTAACCATGAAAACAATCTCTATTTGCAGTACACATCTAAATCTTTCTTTCCCCCTTTTCGACTGTGGGTTTTCACATCTCTGTCACAGCTTTTGTATATGTGCAACTTAGTGAGATGTTCTGTGTTGTCATCACAAGTGACTGGTGGAAATATATTTTTCTGTCGGAGTGTTTTTTTTTTTCTTTCAAGGTAATGATGTTACACCCGGGGAACATACGGGGAAAAGATAACCTCAAAAAAGTCCCCTCATGTATCATTGCGAGTGAGAGTGTATGTTTGTGTGATAGACTAATCTACGTATATAAAACAAAACAAAACAAGTAATTACCACATTACCCCAATTGAGTAATGTGGCTTGATAAGTCTTGATAAATGTGTTACTGATAAAAAATGGAGTTCGCTGCTCATGTGCAAAGCACTAACTATATAATCAAAATTGCAGGTATCATGCAAGCTATGAGAACTGAGTACTCGTGCAATAATATGTCAATATATATTAATTACTACTTTATCATATGTGTGGAAACATAGACATGGAACATAATTATTTATGTTTATTCTTAAATAAGCAACACAATGAAAATTATATGAGAATTTGTACCACTGCCCTGCCTAACTGTGAATATCTCATAGCTTAGCAAACGTTGCTGTGTATTGCAGGATTTAGAAACTACACACATGTCAACATGCTGAAGCAACCTGTTCTCAATTCTAACTCCTCACCCACTGAGGCTTTGTAAAGACCCACAAGCTTGTCATGAAGCAGCAGGTAACCGTAGTTGTAGTTTATATTTTTCAATCTTCAAGGCACTTCAATAGGACCAAACCAGAGATCATTGAAATCAGAAAACCGTGCAATGACACTGTGTGTTAAAAGGCTCCACAGGTGTTGTTATGGTTGCAGAACATGTACCCATGGTAACCAAGGATGTGTAAACCTGGGTAACCAAGGTAAAATCAAAGAAGTGTGTTGCAGATGGTAAAAGTTTGCAAAGGTTTAAGGTTTAATTTGAAAGTGTGTATTTTAATGTTCTTTCCCTTAAACCTATAAACTCATGGTTTGGTGGCTAAATGTAATCACTCAATTCTATACCTAACAAAAGCCCAAACCTAATTATAGAGCTGCAGTAGAGTCAAAAAGAAAGTAAAATGAAATGGAAAAAAAAGTCAAACTGGTTGCATAATCTTGTGGTCTGCTGTTTTCCACTCCAGCTGTTACCTATGGCAAACTTTTGAAGGTTTATGTCTTCATATTTGCCGTCAATGCATCGGAAAATAAAGCTAAAGGGATATACCTTTACAATATGACAATAATGATTCCCTGACTAAGTGTCAGTGTGTAACTTGTCATGGTTCAGAATGTATTTGCTAAGCAGTGTGTATGGGAAGATATTAAAAGCAATAATATAGATATAAGGATGAGTGTGCATTATTTTTAGCATTTCCACACATTTTCAAAACATGATCATAAAACTGATTTAACAAAAATCAGTTTCTTGATCACGGTCATGTGTCTGGAAGCTGGAAGCTGATTACACTTCAGTAACCCTAATAGTCTTAGTATGTGATTCTGAGTCTTGTTAAAGGCGGAACCTGTATTTATATAATGATCCTGTATTACTAATGAAGATATAGAGCACATACAAAAGATTGGCACCCACTTGTTTTCTAGTTAAAGAAGTTATGTCTTTACATGATAGATTTTAATGTCTTTTTTTTTTTACAAAAATGTTTGAAAAACAATAAACACTGACCAAAGTTTTGTACAACTAAAACAATAAAAGCAAGAAAAACAAACAGAAAACAAACAAATGTCAAGTCTGGTTTCAATGCCAAGGAATAAAAATGAATTTTCAAGCAGGCTATGAAGATGTCGAGTGTTGCTTAAGTCGTGATGTGAAAGACCAGACTGTTTTAAAGTTTAGGGGCAGCTACAACAAAGGCTTGATCTCCTCTGTGCCTTAATCTGCTTCTCCATATAACCAGAAACATCTGGTGAGCTGAGCTCAGTAATCTTTTGAGATGTGTACGTAGTTAACAGATCAGAATGATAAGAAGCTGTTAACCCGCTTAAAGATTAAAAAAACAAGCAAAAACTTAAAATCTAATCGTAAAACACACTGTGAGCCAGTGCCTGGAAGCCAAAACTAAGGAAATATGGTCTTGTTTGTGTGTGCCCGTTAGGAGTCGAGCTGCTGCATTTTGGACAAGTTGCAGATGGGAAAGCAGAGCCTGGCTGATGCCCAAATAAAGGCTATAACCAAGCCTGGATGAAATGAAGTGACGAGAGAGGGTGTAACCTTTGCAAGGGCCCTCAGCTGTAAGAAACTAATTCTAACAACAAAAGCATTTATTTCTTTATCAAATATAAAGCTGTTGTCAAACCCCTGCTGTTTTCTGTGAACCACAGCATTATGCTTGTGTGGTGGATTTCATTTTAACAGAGGTCACTCTATCTGTCTCCAGTCTGTTTTCTCGCAGCCTGGGGGTTGAGAAAATGCAGAGGGTTTGTCAGTGGAACTGGGTGAAGGGCTGAATGCTGAGCAGGCAAAGAAGAAAATGTAGAAGAAGAGCAGAGTAGGACTTGGAGGAGAATGGGAAAGGATATAAGATTACTTACGGGCAAGACTCAAGTACAGCAGCAGCTGTTTAGGCTGAGTGTTAGTCATCGCCCTCTCTTCAGTCACCCCCCCTTTTCTGTCTCTCATGTGAATAGCTCCTGAAATAGAGGCCACTGGAGCGTAGGGGGAAATGTGAAAGCTGGTGTAGACAGAGGGGGGTTGTGTGTGCAAGCAATGTGATATGTGCCAGTGTGAGAAACGTATTCATGTGGAAAGACACAGAGTCAAAGAAAAGTGAAAGAAAGAGCAGTGTGAGGGAGACAGGGCCACACTGATAAATGAAAAGAAAGAAAGGAGGGAGAGAGAGAGAGTCTCTGTGTGTGTGTGTGTGAGAGAGAGAGAGACTGAGATAGAGAGGTCTCGCGCGCGAGAGAGAGCGAGGGGTGGGGAGTCGAGCGCGAGACATGCCCATGCTGAAAGTCTGAATCTGAGAGAGGAAGAAAGCTGGTGAAGGTTCATTCTTGATTTTCCTGTCACAAGTAAAAATAACTTGTACGAAAAGGACGTCTCTTTTCAGTGATCAGTGTTTGTTTTGTCACTCAAATACTTTTTCGATTTTTATGGACCTGAAATTTTTTTCTTGAACCTTTGTGAGCGGACAGCCACCAGATTTTCACTTCATTCATAGTCGCGATAGTTCAGAAACAAACTTCTGTGTGGAACTGTTTTTCCTATTCAGCATGGGATTTGGGAAGGGACTACTTCTGCTTGGTAAGTTTTAAAATGACTTTACCTTGTGTGTGTGTGCGTGTGTGTGTGTGTGTGCTTTCCCCCCAGTTTCTGTTTCTTGAATGTTGTTCTCTATGGTCCTTTCCCTCAGTCGCGGCAGATCGTTACACAGGTTCTACCAGTTGCCTCTTGGTGTTGAAGGAGTTCTTGTTCCCCACTATCGCTAAGTGCTTGGTTATGTTTTCAGATTGTCCGGGGTTTTTTTTTTTTTTTTTAGCTTACATTATGAATCAGCTTGAGGTGACTGTTTTTGCGAACACGTGCTATATAAATGAAGCTTAGCTGAACTCTAAGTAGATCTTTCTTGAGGTAATTCGTTTTTGTTGAATGGCTGTGCTTATCAGACTGGTTGGCGTCGAGTAAAAACCTCCAGAAAAACCGTCACATCCTCAGAAACCCTGAACCTGAATCCAGTATCGCTGTTCAATCAGACCGTTGCATATGTCAGCAGTAATATGCAAAAATCACAGACAACGTGCCTCCCCGTAAGAGGAATCTTCAAGTCTTGTTTGAATAAACCGCAGATGTATCAGAGCATGACGTTCGTGTTAGTTCTTCTGGTTTGTCTAGTGGTACACCAGAAGTGATGGTTCATGTAATGTAGGCTGATTTCAGAAGTTCACTTGACTCTATTTTATGTCATCTTTGTACAGATGCCTTACAATATTCTTTAATGAGCTCATGTTTTTATTAAGATAAATACATCTAAAACGTACAAAGCAATCATCAACTAAATATATCCATAGATTGTGTATAAAAGTTGTTAATATAGTACAGGTCTGAAAAGTAAAGACACCTAACACAGGGTGACGCATCTGGCTGCAGAAAGACATCTGATTTTAAAGAAACCTATGAGAAAATGTGTTTGTATTGTTCACTTGATTTATAATCCCAGTGAACACTTTCCTGGTGTGCTTGTCGGCGAAACTGCTGGCTTCAGATTTTACCGAATAGAGTTTGATGTTCACATTTTCAAAAATTTGGCCCCTATTAAAGCCAAATGAATAATAGTGCAGAGTCCAGGATGGCTGCCCTGTGACTGACAAGTAGCTGATGTAAGACAAGAGTCACTGAGGTTTGAGTCGTATGCACAATGACATCTAGTTTTAGCGGGCCAAGGTGGCCACAGACAAAATTGTCAGCTTAAGGCTTTAGAATAAGACTTGACAATTCAATTCAATTCAATTCAATCAGTTTTATTTATATAGCCTCAAATAACAACAACAGTCACCCTAAGGTGCTTTATATTGTAAGGTAGACCCTACAATAATATATAGAGAAAAATCCAACAATCACATGACCCCCTATGAGCAAGCACTTTGGTGACAGTGGGAAGGAAAAACTCCAGCAAAACCAGGCTCAGGGAGGGGCGGGGCCATCTGCCGTGACATAGGGTGAGAGAAGGAAGACCGGATAGAAGACATGCTGTGGAAGAGAGCAAGAGATAAATAACAAGTATGATTCAGTGCAGAGAGGGTGACATCACAATGGTGCTGCGATTTTTATATAATAATAATAATAATGATGTATACTTTATTGATCCCTGTGGGGAAATTACTCTCTCTGCATCTAACCCATTCACTCAGTGAAGCAGTGGGCAGCCACCAATCAGGTGCCTGGGGAGCAGTGTGTAGGGACAGTACCTTGCTCAGGGGTACTTCAGGGTAGCCATTCTGTGGATTCGAACCACCGACCTTCACGTGGCAACACGCTGTCCCTTCCCCATATACAGTCTATGTTTATTTCCTATATAAAGTTATATACACATGTTGCTAATATGCCAATATGCTTGTTCAATGCTCTATAGCACTGCTTCATAAACAAACACAATAAGAGTTATCGCCCACTGCAGCATTTGTTGCTTCTTTTAGTCAACTTTTTGTTGTTGTTGCTGGTTTTTTGGGGGGGTTTTTTTTGCATCATAGTTTCACGCTTTCTGTGTTTACCACTTTCGAACCTGTCTGTGTTGAGCTCTCACAATATGTGGCAAAACTCTTCTTTTGTTAAGATGAAACCAGTGATGTGTCGAACATCCTGTTATATCACCCAAGTGTTGCAACTCTGACCTCTTTTGTCAAAACTGAATGTCCCTGGTCTTTGGTTGTGAGGAATATCAAAAAACGAATTCGTGTGCTGACCAAGTCAAAAGTTGGTCAGTAGCCTTTGAATGAAATGAACATTACTTCCACAAGCTGCTCAGTAATGATGATGTGACATAAAAGGCAAAAGGGTCAGTTAGTCCCCTCAGAAGTTGGTGAAAATCTAACAAGTACATGACATTTTTCAAGACATCTTTTGTGACAGCACTAAATATAAAAGTCAACATTGTGTACTATGTGTTAGACAGGAATACTACATGTCTGAATATGTGGTCTGCAACCAATTTTGGCTAGATGTTTGCGCTGTGGTAAAAATAAACAGTTCAGATGAATATAGGTTTAAAGTTGAAATTAACTGTGGCCTACAGAAACCCCTGTCTAACAATAATGACAGGGGCTAAAGCCTTAGTAATAACTGACTGAATGAATGATATCACCAAATGCCAGCAATTTAGTTCTCAAATTAAACATAACATAACATAACATAACAATTTCAACCATAATACCAGGCTCTGTTTTTTTTTCAAATCACAATATTTTTAAATAACTAATATTTCTAAAAAAAAGATGCTGCAAAATAGCTCTTGCATGATTAATTTCCTTGTCTCTGTTCACATGCTATTACTGTAACCAAAGGCAAACAAAAGCTGGACTTTTTCAAGCAAACTCAAAAATCCCCTTAATTCTGAAACAGGCATGTTGGATGGTAAACATATGACCGATCAACACCTACTAATCAGCTTTACTTCTCACAGTCAGCCCTTTAGTGAAAAGACAACCCGCCTGTGTTTACAAAACTGAAACAGTTTACAGAAGGAAGTATTTATTGTCTATCAAGTCAAAATATACTTCTAGGAACAGAAAGAGAAAAATAGACATGCAGCTTACAAAAGATGGCAGAAAAGGCAGAGGAGTCAATCAATCAATCAATCAATTTATTTATAAGCACATTCAGGTTGACCAAAGTGCTGTACATAGTAAAAAACTAAAAAGTAGATCAAACACACACAAAGACTGAAACAAAACACAATTAAAAGCTAGAGAGTAAAAATGTGTAGGAGTCATACAGCTGGGGCACATGTGCTCACTGGTCAGTAGAGTCGTCTGTATGCGAGCATGCGGTTAGTCTTTAAAAAAAATCAGGTATTGTTTCTGTCTGTGGTTATTTCATCATATAATAAGAACAAGTCGGCCTCGTTCACACTTTCTGTCACTGTTCACTGAGCAACACTGACTGTGTTTCCTGTGGCATTACTCTGGGACAGTTTAGCCTCATCGTGAAATAACAGAATTGTGGTAGAAGAAGGGAAACACAGAAGAAGGACACCGTGTGTGCAAATTGCTAACTGAGGAAGGAAACATAATGACTTTTGCAAAACTGTGAACTAAGCAAATAATTCTGTTTGCATAGTTCACACTTTTAGCAAAGTGATGGATACTTGTAGATGGGAACATAAACAGAGACGTTAAAATGAAGTACACTTTTTGAAGACACAACATATTACATGGCAACTTCACATTCACAATTTGTTTATTTAAAACTTTGTTTCTCTTTATATCAGAAGATGGATTTCAAATAAGATTGTAATTTAATCACATTTCTTTCTTTTGCTTTTTCTCCACAGGGCTAGCATGTGCACTGGGAAATCGTGATCTGGGGTGTAGAATTGGCTTGAGCTACAACAAAACTATCAAAGACTGCACTGGTAAATCTGTCATTACCTATCGTTTTGACTTTTCTTTGACATTTTCTTGCTTCTGTGTGCCGTTTCTCAAAACAAGAACTCTCAGACAAACATGGCATTACCATCATGCAAGGACTCTTAGCATAGTTTAATAGGAAAGTGGCCTTTCTTAATGACATTCTTCTTTATTTTTTCCCATTTTAGGACTTTTAGCTCACACCCAGGAAGGATTCAATTTGAAACAACAGTAGAGGAGTTTGAAATAGTTAGATCATTTCAAATACTAGCAGCTAATTAAAGAAATATGACACAAATAAAATAATCTAATAAGATAACTACCAAGTTTGCTTTAAACTGAAATGATATTTTTTCATTTGTAAAAAAATAAATAAAATAAAAACTTGAATATTATTTTTTACTATCTACTCATGGTTATGTGTTTTCATTTTGTATTTAATCTACAGATATTAATGAGTGTTCAGAAAATCCACCGGCATGTGGGAGTCATTCAAGATGCATCAACACAATTGGCAGCTACTACTGTCAGTGCCTGCATGGATTCATTCAAAGTTCAAAAAATGTTAACTTCACACAGGGACAGGGACAGTGCAAAGGTAAGTGTGTTTGACATACATTTCTCCAGTCTGCTCTTACCATTGTTTACAGTATGTTTTTTTTTTTTTTCAGATATCAGGCTTGGAAAGCTCACTATAGTTTGTTTGCTAAAGCTAGAGATCTGGGATTATCTAATGAAACTCAGTTATAGTTGTTTAACCAGATGGTATTACCTGTATGGTTGTACAGGTGTGGTTCCATGAAGATATTTTATTTATTGATGTTTTACATTTTACATTTTTGAAGAAGCTTCTTAAGTTAAATTAAAAAGTGTGCTGTGTATGGAGATTTGGAAAGTTTTAAATGGATTAAAATTGTTGAATGTGGGGTGATTGGTTTTTAAGTCATGGTGAATAGTGAAGTAAAAGCAAATATTAAAATATACACGATTTTCTTATTTATGGGAACATAAAGTGGTGAATAAAAGCAGTAATCATGATGAGGAGATCTGATATCCTGAGGCAAAATTAGAATTCTGGAATTTTTAATAATGGTGTTTGTATAAACTACAGAATATTGAAGTGCGAGTTCCAACTGGAATAATTGTTTGTGTAGTTTTGATCATTCCATCTGCTGTTATTTGGCAAGGTTCAGATAGTGGTATCTATGGAAGCCTGTTTCTGCCAGTGAAAAAAAAGTATAAATAACTCAAAATTTAATTACATTTTGCGCAGAGGAATGCGCACAATTTGTTTAGTGCGCGTTCCTCTGCGCCATATCCTTCCGGGTAACAAGTAAATGATGTCATTCACGTAGATTACTGATTGATAGAGCTAACTTGAAATTTCGAGTTACTTTTCTCAAAAATTGTAGTTATTAAGTCAAAAATTTGAGAAAATAACTCGATATTTCGAGAAAATAAGTCGAAATTTCGGTTTACTTTTCTTAAAATTGATACTTTCTATTTCTTTTTTAGTGGCGAAAACGGGCTTCCATAGGTATTGCATGGAGCTGAATATATTAAAATTATGCTCCCCCAGATTTGCTAATTTGGGTTTGAATATTCTCGTCAAGTTCTACTATTTCATACATTTCACATGTGTGTTTATCTGTACACCCACTCAGTACAAACAAGCTCAACATAAAAAAAGGAAATCAAATCTGTCTCCAATAACAAAAACACACAAAAGAGAGAGAGGAGAGAGCGTGAGATCAGGCTTACAGTAGCATCCAGCCAGCAAGAGAAAATGAAAGCTTACAAAAACTCTGCTAGTGTTGATATGATCTTTAAAAAGTCTTATAGGCCCTTTACATTATGACACAGTGTCATAATGTAAAGGGCAAGTTCTACTTGCAAAGTAGAACTTAGTGATCCCAAAATACAAGACAAGATGTCACAACACCGTTTGCTGGGAAAGTTTAACTCTTTCCTTAAGATCCTTTTACCAGCATCATAAAAGTCACATGACTGTGTGGGTAGCTACATTTCAGAGACGTTTATTCTTTTGAAGGACGGACCAATACCTTCTATATTCAGAGTTGTTTCTGTCTAATCAAAATTATTACATTTGAGGAGTATGAGCCATTACCTATGCCTCTGCTCTATATCCCTACACAGATTTTAATGAGTGCACAGACAGTGAAAATAAAGAAGAGCTGTGTGGACCCAATGGAGTGTGTAATAATATTATTGGGAGTTATTGGTGCAACTGCTCAAATGGCTACACCAATTACAGCGCGGAAAGGACACCATGCTCAAGTAAGTGTGCAGTTTTTTGTTATTTCCTATAAACGAGTGCATTTCACAGCTTTTATGTCCTCATATTCTTCACATTAGGCAACACACCTTTATTGCATTTTTGCAATTTTCCTGACACAGACGTCACTGTATTAGTTGCAGACTATATTTTCACCATCTTTTACACCACCATGTTTAAGTAGTAAGAAAACCAAATTTCATCCACTGCGCTTCCTGAGTAAAGTCCCTTTTTTTCCCTTCTTAGTCATGCAGCTTGTGGTTTTGCTTTCTTTTATCTTTTGGGACTCAGTTTTTGAGTTTTTGATATCAGGGCTTACTCAACACTCTATCTACTTTCTGTATGAACTTATCAGTTCAAGAATCTAGATTGTGGCTTGTCTTCCAGCACATTGCATAGTTTTGTTCCTTTACTGTGAGATTTTTTATCACACACTCTTTTCATGGTGGAGGCAAGAATCCCAGTCAGCCGGTGTGGTGATAACCTAATGCTTTGTTTTGTCTAGAACTCGATTGTGATAATTTCCGTGCTGAGAAAAAGCCAACACAGGTAAGTGTGGAAATAAAATTATGATCATTATCAACATAATGGAACAATCACAGATATAAAGCCAGTTATAGTTCAAAAATGGATAATACATCTAGCTCAAATTCTGTTTATCAGGTGTTTCAAAGTTACTTATTTATTCTGACAATAACATCTGGCTGGCAAAAAACCTCATAGCACACCTGGATTCGCACACAAGTACACCAGTTTGCTTTGGCACATCACGTAGGACCTGCTCCTCTAGACGACCCTATGGCCTCGCAAGGTTCAAAATACATGAACTTTAGAATGGGGCAGGCTGAATAGTGTCTTTATTCTCTGTCTATGTGTCTCCCAGTTGCTCGGGGGCCTGGCAAACATCATGTCCATGATGAGAAACAGCTGTTTGGCCCTGTCTGGAACTGGCAGCAAAGTAAAGCTTGATGGAGATGCGCTACTGGAGGTTAGGAAAAGATACAAGTATGCATACACTCATAACAAATGCAAATGCGTACGCAGTATTCACAATCGCCCCTCTGTGTCTTTTATTTGTGACAGAAACTTTTCACAGAGACCGATGCGATGCTGTCTCCTGGAACCCAGAACATCGATGAAAGTGTGAGTGGGCTGCTCACTGCTGTGGAGAAATCGATTTTATTCATTGGGCCTCAGCTAAAAGACAACCACACTAAGATGGAGAACAACAAGATAGGTAACACTTTTGAATTAATGAACTTGATGATTTCCATCTTGGGAACTAATAGTTAGGATGCAAAGTGTGTTATGATTTGAAAGGAGTGATTTGCTTGAATAGATGCACAGATTGCTGTTCAAAGAGGAACGACTCGACCAACTGGAGACATTCGTCTGTCCAGTGAATATGCTTATCTGGACACAGACTGGACAACAGCAGCCGGGACGGGAAAATATCCTGGTAAATATCAGTTCTTTTCTGTCCAGTTCAAGTCATAATAAGTTTATAATATTCTAATATTCTGTGGATCTTTTACAGGTTTTGCTGTGGCTGCATTGTTGAGCTACAAAAACCTTGAAAGCTCTGTGAACAGGTCTTTCGAGATGGTCAAAGGAGCTAAAGAAAACGGAGCGGACCCCTCCTACCAGGTCTTCTCTAAAGTTGTGTCTGTGGTGGTCTCAAATCCGTCGACTCAGAAACTGAGCCGCTCTGTCAACATCACCTTCAGACATCTTGAGGTAATCCCACCTGTGTCACATCCACTTTTTTTAAAAATCAGTCATTTACTTCTTTTGAGCTTCACAGTAACAAACATGAGGAGCAAAAGAACAAGAGATGTAAATAAAACATAAATCGCGTCTTTGACATGTTTGTTTTGGTTTTAGGACATAGAGGAATCGACTAACGTGAGTTACATCTGTGCATATTGGACCGAGACAGGGGCCTGGTCCACAGATGGTTGTTCTAAGCAGGACTCCAATGCCTCACGCACCATATGTACATGTAACCATCTGAGCAGCTTTGCTGTTCTCATGGCTCTTCACCCCATCGAGGTAAGAAACAGCTTAAAAAAGTGTAACCATGTAAGGTTTAAGACCTCATCGGTGACCCTGACCCCAAACCTAACGCTATATCTTGATAAAAAAACAAAACAAATTCTGATGCATGTCAGTTTGAAATTTTTCTTGTCCCCTAATTCCCAAGACATGGGAGAACAAATGTAAAATTACTCGGTCTAAAAACATAGGGTAAGGGTCATCAGTGTTCATGACTTAAACCTCAATGAAATACAAATCATTTTCTATTAGAATAGCATTACTTTATAAGTTTATAAGTAAAATGATTTTATGATCTTGAAAAGAAATGTGCAACAAAATGTTATTTACTGGTAACCAGCTGCACTCACATTCACACTTATTGTCTTCTCTTCCAGCACACCTATGGGCTCGAGCTGGTGACTAAAATAGGACTGACCATCTCCCTGTTGTGTCTCACACTCTGCATCCTGACTTTCAAGTTCTGCCGTTCCATACAGGGAACCCGCACCACCATCCACCTGCACCTCTGCATCTGTCTCTTCATAGCTGATCTTATCTTCCTGGCTGGCATTTCTCAAACTAAACCTGTGGTACGTTTCTAAAAGGATGTGACATGTGACATGCTCTACATTATTTAAAGAGAATATGTAAATTCACCAGCATTCGTGGTAACAACAATATCTTGTGCCAGGAACGGCAGCTAATGGCCTGTACTTGAGAATGTGGGTCAAATCATAGTTAATGTAACTAACTAGTTTGTCATATAGTGTCATGCAATATCTTCACATGATACTTATCTTTCTGTGTATCTGCTGTGAAACAGAGTCTTTCTCACTTTAACGCTGGAGCATTCCTGCAGAAATAAATCTCGAATGGCGCTTTCTGACATGATAAAGCAGAATACCCTTGTGGGTTTTCTAAAGGGGAAAAAATGTACTTTTTAAAAAAATAATCTGTCCGTGAAAATTTTTCACGGACAGATTGTTGGAGTAGGCTCAGAATGGAGCAGAAAATTACAAAAATGAGCACAGGGAAGTTTGTTGCAAAGAAAACTTCAGTTTGAATCAGAATCTATCCCATAACCTAACCTATTCCACATGTGCTTTGCTTGATTATTCCCATTTAGTTGTAGTTAATGCCATTTCATTCATTAAGGACTAATTTTTAATTGAAATAATGTTGGCTGACATTACCTACTGCAGTCACACTTAATTACACTTCACTGTTTGAACTGTGATTGTTTGAATTGTGTAGTTTACACAATCACAACTCTGCAAAAAAAAAGACAAAGGCTTGTTTACCTCTTAATGCTGTCGTTTATTCATCTGACTAAGAACAGAATATATTTTGATCAGACACACTGGCTTGTTACAGCAGCTCAGCTATAAACTAACCAATGCAATAATGAGAAAAGACCTGTATCTGAATGAGACCAGAAGAAGTACTGCTGAGGCAGGGTGGCAGCTCAGGATGGTACCAGAGAACAGTACCTGGCCTAGCAAGTGTAAAATGCCATTTTTTGGATATTTTAGCACCTCAAAAGTACAAAAACCCACTTATAATTTGTCTCATTAATAATTAGACTGTTTTCAGTGCTCATATGTTGCAAATGGAAGTAATACAAACTAACTGTAAACAATGATGAGCTCAGAAAACCGTGGGAGGATTTCAGCCTTGCCAGGAGCATCTGCCAACACTGAGAGAAGGTGTCCTTGAGCTGATAAGCTTCCACAGATACATGGATAACAAACTGTGATAATTATGGCAAGTGGATAATTACCTAATAATGCAGACGAGGTAGCAGCTTGCTGGTTAACCTGATGCTTCTTTTTAGTTCTCTCTCTGTTAATCTATTGATCGGTTTTGGGATTCAGCAGAACACAGGCACCGAGGAATTATCTGTGGTTAACTCTGACAGCAACAAAGTAACAGCCGAGCCTGGCCACTGTTAAAGTGTTCTTAAAGTGTTGCTGTTGGCTTGATTTGTCACACCTTGTGCTTTTCACAGCTGTCAAGAGTTACTTTGTAGTCTCTTCTCCTTCAGAGAGATCACATGACTGAAGGTTCCCGATAAGCAAAAATGATGTCTGACCTTGAAGCATTACATGCTAAAATGGTGTATTTTGTTATCCTTGTCCATATGAGTTGAGCAGAATTGGTGCTGTGGTACTGTGTTTTCTGATGTTTATGTACATCTTTGCTCCATTAATACATTGGCAGTAAAGATGTAAAATGCTGCTAAGCTACTTATTCATGTGGTCTTAATTACATTTGGAGAATAGAAAATGTTTGTGTGAATAATTCTCACTCACAGAAACATTGCAAGCAGCTGACTGCTGTACGATCGGGGATAGAGCGGTGCTTTCTCCTCTCTGACGTGTTCTTTTTCTGTGTCCTTTCACATTACAGGGTGGCTGCAGGTTTGTTGCAGCAATGCTCCATTTCTTCTTCCTGGCGGTATTCACCTGGATGCTGTTAGAAGGGGTGCAGCTGTACCGTATGGTTGTTCTGGTGTTCAATGCCACCATGCGGCCCCTCTACCTATATGCTGTGGGCTACGGGACGCCTCTGTTTATCGTCGTTATATCCGCCTGCGTTAGACCAAACGGATACGGCACTAAAAAATAGTAAGTCTTCCAGTAACTAAAAGTGATGACCAGAGAAGCCTTGTCTGTGCATGTGTTTCTACAGTTGCTTAATAGTAATGACATCAGTAGGTTGCATAAACTTAATGCTATCTATCTCAGTGAAGCAAAGAACATCCTGTTGTGAATGTGTGTTTTATCACTAAACGTAGCTGCTGGCTGTCCACGGATGACGGCTTCGTCTGGAGCTTCTTCGGGCCTGTGTGCTTAGTCATCTTTGTGAATGTCTTCTTCTTTATCATCACCGTCTGGAAACTTGCCCAGAAGTTTACCAGCCTCAACCCAGACCTCTCCAACCTGCACAAAATTAAGTCAGTCTGTGTATTAATTTGAATGTGTAACCCCTTCCACTGCATGACCAAACTGTGTAACTATAAAACGTACAATATATAGATTCAATATGGCAGCTTCGGGACTGGGAATTGCTTTGATAGAAAGAATACGTTTTGTGAGGGGGAAAAAATGGAGGGAATGTTTTCTTAGTTGTGACAGCTCCCCGATGAGCTTCTGTTAATGGATTTTGTCTCGCCTGTCTACCTACAGTAGGCTCATACTTAGCTCATGGACCCTCCGCTCATAGCTGCAAAAAACATTAGAGTTAAAAAGAAAAAGAATCCCTTGTTCTTTTTGCTAGTCGATCATGAATGATGTGTAGTTCAGTCCAAGGAGTTGGGAAAGTGAACTTCATGTGCCAGAAACAAGAGAGAAAGATGTTTTTTTTCAGTAGAGGAAAAAGTCAGAAGGCATTAAATTATAATCCAACAATTTCTGTCTGTGGAAGAAAAGTCTCTTTTTCACATTTCGATCTTCTTGTTTGCTAAATGGATTCTTGGCTAAGTTGGTAACTTCAGCTAGGCTGGATAAATAAATAGAACAAAGGAGCCATACAGAGCAAACTGACAGAAACTTCTTTTTAAGAGTGCCTCTTTTAATCTCTCTTTTATATTTATCATTAGCCTTTGGCTTTTCTGCTTCCACATACATTCAGCAGAAAGCAAAGTGAACTAAAATGATCTGTTCTGTAGCTGCTTTGCCTAGAACACATGTCTCATTGTGTTCTTTCACTTTTAATGGGGCTTTCCAAACACTGATGTAGTAACTGAGTCATCCGTGTGTAACCTTTACCATTCTCTGGTAATCTTTATTGACTTACCGTTTTTCCCATCCTTCTTTTCCGTCTGCAGAGCTTTCACTGTGACAGCTGTAGCCCAGATGTGTATTCTGGGTCTGATGTGGGTATCTGGGGTCTTCTTGTTTCAAGAGGATCCCCCTGTTGCAGTGTCGTACATTTTCACCATCTTCAACAGCCTGCAGGGCGCACTGGTCTTCATCATGCACTGTCTGCTGTCCAAACAGGTACGAACACAGTATATTTGTGTAAAGCTTCATGTGGACATGATGCTAAGACCGAAATTAAAACAGCATGAAAATGTATATTTAAATAAAATCAGTGAAAAGGGCAAAAGCAGTGACAAACATGCTAGATTGTGTCAGTATGCGAGGTGGCAACACAGATTTGTTTCTTAATGTTCTGTTGCCCTCTGTAGGTGAGAGAGGAATATGCCAATTTCCTCTCCTGTATCTGCACGTCACAGAAGAAGAGATACTCAGACCTAAGCACCACAAATCCCTCCAGCAGTCAATCACAAGTAAGCATGCAATAATACCACTGGATATCATCATCGGTCACAAGCACACTTTGTAGTGGAAAGTAAAGAACTGCATTTTCTCACTGGTAGCACTTTGGTCTACTAGGGGTGTGTAATTATTAGCTTTAAATTACTCTGTGTCTAACCGTGTGGTTTCTCTCCCTTTAGGGTTCAAAGAGTGGGCAGCAAACAGGAGAATCACAAATATGAAGAGCTCAAGCTAAAGCTTTCCTCCAAAGACTTAATGACTATCACACATTCAGCCTAATTTGTCACCTACAGCAATTCTTCATTTAAACTTGATTCCGGTGAAGTCTAAAAGCAGTGACTCACTAAATGACTACACAATGCTGGCTGGGGGCTGTTGGCAGATTCACCAACACTCGGTGACTTGGGAAAAAAAGAAATAAAGTGGTTCCTGGATATTTACATTTAAACTGTAGTTTTTAGTTTTATCCAAGTCCTCTTAAAATCCTTTATTTCAAAATAAAATGTCATTCTTAGGTACTGATAGCAAGCATTTATAGCTTGTCTTTAAAGTGTCACATCATAAAACAGTAAGAAATGAAATTGTGACCTGTTAAGCACAGGTTATTCCTCGTAGGTAACGTAATGTTAATGGGACCAAATTTCAGTTCAATCCAGTAGCATCGTTTGCTACTCACAAGGTCGCAAGGTCCGATTTACCTCCTGAATATGGTTATTTTCCTCATTGTTTGTGTGCTGTAGTACTCTTTGTAGTTCAAGGCGTACTGGTAATGACAGATTTTTATCACTGAGTTAAAAAAAAAAAGTCACAGGCATGAAAAAGCCGGCTATTAAAAGTGTTTATTCAGGAGTGTGAAAGTGAAGCTGCTCGAGTGGCTTATTGGTTCACGCAGAACATATCACAGTAATAATATAAGCTGTATTCCTTTCAAAGTCATATGATATAATTATGTTAGTATTTATTTTCAGTGCAGACAATGAAGTCCATGTTATGTAGGCTACAAGAAAAAAATGAGCATGCAAATTGTTCTGTTTTACATATTTGTATTTTTGTTTTTGCATAAATGGCTGTTTGTATATAAGATTGGGAATGTTTGCTGTTACTGTCGGATAATATTTGTTTCCATGTACTCTATTTAACAGTAGGCTGCAACGGAAGCAGCTTACCAATGATGAGTTTCCCCTTGTTCCCATGTGGGTTCTTGCAAGGAGTTTATGTCTGCTTCTTTGATTACGAACAAAGCAAGTGTTTTTAAAGAAAATAATACTTGTGGCTATTTTCAAAGACTCGCCCTTGATTAACAACTGAGCTGTGCCTTTTTTTCCCCACCCCAAGTGCATATTTCAAGGGTTTTCTTTTTATTCTCAAAATTGTGAACTTGAAATTCTAAATCTGTCCCAAAACGAGTGGGCAATTCACAAAAACAGACCCACCCTACTGATAAGCCTGCAACTTCCTGCAAGCAAACTGTGTTTAAGCCTGTGAGCAGTCACAATGTGCCTTTACACACTCTTAGTTACTGTAAAACTTAAGCGATGGGAGCTGTACAGACCTGAATTTGTTTATTTTGTTGCACTTTTCCATGATGATAAATATGATGATCCCGCGCCTCTTTACTCACACAGTGCACCAGCCTCAGTTACAGATCCTGGAGAGTAAAAATAAACTTTTTAATATATTTCCAGTTACAGAAAAAACAAAAAGCGACAAAGATGTTAGTATGAGGAAACATTTCGATTGTTTTATTGTCTTAATCCTTACTGCGAAATATATTAAAGTCACCTCGCTGTTGGTTTTAACATCTACCCTGTTCTTCGGTTGGTAAGTGTGATTGCACTTTTATGGCCATCAAACCTTTTTTTCATACAATGCTATGGATATCAATGTGAAAATAGCTACATGCTTTTTTTTGTAGTATTGTGAATGTAAGTTATATGAACTTATTTTTTTTTACTTTGTTCTGTTTATATTTGGTACTGTTTTCTTTGAAGAATGTGCATCATAAGATTTATTAAAGCTTCTATTTCATCTGAAAAGAAGATTGTGGTTTATTAGCATTAATCAATAACACACCACCTTTTTTCCCCATGAATGGACCTGATCCATGATCCATCCATCTTCTTCCGCTTATCTGGCACTGAGTTGCTGTTGATGTAAATTCCAAATCCATCCATTCTTCCATGGAATGGAACGATTTATAAAGCATAGTTTTTTATACTGCTTGTGAATCCAAATAGTCTTTTTTATTCTTTATGGATTTTTTTTTAAAATTTTCCTTTGAAAACTGCTTTAATCAAAATGATCTATTTAGTAATGATTTAAAAGAAAGCCCTATACACTTAATGGATTCAAATGTTATAACTTCTACACATTCAATAAAATTGAACTTCTCTCTGCTTTTAAAACCTTGGTGCTCATTAGCCTTTCTGGGAAATAATAAATACTGATGATTAAACTCTTCCTTGATTGTAAGTGAGTAATCTATTGTAGTTATTCAGATGAAGAAATCGTGCCTATGCATGCACCCAGTAAATAATTTTCCTCATGAAATCACACATTTCTGATTTTATAAACAGGACCAGCAGCACTTTGATTCAGGAGTAATGAATCACACTGGCTCTGCAGTGACGCAGGAACTGCATGGGTTGTAACTTGTGCAACTCTCTGCTGCGTGCTGCCTCTTATCAGGCACTTCACCTCTGGCTTTGGAAACATCTGACAGCTCTGTGAGCTGCTTCTGGTGCTGTTACTCAACTTAACAGTGAAGCTGACATTTAACTCGTCACAGCACACTGTTGCTGCTGAATCCATTTTTTTCTCTTGGACTATCATAATTAAGAATCTTTAAGAGGTAAGCCTCATCTCATGAGATTTCAGTTGAGTGTATTTTCATGATTTTTGTGCCTGAAGTCATTGTTTGTATTCTCAGAGATAAGATCATGGAGCGAAAGATCGGTGTCATATTGAGCTTCATTGGTTTGGGCACTGTGTGGCTGCGCTCCTTCCCCTGGCTCTGCAGTCTGCTGGTGGGGCTAGGGCTGTGCTTGGTCCATATGGGATCTTGGAAGAACATTCATATAGCTTTGCATACTGTTAAAAGAGACCTCATGTAAGTAGGTAGTTTGCATGGGCTTGTCCCACATTTGCTTCTATGCTGGTCCGTTCCTGTTTGCAAATGCCCTTCACCGTTCTCCTTTCCTCTTCTTTGTGTCTAAAAGGTGTTTGGCTGTTATAATTAAAGTGAGAATTTCCATGTATCACCATCGTCGAAACCGAAGAACCATCCCTGCCCTGTTTGCCCAGGTAGTGACACAACACCCAGACAAGCCCGCCTTGATATATGAGGCCACAGGAGAGGTGAGGTCTCATCAAGAATAACAAATAGAAAGAAAACATAGCACCTTAATTAAAACAGCGGATAAACTGAATTAAGATGACTGATTTTGCATTTTCATTTCATTTCAGGTTTGGAGTTTTAGAGAGCTACAGGAGAGATGCCACGCTGTGGCCCACTGGGCCTTGGCTCAGGGCTGGACTGAGGGTGATGTGGTGGCTTTGTACATGGAAAGTCAGCCTTTAATGGCAGCTTTATGGCTGGGTTTTGCTATAATAGGTGTTGAGGCTGCTCTTATCAACTACAACCTTAGACAGCAGTCATTGCTACACTGTCTCAGTGTTTCTGGAGCTCGAGCGATGGTGTTTGGATCGGAGATGACTGGAGGTGGGAACTAAATATACTTTATTTATAAGATAAATACAGAGCTTATTTGGCCAGAGGTGGAATAAAACAGCTAATAAAACATGTGCTGGTTTGCCTGCTTTACATTTTTCACACTTTTGATTGTCTTCCAGCTGTAACAGAGGTGAGTAGCATGTTACAGCCCAGCATGGTTTTGTTCAGCACTGGTAAGCAGGAAGACAAGGATGAGCTTCAGGTTCAGAGTTTGGACTCTCTGCTGGCCCGTTCACCCACACACCCACCACCCTGCAAGATAAGGAAAGAGTTTAATGGTGAGGCTCTGTAGAATTTGTGCACGTGGGTAGGGGTATGCTGCATTTGACATTTTACAAGATTTGATTGCAACACATTCTTGTCCTTAGCAAGTCTTTGCCTGCTAGAGTGCATGGCCGACTGCCAAAATTGGCTGTCTTGCGTATTTTTTCTTTTCTAATTTAGCTCACATGTGTGTCAAAAAAATGGAAAAAAAATGGAAAGAATCATCATCAAGTTACTACAAAGTTCAAGACTATGAACAATGTTTATCTTTTATTTTATATAATGCATGCAAATACAACTCTGGCCATGTTCAATTCAATCGTTTATATTGTTGTGCATTTGTTCTCTTATTTTTAACAAAGGTATTGTTTTTGTCTTTGTTATTGCTTAGCATTCCTCTGTTGACACGCTTCAAGTCTTTACTTGATTAGCCTGTATGGGACGGAGAGAAAACAGAGTAACAAAAAAATATGTAAAGAATGACGGGAGCGTCACGGTGCATGCCACCCATGTGAAACACCGTCAAAAGGTTTTGAGAATGCAATATGGAAATTTCTTCTTCTCTTTGTATTTGCAGACAGGCTTTTCTACATCTACACTTCTGGTACAACAGGAATGCCAAAGGCAGCTGTAGTGGTGCACAGTCGGTAAGTTTATCTGTGGAAACATCTGCAAAGGTGATGCAGTCCACTGAGGGACCTAAACAGTTTTATCAACAGTTAATAAAACTTTTTGAATTTTGTTGTAAGACATGTCTACGACATTTCAGTCATAAAATTGCACTTTTAAGAGAATCCTTTAAATAATGACATAAGTAATGATGATGACTTCTGTCACTTAGTTTGTCGTTCTTTTTTGTCAGGTATTACCGCATCGCAGCTTTTGGTTTTCATTCTTTTGGCTTACGTCCTGATGACATCATCTACAACTGCCTTCCTCTCTATCATTCTGCAGGTAGGCCTTGTTTCTTCTCATCCATGTTTTCAAAATACATTTAAAATCAATATAAAGTAAGATTTCCCACTCTTACACATCTGTACAAGCATGATGTCATTATAATAACAATCGGAATCATTCTTCATAGCTCTTATGTTATTATGTCTATTTTAACATAATATATTACCCCATTTTTAAAAAGTACTTATTTTTACTTCCATTGGCTTTGATAAATGGTAAAATCTATTTGAGGTTTACAAATCTTATCGTTATACTAAAAATAAATTTTTTCCTGAAGTCAGACATTCATCTCACTGGACTTTTAGTGATGTTATTTTCTGGGCTAAATGCAGCATGTGGAGGAAGGCAAAAATAAACAAAAAGTTTATTTATTGGCCGATACAAAAATCCCCAAACATACCAAAATTCAAAAGAGAAAACAACATGAATCCATACCAAAAAGGGCAGAAGAAGAAGAACCCTAAAGTCACATTCAGGACAACAGTGTTTGGAGACTGGAGCGTGACTAAAGTTATTGCAACTGTGTGCAATGAACTTGCAATTTCACTGCCTCTGGAAAGGCTGCCTTGCAGTCAGGGACGAACTCTGGCAGCTTTGGAGCATCACATTGGCGACAAAGTCATGTGAACAACTTATTCAGAATCCAGCAGAACCTCAAAGATTTTAAACAGAAATTCAGAAATTCCTCGAGAAATAGTGATTCAGTTGCTACAGAACGATTAGCTGCAAAATGACATAGATGCTTGAAAACCTTGATCAAAAGCAGCCAGCAGTCAGTTGAATGAGATGTGCTGCAGACAAGCTCCGCTTATCAGCTGAGACTGACTCACTGTTAGCAATCTGTTTGTGTTTGTTAATGAGACTGATTATTGGCAACATTTCCCAATTTGTCTGCAAGTGACTGCAGATGGACGGCAGTTTTTCAGAGGCAGGTTGCCCCACCAATTGACCTGTGGAATTGTCTTGCAATCAGAAGTGGTTGTCCAAAGTTGAGGGTGTTGCATGCTCAATCTCTGGGCAACCAGTTGGCTCAACTATTTGCAATCAGTCTCCGACATCATAACAAAACCTCCAACAACAGCTGCCTCAACACGCTTTATATAGGATAAAAAAAAACATTGAACAAATAGACAATGTGACAATAAACTGACATAGGACAGACTCGCACACCAAGAGAAGACAGGAAGCAGGCAGAGGTACAGGTGGTACAGGCTAGCAACAAAAAGCAGAAAGTGAAATAAGAAACACGAAAAAATTAATCTTCAGTGTGAAAAAGAAAGTAAACAAAATAGGCTACATATGACTGAAACATGAAGGTGAGCAGTAAACATGATGACAGGGGAGCATAGAATGCATCATGGGTTAAAAAAAAAAAAAACTACAAACAAGAATAACTTTAAATTTAAATTCTTTAAACTTGGTTCAAAAGTAACAGTAAAAAAGGGCAAATGTTATCATCTTTAGGTTATTACAAAGTTTTTCACTTCAACATAATTCGAAATCAAGGACTTAGGTTTACCCACTGAGCAATTTTCTTTTAATGAGAGGTCTAAAAGAGGTCTACTGGTAACTGTCAAGGCAAAATCAAGCTATATTCATAAGTGAAATTTTAATAAATGTCTAAATGTCTTTTGAAAAGCTTTTCACCTTTCATGCTTTCAAGTGTTAACACTGTTCAAATGGCTGGCATGGTTGACTAGGAGGGATACTGTTTCTGCCAATATGTAAAAGAAAGAACAAGTTTACAAGTATATATTTGCTTCACAGAAATCCTTGTTGTATGTGCTCATGTGTTCATGTGGATATTTACAGGGAACATCATGGGTTTAGGCCAGTGTTTGCTCTTTGGTTTGACTGCTGTAATCAGGAGGAAATTCTCAGCCAGTCACTTTTGGGATGACTGTGTCAAACACAACTGCACTGTGAGTACACACTGGTGCAATAACTGTGCCTAGCCACAGGCCAAATGTCCTATTGATTTTCTTGAGCCAGTTCTATAAACAAGACTTGCGATTCGGTTTTAGTGTGTAATTGTACCTCTATGTCTGTGCGCACACATAGGTAATCCAATATATAGGAGAGATCTGCCGTTATCTGTTGGCCCAGCCTGTTGGAAAATCAGAGGCTCGTCACAGGGTCCGTGTTGCCATCGGTAATGGACTCCGTCCCTCGGTGTGGGAAGAGTTTGTCAAGAGATTTAGAATCCAAAGAATTGGGGAATTTTATGGCGCCACAGAGTGCAACTGCAGCCTGCTCAACATAGATGGAAAGGTATGCTTACCTGGATGTTGTTTTACTGATTTCTTAGGAAGCTAAAGAATTTAAAACACAACATCTTTTTTACGTACCTGCTATACTGTATGTTTGCACATCCAGGTCGGGGCGTGTGGCTTCAATAGTCGCATCCTACCAAATTTTTATCCCATCAGACTGGTCAGGGTGCAGCAGGATAGCAAGGAACTACTGAGGGATTCACAAGGCCTCTGTATACCCTGTGAGCCAGGTAACACCATGCACACACACACATACATGCAAAGCTACAATACAGAGAAACAAATGCAAAAATAATCTTTCATCTTTGCAGGAGAGCCAGGCATGTTAGTGGGACACATCAACCACACCGATCCGCTCAGAAGATTCGACGGTTACGCTGATCAGGATGCCACCAAAAAGAAAGTCGCTCGCAATGTGTTCAAGATGGGAGACTCTGCTTATATTTCAGGCATGTTTTATTTTGTCTCTTTAATGTTAGTCAGAATAATAATGATGGACTGTCTGCTTCTTGATTTCCAGTTTTATAATATCGAACATGCTTCATCTCACAGGTATCCAGAAAAAGAAAGCTGCAGATGCTAAATTGCCATATGAACTTTTACCTTTGTTTATAGTTTTTACATGCAGTACACATTTTAATTGGCTTCTGTTTTCATAAGAAAACTGAAAATAATTTATGATCATGACACGACTGGACTGCTTCCAGTACTGCCGCTATTTTCAGCAGTGAAAGTCCCATTCGGAACACTTTCGCTGCTGCATCTGTAATTTCACCACAGACATCGTTTTTTTTCACAGAGCAAACATCAACTTTAGTGTCAAGGATCATTGATTGCAATGAAAGTTTGCTCCCTGGCTATGACAGTTTCCAAGCCAGATGATGGTGCATTGTGAGGAGCAAGCTTGTCATTTTTTTCATTCAAGCAGTTTGTGAATCGTGAATTCAACCCTCACTGAAAGTAGTCATTTTCTGGCTTTGTGAGTTGTCATTCTCTCACATTCTTCTGGATGAATTTTGACTCTTCTTTACAAAGTTGCTTCAGTTCATTGGTTTGTTTACAGCTCTCCTATCATCCACAATGGAATTTCAATCAGGTTGAGGTCTAGATTTTGACTGGGCCATTACAACACCTTGATTTCTTTTTTTGTGGATTTTTTCAGACTTAATAATGTGCTTGGAATGGTGGCCCTTTGGCCAAGCTTTAGTTGTCAGACAGATGGCCTTAAAGAGCAGTGATTTTGCTCGGTGATTGCAAAACAAACCCAAATCACCCCTCCACCATGGTACTTGACAGCTGATTGTAGTTAAAACTGGTGCTGTGCATTACGGCCAAACATCTCTACTTTGATCTCATCTATTTAAAGGACATTATTCCAGAAGTATTGAGGTTTGTTCAGATGCAGCTTTGCAAACCTAAGCTGTGTCATATTGTTTTTAGAGAGAAGAGGGGTTTTTTCTGTTTGGTAACCTTTACAAATTAGCCATACTTGCTCTTAATTGATCTAATTAACATGCTAACTAAAGCCTGTAGAGTCTTTGGCTTTTTCAAAATTAAAAAGCATCTGGCTG